>NC_061100.1:141827896-141915396 GCF_015104395.2 Macrobrachium nipponense | reverse complement strand
TATATATAATATATATATATATATATAATATTGTGTATGTATGTATAGTATATATGTATGTGAGTGTGTGTACATCCGTTATTTTTATTATAACATTTGTGAGCGAAACGTTCTTCCACGAGTGGATTCAACCCAAATACTTTGGATCCATTCATCCGTACCTTTAAAATCATCCTTTCGCCTCCACCTACAGTAGTAACCTTTCCCGTTCCAACACCCGCGTCCACCCGCTACTCTTCTCGAGTCCAGTCACATCCCCCAACACTCCTCCCCGTCAGCGACTCAACCCGTCCCTCCCCCTCTCCACCAAACCGCACTCAACCCAGTCCGTTTGCATGATCCTCCGTGGCTCCCCTTCCCCCGCAAGATCACTCGGGGTCTCTCCTCCCAGCTCCACTAACCACCACAAGGCCGCGTGATGTTTTCACTTTCTTCGATCCAGTTTTCCAGTTTCGGACCATCTGGGGAGTGAGTGGGGAAGCAGCGGGGTTCATTATGAAGATGGAAAAAAAGAAATTCTAGGAAAATAACTCCCGCACTAATCGTTTCCATGTAGAATATAAATTTTGACGTCATTGAAGCGACTATTGTTGATGTAACGCCAGAACACATTATCCCATCAGTCAGTCAGTCAGTCAAGGTTAATTTTCTTAAATGGCAAACGTCTATACGCAAGTGAATTTGAGACTCATCAAAAGTAATTGCATAGTCTATTAATATTGTCTCAGTTATTGTAGCAAGTCTTAACCTTGACATAATATGGAAATTCGACTCCTGAAACACTTCGCTCTCAGTGTAGCCAATCAACATCTTTCCTTTTCCTAAATAATTGTGCTCTCGTTAGCACCTTAAATAATCGACTAAAAGATTGCTGTACTGCCTAAACTAAAACAGCGGTTATTTTCCCATAATACAGATTTATGTAAAGATAAGATGAAGTAGATATTATAGCATTATGAAGTAAATATTTTCCTTCAGACTTCTGTTTTTAATGAATGTGCTCTATGATATTGAGTTTTTTTTTTCTTTAACCAAACCAACAAATGGAAATTATTAACTCTTTCATACTGACGCCGAAGGATTTGTACTTGTGAAATAGTATAGTAGGAACTGTATTTTATAGAATGAATGGCATATGGAAATTTTATCATCGTATGACCAATAATATAAATGTTACCAAAATAATCTTCATTCTGTGACGATAGAAATTTGGATACTCACAGAAAGTCAGTATTGTTATTCTGCTTTCACCACGGACTGGGAATTTGTTATGAAGGCTGGGCAATAACGGAATACACACGGTCTAGGTATATGCCTAGACTGTGTGAATACCGAATCCGACATCTCTTCACCGATTGCCAGAACGGTTTATCATGGAATCAATGTTTACGTTTGCCAAGTGTGGTAAGTTGTCAGATATTCCCTTTCTTTCGGGAACATTATTTAGATTATATTCTATACCAGTCCTCAATAAATAAATGTCAGACTGTAACGAATCAAGTTGCTCTTTGAATTATGGTAACTGTCGTAGATTCATGGATATTCGTGAATATCTGTAACTGTAAAGGATGACCGAAAAAAAATTATATATATATATATATATATATATATATATATATATATATATATATAGATAGATAGATAGAGATAGATAGATAGATAGATAGATAGATAGATAGATCCCCTTCGGTTAAGCATATATGAAAATATATTAATTCCGAGGTAGAGCGAATTAGATATTAAAGGACATTGTAGCTCGATATATATATGTATATATAATATATATATATATTATATATATATATATATATATATATATATGATATACACTGTGTACCGTATACATTTGCATAAATAACAAAGAGCGTTCGTTCGTAACGAATTTCGTCGAACATGTTATCAGGGTCACTACATTTTATGGTCATGTCTCTTTCGCTGGCCGAACAAAATTGTTTATGCGATCTCTCTCTCTCTCTCTCTCTCTCTCTCTCTCTCTCTCTCTCATTTTCTTACGCCCATGAGGCTGATCGAACAATGCACCTCATGTACATTCTACAAGCATAAAATGAACATTCCATTGCGTAAAACAAGTGTTTGCTCTGAGCAGTTTCTCTTCGAATTGTCTGTATAAAGTTAGCGTTCTTGCTGACATTTAATTTTTTATTTAATTTAATATCTAAATAGTTGTAATTCATAGCAGTTGTTAAAAAAAACAAAAATGGGTGAAAACGACAGGTTGGGGATTAGCCAATCTTAAAAATGTATATTACTTTCCGTAAAGAAATCACACAAAAAAGTAAGTGATTTATATCACTTTTCTTTACAGGTAAACTTACGATATGTTTTCTTTCCAATGCTGTACTGTGCAATGTTATTTGTGCCAGGTGTTGCACGTTAAAATGGAAGGAAATATAATATGAACAATCGCTTTGATTCTCGGTATAGTATATTGCTTTGATTGCTCTTCCTAAAGTTAGTTATTATATGCTAGTGTTCATATGCTTTTATTCACTAAAAGTACACAAAATACCGAGTATGGTCGTGAAACCATTTACATTTTCATATTCTTACACATACACGCGTATATATATATATATAATATATATATATATATATATATATATATATATATATATATATAATATATATATACATACATACATATATATATATATATATATATATATATATATATATATATATATAATCACCTTACCTTACCAAATATTTGAAGTTTGTGACTAAGTAGTTCCCTGTGTGTGTGTGTGTATGTGTGTGTGTAATGCTCCTTCCTAGGAGTCGTAATTTCAACTCCCTGTTCGACAGTCATGCTTAAAGCAGCTACCAAACCTTTATATGTATTAATCTATCTATTTATCGTCTTATAGTCACACTTTATATTCTTTTAAAGTTTAAATCTGGTGGACATATAATTCAAGTCCGAGCTTCCAAGCCTCCCCTTCTTCCCATCTCTCTCTCTCTCTCTCTCTCTCTCTCTCTAATTATCAACAGGTATACAAAGCCAGAATTTTAAGGAGACTGGTTCTTTCATTTGCTTTTCTTTCTAGTCTGTGATTTGACCCCAGCCTACCTTTGCGAACTAATTCTTGTATAACAGAATGAGAGGCTAAGGGATTACCTCACGTATATTATATATTATTGTATTTTTTTTATCAACAAATGCACAGGAGAAGGAGAATTGTTATCTACCACGTCTATGAAAGAGAAGCTGATTAGTCCAAACAAAATTAGTTGACAAAATCGTACATCGATAAGTACTTATAATCATTTGCTTTTGCTTGTTAATTCTGCTTTTGAGTCAGGCAAGCGAATATTTCCACAGGTTGATTTAGTAGTAACAATTGATGGTTTATGTTAGCAATTTTTGCAGACTTCCAAGATATTGCAGTAGAGCACACACAACCTTACTGAAATTTGACTAGGAATCGTGTGACCCAGTATCATCGTATATTCCTACGAATCTTCGAAAAGTGGCAATTAATGATACCAACTTAAATCGGTGTATTTCATTCTTCCGGTCCTCTTCCAGATTCTGACATTTACTCTTTCAGGTGTTTTTACTCTTAGAATTTTAAGAGTTGTGTGAGTTTTTATTCATACAAAAGATTAAGATGACCACACCACACAGGATATGGTATTAGAGTATTCTTACCCATGGCTCGTCTTGGGCAATTTCATGTGTTTAACTTGGTTTAAATTGTCTGCAGTGTTACATCTGAAATGATGTTCTCAGTATGATGAGGTCTGGAGGAAGCTCCCAACGATTGTGTCTTAGTTAAGGAGATTTTTTTATAGGTTTTTGAGTCATGTATACGAGACCCTGAACATAAACATGTGGAATGTTTCGCCTGTATGGTCAGACTACAAGAAAATTCTTTGTTTGGTCTAGTATGGAGACATATATTTTCTAGACAGATTGATCATGGCGAAAGGTCTCCTATTGCTCGTTGATATGACTGTTTTCGGAAAGTCACATCTTGAATGAATTCTTACGGGGACTGATCTTAGAGTAGATTTGAACGCTATAGTGTCTAAATAGTTATGTCTGAGAACAAAGCTCTTCATAATTCTAATCTGGAGATTTTCCCCATAAAAATATAAGTCGGGGTATCTACCGTTGCCAATTATATATATATATATATATATATATATAATATATATATATATATAATATATATATATATATATATATTTATATATATATATATATATATATATATATATATATATATATATATATATATATATATATATATATATATATATATATTATATATATATATATATATATATATATAAATAAATATATATATATATATATATATATATATATATATATATATATATATATATATATATATATTTATTATACTTATATAATATATAATATATATATATATATATTTTATATATATATATTATTATATATAGTATATATAATAGTATATTAGTATATATATATTTGTGTGTGTGTGTACAAGTATTTTCTTTCAACATCAACAGTTTTGAATGAGAGGGGTATGATGTAAGTGAAAAAAAACACGCCAAAGTCACTGTTACATTCAGTTGTAACTGTTGAGTCGTACATGAACCCTTGTGCAGAATACTCCTAAAGCAATTCCTTTTCTTGTCATTACATCCATGAACTTCCCCTTCCATCCAATCCATATTGATACAGAAAAAACAAAACATTTCCCCACCATTTTCTCTTTCCCAAGGAGATATCCCTGAGTATCCTTCCTTGATAATCATGTTTACCAATCAGTCATGTCCTATGCCAGACCCATTTCTAGGAGACAGTCAATTTCACTGAGTCCTTATTCATTAGCAATGCCATCTGTTTCTCTGCCACCCATTAATTTTCTCTAAAATAAGCCAGGCACAGATTCTTACGCATTCTTTTTCCTTGCAAGCGCCTGGACACATGTTAAAATTCTTTCTCCTAGCCCTATATGTTTCTGCTACCACCCTCCCACTCCTGCACACGTTGCCCTTTAACCTTTTTCTCACTTAATGGCAAAGCACTCAGCCATCTCTCTCTCAACAAATCAACTGTTATATTTTACTTCTGTGCTTTAGTTTATACACATTCAGTACATCAGGTTATGAACATTTAATGCATAGTTTATGCACACACAATACCCCAAGACTAAAGGTCTCATTTCGCAGTCGTTATTCAGTATCAGTATAGGCTATGGGGTTCCCTGCTTTATGACCCGGTATATAATATATATATATATATATTATATATATTATATATATATATATATATATATATAATCTATATATATATACATATGTATATGTGTGTGTATGAGTTCATATTTATATGTAGATATTACAAGGAAAAATGAAACGGAGGACTTGATGATGACAGGTTTTTATTTAGATAAAAGATTTCCTAAGAGAATTTACATGTTATATTACAGTATTAAAGTGCATTGCATACGACCATACAAACAATCTAAAACCTTCTTCGTAAATTATGTGAATAGCACACAAGCACTTGTCAAAAATTTACTCCTTTGTGAATTAATTCTACCATTTACCTTTCCCTTCGAAAGAAATTAAATGGTTTAAACCTATCAGGACATAGGCCCATATCCTCTGTTTTAATTTTTCTTGTGACATTTTGTATTTAAACTTCATGCCTCCTGCAGTGATGCCCAAAAACACACACACCACACAGACGGGAACGAGAGAAAAGGAGAGAGAAAGTCAGCAGATTCTCTATATTCCAGTCTTTGTATCCAGACTCCTCTTTGCCATTCCTCGAGCGTCTACCCGGCTACTTAAGCTTTGTAATTGGTTCTCCAGTCTCCGGCAAGAAATAATGACTCTCACTTGGCTGGGCCATTTAAAGATGTTGTAGAATAGCTCTATGGTCGCTGGAATGAGCAGGATGAAGTCCGGCTAATTTAGAGCTCTCGTTATTGCAGGATTCTTAACCTCATTTCACTTTTTCTGCAGTTTTTTTTTTCTTTTTTGCACCGTCTTCTGTTTATAGTGGCGTTTATAAAAAGTGTCTCCATAAGTTTTGTTATTCTGTTATATAGCCATTTCAATACTATTTCGAGTTACTTCTCTGGCTTGACGTATCACATACCACATCCCCCGATATTCAACTTCACAAGCTTTCTGAATTTAAGTTATTGAGCAAATCGAATAAGATACCAGTAAATTGATTAAGCAAAGCATACAGGATTCGGGTTATCAACACAAAGCATTCACGATTCACTTACTCATACCAAGTATCCAAATTTCAAAGAAAGCATGCCAGAAATTCGATGTCTGTGTGAAAGTCCTCATACCTTTTCTTGGACAAGAGAGCGTCAGAAGTTGCTATTGTTAAAAAAAGAGGCATAGAGTAAGATATTCAGAAGGCATTTCATAGTTGTTTCGTCCAAGTATTCGGTTTATCTCATATGATTATGTATTTTTGTTGCAATAGACGTTTGGTATCTGAATGTTTTCATCGGGTTTTCTCTTAATCCACTAACTGCTTGTAATTAGCGTTATTGTTATTATGCTTATGTTTATATGTATGATATATATATATATATATAATATATATATATATATCTATATATATATATATATATATATATATATATATATATATATAGTATATATATATATCTATATATAATATATATATATATATTATATATATATATATATATATATATATACATCGAGCTACAAATGTCCTTTAATATCTAATTCGCTCTGCCTCGGAATTAATATATTTTTCGTATATGCTTAACCGAAAGGGAATTTTTTAGGCGATAAGTGAATTGTCAGCTACCAGGTATGTCACTTATAGCCTCTTGTGGTGGTGGTGTAGGTAAAAGCTTCACTGTCTTCCTGGATTTGTAAGGTTTCAAGAGATCAGGCCCGGGAGCCGACAATTCTGTTATCGCCTAAAAATTCCCCTTCAGTTAAGCATATATGAAAATATATTAATTCCAAGGTAGAGCGAATTAGATATTAAAGGACATTTGTAGCTCGATGTATGTATATGAATCACAGTAATATGATATGACTCATATAATGCCTACGTGCTGTCTAAAGCACTACAACGAATACCTGAGCGCGAAAGGTATTTGAGGGTGAGAGACGGCATAAACATATAGCCACTTGCGGTGGTGGTGTAGGTAAAACCTTCACTGTCATCCTGGATTTGTATGGTTTCAAGCGTTCGCGCCCGGGAGCCGACAATTCTCTTATTGCCTAAATAAAAAAAAATTAATAATAATATTCCCCTTCGGTTAAGCATATATGAAAATATATTAATTCCGAGGTAGAGCAAATTAGATATTAAAGGACATTTGTAGCTCGATGTATGCATATGAATTACGGTAATGTGATATGACTCATATATATATATAACTATATATATAACTCTATATATATATATATAATATATATATATATATATATATATATATATATATATATATATATATATATATATATATATATATATATATATATATATATATATATATATATATATATATATATATATATATATATATATATTGTTCAGGTTGGATTTCTAAATAATTGCACACGAGTTGCCCCTCTGAACTGAGAGCCTTTGTTCTCCCTAAATCATCTCAACTCCCGTTGGCTGCCTAGTTTACTCTCACAGGTGTCTTAATGAGGGAGGAGCTTCCCCAGGCCGAGATTTTAAAGGGACGGGGCCACAGCAGCTCTGCCTCAGAACTTTCTCAAAGCCTGCAAACTCCACTTCACCCCTTTTGCGTCCCTGCTTCTTCTGGGGGATCACACAAGTGTTTTTTACTGTCCATAGTGCGCAGAAATATCAGCAGATGAGAAACAACCAGACCCAGGATTTCCAGGTACGGTGAGATGTGATTTCTAGTGCAGTCAGTGAATCGTTTTTGCCTCTTGTCTGTATTTCATTTCATTCTCCCAAGGTGACTTTTCCTCCTTCTTTGTTCAGCCTCTCACTCTCCTTGTGTTGCTTGTAAAGATATCAAACATTCCCCCTAGTTAATAGTATTCCTTCCTGTATAAGCTCTCAGTCATTTTATACCCCATGAATGAGCTATAATATACAATGCTAATTCAAGTAGTGCGTAACATTTTCCATATGTCTTTCACCTTAGTACTGATGCTAGAATGCTATCTCTTTACAGACAAATACTGCGCTTGATTGTGGGGGAAATATTGGGGAACCCTTGAAAATGAGGCTTGCACTTAAATAACCCGCTTTGCGCAAAATTCATATCTCTGGGGTCTGCGTCATTTCCCAACCATGTGTTCCAGTGGACCTGCAGTCAACCACCTTTCCATTTATTCCTGAACCTACACGAAATTCAAGTGTAAATAGAGTTCATTTAAAACTAAAGTCCAGAGTTTATGTAAATTCCTCCTTTTCAGTAATAGTAGCCTTCAGCCATAAATTTTTAGTTATTGTAAACACTGTCCCGCCTCACAAGGTCATTTTAGGAGTGCCAGAGGGTCACATCCCCACATTGTATCTGATGGACGAGCAATTTGGAATTATATATTATATATATATCATATATACTTAATTATATATATATATATAATATATATATATACATATATAATATAGTATATATATATATATATATATATATATATATATATATATATTATATATAATATATATATCGCACACTATGTATTATAATATATATATACTATATGTGTAGAAGAAAATATGACCTTTGTTTTGTTCGTTTAATTTTCAGTATTTAATAGTACCAGTGATATAGGATTTTAAATTTTTCGTTTTTTTTTTTTTATTTTTTTTTTAACTCATAGGGCTCGTTGCCCACATGAATAACAGTGCTATTACATTAATCCAGCTGTATGTTAGTTCCCTCTTTGCATTAGTGTGCATTTAACCGTGTTTATGACGGTCATAAAACCCTGAAAAAGAAATATCTGAATAATGTGAAATTTATAGTTATTAAACGACCACTCCACAGAGAGAGAGAGAGAGAGAGAGAGAGAGAGAGAGAGAGAGAGAGAGAGAGTATAGTATCAGACAGTACAAACTGTGATGTTGGAGTCGTGACACACACACACACACAATATATATATATATATATATATATATATATATATATATCAAATATATATGTATATTATATCTACATATAATAATTATATACTTATATATATTATATATATATATATATTTTGTGTGCGTGTGTGTGTGTGTGTAGTGATTCAGGGCGCAGGGAAATGCTCCAGGTAACATATTCAGAGGAAGACGGACGAAAACCACACATCACTATAAAACTTTATGTAGTTACGTACAGAATTACATCCTCAAGGCTGCACATAATAAAAGATAAAAACAAATATAAGTACGGTCTAAAGAATTCATTTGAAATATAAATAAAAACAACCAACCTAGAAGTGAGACAGTAAGGAACTAAATGGGAAGAAACCACCACAGTACGTAGTTAAATACAGTTGATCGCAGATGTTTGAGTATTTAAGGATGGTACGAGTTATTTTATAAACAACACTCTGATTGTTAAATCTTGTGGGTTGGCAGTATGACCGATGACACTAAAATCTTTGTTCTCAATGTAGGTTTTACACTGTTTTGAATGGTTCCTGGTAATGGAGTGCTCTGGGTTCGAGATTCTGCTACCTGCTACAACCTAGTGATGTTTGGTTGACGTCTGTCTTGCTCTGTCTATAGATATATATATATATATATATATATATCTATATATATATATATATATATATATATATATATAATGTTATATTAAAGAGAAAGAGAGAGAGAGACAGAAAGGAAGAGTGGTGGGACCGCCCACATTGAGTGAACTGGTCTCCTTTCGTAATGCACCCAATCTTGAAGTGACCATTTCCTTTTCTATGGCTGGCCCGGCTTTCCATTCTTGGGTACCTTTCTCTTTCTTATCGTTCCAATGCCGACCATACCAAGACTTGGCTGCTAGTTCCAGCATACACGAGAACAAAGATTAAAAGGAATAGTTTGATATTCCTTTTCTCCATGCGCACGCGTGGATGTATTCAATTGATTCTTCGTATTTCAATTAGAGAAATCTCGAAAATAGTGCGTGAGCGTTTGGAACTCTCTCTCTCTCTCTCATATATATATATATATATATATATATATATATATATATATATATATATATATATATATATATATATATATATATAATACATACATACATACATACATTATTCATGAGTGTGTATGTATGTATATGCGCACGCTCGCACTCAGAAACAGAAACGCATACGTTAAAGGGTGTGTGGTCAAAAAAATCAACAAAGATGGTTACTGCCACCTATAACTACTTTATATAATTGTGGATGAACCCCCTGCGCCGAAAATTTCCAGGAAATTAGCCGGTACTTTACTCCTGACCAAAGGCTTATCAGTAAGCATCGATTCCCATTTTCACACAGTGCCATTTGCCTCTACCTTGCGGATAACTTCTACATTATTATAGAGTATAGACCTTCCTTTCTAAAACCACTTGCCCCATCTCTGCAGCCTTTTCATGACACAACGTAATTCTTGTGGTGTGCATCTTTGCGAAGAGTAACTTCATCTTTATTGTTTTTTAGGAAACATTTATCTTCAAATATATCTCTTTATATTCTTTATTCTTTGCATTTTTTTCCGTTTTCTTTAACGGGTAAACACAAAAGCAAGATACTTGTTCAACAGAAATCTTGGTTATAACTGGATACTTCTCTCCTCTTTTGTCACATCACTGCCTATTGACTTTTTACGTCGTATTATAATCTTGAAACAGCATCGCCTGTTTTGTATTTTGTAGTGCCAAGTGACCCTACGTACTCCTATTGAGTATTTAGATGTCAAGCTTTATCTGAATTATTTTTACTAGGTAGTTTTTACTCTGCCATGATCAATTTAAACATTAATGTACGAAAAATATATTTTACCTTTGATCTATAGAATCATTGTTTTCTAGAATAAAGGAGAATATGAAATGACGACATGACCCTGATCGGTATGAAAGGCAACTGGCGAACTCTTAAGTTTTATATGGGTCCCCAGTCCACCCATGACCTTTTGTCATAACTAGGACCGGCAAGGTTAATAGTTAAGTCTCTAGTGTTGTGAGCTTTCTTAGCACTGGACAGACCTTTATAGGGCTCCGTGTATGGAATCTCGGTCTTTTACGCGCACACACAAAGACATCTATATATATGCTTATGTATATATTAGTTTCTACGAAACACGTGCTCATGTGTTCATTAGTTCCATCATATTCACCGTGAAGAGGTAAAGCGAACGAAGTGCTACCATTCGACTCCTTGCTGGGTAGGGAAGTTTGGTAAAATGCGTCGGTATGTTAGGTGCTAGCCTATCTGGGAAAAATCTCAGATACAGAAATATTTAAAGAGTTCCAACTTCTTTTAAGATTTGTGTGGTTCAATTGGTAACGGCCTGGCCTCAGGCTTGTCCCTCTGCTGTTCTAAGCAGTGTATTTTGTACATGGTAATTCATTGCGTGCCTTGGGTCGCATCTACTAGTAGGATAGTAAATCTAACAGGTTTGGTTAAATCATCCGTAAACTGGCTTGGAACCTGAAGGTTAATACCAAACTTTTAAAGGACACCCCACAAAGTGAAAGTATATGTATATATATTATATATATATATATATATATATATATATATATATATATATATATATATATATATATATATAGTTATATATATATATATATATATATAATATGTATTGTTATAAAGTGCTCGTTCCTCAGTATACTGTGGGGATGTGACCTACCTTCTGGAACCCCTGAAATGGCCTTGTGAGGTGGGACGATGTTTATAACAACCAAACATCTATGGCTGAAGGCTGATATTACTGAAAGAAGGAATTTACACAAACTCTGGCCTTTAGATTTAAAGAACTATATTTACATTTAAATTACGAGTAGATCCAGAAATTAATGAGGTGGATGATTGCAGGTCCACCGGAAACATGTGGCTGGGAGATGACCCAGAGATATGATTCGGGAAAAGTGGGTGGTTTAAATGCCAGTGTTATTTCAAGGGGTCCCAATATATCTCCCACAATCAGGCACAGTATTTGTCTGCAAGAGATAGCATTCTAGCATCAGTACTAAGGTGAAGGACACATGAAAAATGTTACACACTACTTGCTCTTAACATTACTTATTGAAGCTCACTCATGGGGTATAAAATGACTGGGAGCTTATACAGGAAGGAATACTATTAACTAGGGGGGATGTTTAATATCATTACTAGCAACACAAGGAAATTAATCACAGCACTGAACCAAAATTGGGGAGTGAGAAGCTGAACAAAGAAGGGGGAAAGTTGCCTTGGGAGAATGAAATGAAATACAGACAAGAGACAAAAACGATTCACTGACTACACAAGAAATTACACCTCAACATACCTGGATATCCTGGGTCTGGTTATCTTCTCATTTGCTGATATATCTGTGCACTATGGACGGTGTAAGAACACTTGTGGGATCCCCCAGAGAAAGGGAGCAAAAGGGGTGAAGTGGAGTTTGCAGGCTTTGAGAAAGTTCTGAGGAAGAGCTGCTGTGGACCCATCCTTTTAAAATCTCAGCCTGGAGAGCTCCTCCCTCATTAGGGGCAACTCAAAAATGTGTGCATTTATTTATTGATGGATATTACTTTTCCCTGGTTCTGGCTTTAAATCCTGAACACCTACCCAATCTAGAGGACTTTTCAACCCTAAACGGGTTGGAATGGACAAGATAAGCCAGAAACAAGTGAACTTATAAAATAAATAAAACTCTGCAGATGATGATATTCATGAACGTTTACTTGACTTGACATGCAGAGAACGTAAAATAATCTAATTCTTGAAAAGTAAGGAATAAAGTGTGACGTGGCTAAAGAAATTGATAACTTAACAATTTTCTATAACACAACAAAGAGAAAGAAAGTCACATTTTATTATTCTCAAATATAACGTCACACTGGGAATGAGTGTTGAAATGAACAGCAAACGATGATTATATAAATTTAATTAACCTATAGGGTTATAGTATACTCAATTCTATCATGTATAATACTGTCAGCTTATTGTTTAAGGCAACACACACTATTAGTTGGCCCTGATGGGGCAATATGACATGTTCATAGGGGTGTTAATAGCGCAGTGATTTCATTAAGTAACTTTGTCTTGTGCCAGGAAGATGACGCATAACAGTATTAATTTCATCATAGGGAATATTAGTGTAAATTAACAGGGACAGAATTAATAAAGCAATTCTTCATAGAGAGAAAATAAAATTACACAAAATGTAAGTCTCACCAGAGACATTGGCAATTTCGCAAAATGTAGAGACTAGGAAGGAACATTAAATCAAAGACAAAATCCAACTGTATAAATGACCCAGGCCTTTGAAATATATCTAAAGCTATAGCAATTTTTGCTGGCTAAAATTTTTCCTAGTCGCATGGAATGCTGAGTGCCTAGAATAGCGCACTGTGCCAATTGTGGCACTTTTATGATATTAGTTCATAACGAAGTACTAATTTATAAGGCCAGAATAGCTGGTGGATGGGAGCTCTGCCTAAGCGGAGTATACAATAAAAATAAATGCCTGAAGGCAATAATGAAGAAGAAAGGAAACTATGGA
This sequence comes from Macrobrachium nipponense, assembly GCF_015104395.2. NCBI lineage: Eukaryota > Metazoa > Arthropoda > Malacostraca > Decapoda > Palaemonidae > Macrobrachium > Macrobrachium nipponense. The sequence continues at coordinate 141,901,694 of NC_061100.1, read as the reverse complement.
AGAGAAGATATAGACAGTTCAAAAATAGAAAGTTACAAAAGGATAGGAATGAAGTAAAAGTAGCAGAATCTGGCACTCTCCTCTGGATGGAGAGGGTCAGAATTCTCTATAAGAGGGTGACACTGTGCCAGGCACTAGTGCGGAGAGACTATTGACTCTCATAAGGTTTCTGAAAACCTCGACGTCCTTTTCCGTTCTTCCTTCTACCTCTCTGAGATCAGTTTGACGATGCCGTGGAAGTCTTGAAAGACTCACGCCCTTTGGAGATGCAAGAGGGGCATTGGCTCCAGCTGCTATGACAACCAGGGCACTGGCACTCGTCCCTGTGCCTAATGCTACATGGCTCAGCTCCCTGAGTTTTTCGGCCAAATAGGATTTGGCAGAGTCATTACTCCAGGACCAGTTAGCTGCTGACAGAGGGGGAGTGGAGGAAGTAACGGTATTCGGCATGGGCTTAGTTGTTGGGATGGCAGACTTCAGGGGCACCTTCAAGAGGCACTGCCTATGCAGAGGTAGTTCTTGGAGGCCTGTGGAATGGGTCTGGAGCTATGTAAGGGCAGGGGCCCTGAGATGGTACAAAGGTAGGAGGAGACTTAAAATCTTGTCCTAGCAGGACGTCATAACCTCCTGGTATATAGGTTGCTACTGCATATCTTAGAGCGGTGAGGTCATGAGACTATCAACCAGACAGTAGGCAAGAACATCTTGACATGGTTGAGGCTCTCTATCGTGATGAATTGGTGCCTATCAACCTAAGCTCCATAAAGAATTTTATTCTCTCGAATGATGGATACCTGCGCAATGGTGTCGTCGAAAGCTTGGACCTGGTGGGCAGGATAGCAACCTGGGAGGTGTGACAAAGATGAGGCCCTGAGCAGGAGGGCCTAGAGCTGAAGGATTCGTCACTGCCATAGCAGTGACAGAAACAGGAGGTTTCTTGGGGCATCCTACCCAGGCAGCAGTGTGCCCGTGCACTTTGCATGAGTCACATAAACTCTTGCTAAATCAGGCCTGGGCTTGTTGTTTCTATTCCAATGGCCATTATTCTTATTATTATGAGGATGGGCAGTTCCATTCTGAGGAGTAGCAGCAGCTGGCTGAGGAGGATCCTCCTTTGAGAGGCACTGCTCTGTAGTGTGCCATTGCTTATTGCAACACCCACAGACAGGTTTCTAGGGAGGATTATTGCGGCGCGCAGGGGACGTGGCATTCGAGGGTGCCAGAGTGGCATTCTGGACTGCCAAAGCCAGTTGATGTGCTCTTTCTGCAGCTTCTCTTCTCTCTTGGGCTTCTCTTTCTTTCTCTTTTTCGGCTGCTTCGAATTCTCTCTTGTGCTTCTCTCTCAGCTGCTTGGAATGCTCTTTCAGCAGCTTCTCTTTTCTCTTGTGCTTCTCTCAGCTGCTTCTCTTTTCTCTTGTGCTTCTCTCTCCTTCTCCCTTTCGGCTGCCTGGTATGCTCTCTCTGCAGCTTCTTTCATTTTATTGTTCACCCAATTTATCAGTTTTGTGCCCTCCAGCCCCATGGCTCTTCCAGCTTCAGTGAAGGCCCTGACCTCCTCCAGTGCAGCGTTACTGGCCATCTTCTCAGCAGCAAAATGCTAGTAGTCTAGCTCGAGAATAACAGGATGGAAGGCTGTCACAAAAATTGCAAATGTCGCCAGGGGTATGCGGAATACTCGGTGCTATACTAGGGAAATAACAAGGATTCCTATGGCTGGAATATCTGCAGAAGCAGACGAGTTGGCAGCCAAAAGGCTGAAAATGTCCTCCACATAGTGCAGAAATCTCACGCAAGTGATGTGGGAAATAAGAGTAAAACAAAATTGTAAATGCCTCACGCAACTAGCGTAGGAGTAGTAGTCTAAATAGACTGAATGAAATCCACTTTGGTGCAGAAAACTCACGCAGGCGACGTGGAAATAATAGTAAAACAAATTGTAAATGGATCACGCAAGGGGCATGGAAATTGATAGTCTAAAGCCCAGTACACACTATGCATCATGATGCTCGCAGTGTTAGATGGATGCGTTGAAAAACGACTTTTTCAACACGAAGCCGCATCACCAACGTGTTGATGGGGCAGAGCCATTTAATTGCGCAGCTCAGTGATGCACCAGCGTTCAGAGGGGGAGGATGTCCACTCACCACCACCCACCAAACCCCTTGAGTGGACAAGGACTAACACTACATTTTATTGAATTACTGAAGGAGCATCCATCTGTTTGGAACATCAAATGCAAGCATTACAAGATGAGAAACATCAGGAGTGCAAGCTTGGAAACCATAAAATCAGAGCTATCGAGTTTTGTAAACTGTACATTGCGGAATGAAGACATTACTAAAAGCTGCACACCCTGAAGACACAATTCTACAGGGAAATGTCTGCAATCAAAGCATCACAGAAGTCTGGAGCTCCGAAGTTATGGTGTTTTGATGAGCTGCGTTTCCTGTAATAAAAAAATATTTGTGTACTTTGTACCTATATTTGAACCTTACTTTCAAATAATCCTCTCTAAGGACATTATAGATGGGGTTTCTGGGATGATTAGACCGAGGCTCTGTTTTGAAACCTGCTTGATTATTGGAGGCTTGCATACGATCCTCCAGCTGCAAGAACGAGCTCCTGGTGATATGCTGTCTGGAAAGCTGGTGTCCTGCTTACAAATATATGGTTCAATTTTTTTCCAACAATTTACAAAATGCAAGGATTGGCATTCTAGTGTAATTTTCAAAGTCTGTTGGATTTTCGACTTGTAGCTCCAAAAATTTTTCATAGAAGCTTCCCTTCAGAGGTCACCGAGAAAGCCATTGCTTTCACCACAAGGTTCTACGTTTCTTCCTCAAAAGTTTCTTTTTTGCAGCACACAGAGCAACTACACCCCACAGTAGAGTCTCCTGGCAAAGTACATCATTGGCAGACATCCTGCCTTTGAAAGCTGAACTGCGAGAACAAGTGAGCAGTGTTGCAGTACAGTTTGGCTACTATTAATTTTTCTCAACACCACTACTGCATCACGTAACTGATACATGATGGCATAGTGTGTACCATGCTTAATAGACTATAAATGAAATCCAATCCGGTGCCGAAAACTCACGCAGGTGACGTGGAAACGCAAAAATGTGGTCGTAAATCAAGTTAGATCCCAGTAAATAACAGCTCAACTAAGCTGTAATGGTCATGTAGATTAATGCCATGTCCTTCTTGCTTTTCTTTATTTGTTTTAGTTTATAGGTGCTTTATCATTTCTTGTTTTATTTATTGTTAGTTGTTAGAGTCTCAGGAGGCTTAGGAAAACAGTGCAGGTTTCTTACTTCATTAAGACAATAGTAAAAATATACATTAAATTACAAGTTAAGTATAAGACACGTGTTAGCCTTTCTTGAATCTTCCAACCTGTGAGGTTCTGGACACCCCACAGCGCTTCTGCTTAGGCTCTCGGCTAATTTCTATCTGATCTCGGCTTCTCTGCTTGCGATCTGGAAGGTTCTTCAATGGAAATTGTTCCACCTACCATAGGAGGAGGATCTGCTACTGTCCTGCTACTGTTCTTATTGGTTGAAGATTATCTAGTGCCGTCCCTTGGGTGTTATTGATTAACCTAATTCCTCCCCTTGTGGGTGGAACTGATGACATCACCGGAATTGTTGAGTTTCTGGCGAAAGATCACAAGCCAGGTCACAGGTGAGAATTTTAATGGGAGAGCTTAGATTAAAACTTCGCATGTATCATGGCTATTGTTCAAGACTCTTCCTATGACTAATTCTCTCTCTCTCTCTCTCTCTCTCTCTCTCTCTATCATTTGTCTATTAACGGTTCTCTCTCATTTCTTTTTCTCTTATATTTATGCTATTCCTAACTGACATTCACTTAGCCATCCTTACATCACTCGGTCACCTACCAACATTGTCCTCAATGTTTTTATATAAATAACAAAATAGATACAATAAGAATTGGTAATAAATGTAACAATGTACATAACAAAAATAGTTTCTCCAATTGTGGAGGAAGAGATAGAAGAAATATCATTAAAAAATAATACTAGTAAATGTTAAACTTATCAAATTACAAGCATATTTAATCATAAGTACAGTAAACGGACACTCAGAACAATATTCCGTAACAACATACATTAATTATGGTTATTTTTGAGTTCTGTCAATATCCCTTGTATTTTCTTGATAATCAAATGTTTCACTATTATGATGGACAAAACAATAGTGACTACTGTTACTACTAGATTTACTATTGACAAAATTGGAGATACCCTTTCATTGTAGAAAAAATAGTCATCAACATATATAAGTTTTCAAGGTTCTTTAATTCTAATTGAGGCAAATTAAATTCATCTATTTCACATATGTAATTTTTATATGGCACATGTTTGTCGAATTTATATTCATTGAAAAGGTGCGGTTCTTAGTGTAATTGGTTTGCTATAACTAACTTACATGATGTTGCAAAAGACTTAACATTTTTTAACCTTATTTCTGTACTAACATTAGGACAAGTGAATGTGGCTACAACAGTATCTAATGAGAACACAAAAAGGTCCTGCTCAATTATCATGGCTTCAAAAGTCTTGGTAAATGGTTGTGAACACATCCTTTCTCTTGATTCTGTTTTAAAATAATTTCTTGAATACATGGATAAAAATTAGTTGCTTTATACAAGTTATCGATGTTACATACATATTCCTGTTCCTTTAACATGATACATTCATTAAATTGTTTATCATTAAGGAACAAAATTAATAATCCATGTTCTTCTAATGCAAAATGTATACTAAGCCCCTTTCTAATAATCATTTGATTCTCAATTAACATAGGAAAGGGGTACAGTGACATTAGGAAATTTTTGGTTTTAGTGTTGAAAGATATAACTAAAATAATTCTGTCTTAGAGTGAGTGATTAGTGTTGGGCTCAAAATACCTTTGTAAGCAATAATACAGCATTGAGAATGTCTTTGTTTCTGTAACATCACTTCACTTTCTAGTGCAAAGATATTTAAAAATTGTATATTTTTTAATGTATTTAATTCCTTTGTTACATTCTGATTAACTTGATTTATAAAAACCTTCAATTTTTCTATTTGTTCAGCATTTTCATTATGAGAGGCAATCACTTTATTTATCAGTGTGCCCCTCGCGGCTGCCCACTTTTCTAGTCTGTCTATTCTTTCCTTTACATGTTCTACATTTGCTTCAGTTGCTACACCGAAAAGTTGATTGAAAGCAGTTCCAATGAAGGGTAAGAGGGATCTTTTTGACTTTGTGCTTAGCGTCTTTTCGATGTTATGACTTAACTTTTCCAATAATGACAAAGCACTGTTATTATTATTCTCTGTGTAATTGATTTAATGCCATTTTGGATTTATTTTAGTTCACGTTCACTGTTTAATACTGTGAATATATCTATACTAACTATTCCGAGGTCCTTGAACATTTTGACTTTTCCATGTCTGAAGAGATGAGTCCAATTATAGCTGGTGCTATGATGAACCGCATGTTTGCATTTGCAAGAATAGACTTCATCAGATTTGCTGCACATATAGATATATATTAGTTGCACTGCATACATCAAAGTTATGATATTTTCAGTCCAACACTATTTATATATATGTATGGACATTTTTAACTCTTTCTGTTTCTTAGATTATAACTTGTAATTGGATTTTCTACAGTATTTTCATTTCTTGTTATCTATATCTTTAGTAGACCATGGATCTATTTTTGCTATCTTTACATGATTCCAGTGAACTACCCTTTCCTTTAGATCACTTACATTAATTACTCTATATTTGTTCAATTTCAACACTTCTATTACTCTATATGGTCCAGTGAATTTGGGAGAAGCCTTTACATTACGACCTTCCGGTACCCGATTCTGAACATCTACTTCTGTACCCACTGTAATGTCTGGTTTAATTTTATTTTTATTATAGTACTTTGCATGAACATTATGTACGTCTTTCAGTCTAGCCCTTTTTTTCATGATAGTCTCCTAAGTACCTTTGGTTTTCCATGCAACATTGTCATGATAGTTAGAGGTATGTCTGGGCGGTGTTGAATCGTCTAACAATGTGTTTGGCATTCTTTTCCGATAACCATATAGCAAATAATGTGTGGATTCTCCTATTGTCTCATTTATAGTATTATTCAATGTGAACTGTACGTCTTCTAGTGCTAAGTCCCAATCTTCTGTCCGTGGGCTCACTTAAAGTTTTCAAGATATCCTTTATTTTACGATTAGTTCGTTCTACTGCTCCATTAGAACTTGGTTTATATGCGGTTATTTGACACTTATTTATCCCATAAAATTCACATAATTTCTATAAAAGATCACTCGTAAACTCAGCAGCATTATCAGAAAGAACTTGTGGACATGAATGTCTTGTGATGATTCTAGATTTAAGAGCTTCGGCTGCTATAGCTGCATCTCTGTTTCTTACAGGTACGATTTCTACATGTCTAGTTAGATAGTCTAAGAAGACTAATATTTGTTTATTTCCTCTAATAGTTGTTGGGAATGGATCCAAAAATCCAGTTACTACTTGAAATGGATTTAATTCTGAAGGATATTTTTCAAGTAGAGCTTTTGGATTTACGTTACCTTTATGTTGATTGCAAACTACACAATTTTGTATAAAGTTCTTTGCATCTTCACTACAATGTGGCCAAAAATAATTTCTCGATATGATTCTGGTTGTCTTTTTAATCCCTGGATGTCCTACTAACTTATATGAGCGTGTTAGTTCTAAAACTTCTCTGGTTAGTGGTTTTGGGATATATAGTCGAGAACAACCATTTTTCTCTGTTGGCATTTTATACAAAAATCCATTTATTAATCGAAAATCGGTTTTTAAGGATTCATCCAGTAATAGCTGTCCTACTATTTGTCTGATTTCTGCATCTCTTTCTTGTTGTATTTTCACAATTTCTAAATCGAAATCTACAACTTGACAACTAAAACAAAATGTGTTAGTTGTAAGGTAGCCTATTTTTCTGTTTCTTCTTGAGATCTGGATAATGCATCTGCCAAAGTGTTAAATTTCCCTGGAATATACCTGAATTCTGGAGCAAACTCTAATACACTGTTAAACCATCTATTGAATTTCGTGTTATTAGTAGAAGCTCTCTTTTTAAACAAATCACAAATGGGTTTGTGATCAGTATGCACATTAACTTTATGACCTAAAAGTATGTGTCTAAATTTCTTTAAACCCCAATATGAAGCTAAACTCTCTTTCTATGGTGCTATAGTGCCTTTCCGCTGGGTTTGAAACTCTACTAGCATTATATACTGCTCTCATCCTAGTTTTTGCCTTTTGTAACAAATACAGCTTCTAGCCCTTTACTCGAGGCATCACAAGCTAAAGAAAAATCTTTTGAAATCTGGGTAGACCAAAATAGGGTTCCTGGTCATTTTGCTCTATAATGTTTGAAAAGGCTGTTTCTTGTTCATCCTTCCATTCATATTTAACATCCTTTTTGGTCAGTTCTGTCAAAGGTTTGGCTATAGTAGCAAAACCTTTGATAAAAGGTATATAATAACCTACCATACCTAGGAACCTTCTTAATGCTTTCAAATTAGTGGGAGCTAGATAATCAATTATTGCCTTTATTTTACCTGCCTGCAAGCGCAGTTCATCTTCACTAATTACATGACCCAAGTATTTTAATGATTTCATCAGGAATTGACATTTCTTTAATTTCATTTTTAGTCCTGCAATTCTTAATCTCTCTAGGACCAATTCTAATGTTCTGATATGGCTTTGTAAGTGTTTACTAAAAATGACAACATCGTCCAAGTATACTGCAACATTTTCTATATCTCCTAGAATTTGTACCATTAATCTAACAAACGTTAAAGGGGCTGATGTGAATCCAAATGGCATTGCTTCAAACTGTAAATGTTCTTTGGGTGTGCTGAAGGCTGTGAAATGTTTGGATTCTTCCTCTAGAGGTACTTGCCAATATCCAGTAAGTAGATGAAGGATGAAAATATTTTGGCCCCTCCTAATTGAGCTAACATATCTTGAATTACCGGCATCGGCATTCTGTCTGGACCTGTGTTGGAGTTTAATTTCCTGTAATCTATTGCAAGTCTCCAACTACCATCTGTCTTTGGAACAAGTAACAATGGAGAATTATATGGAGATTTAGAAGGAATTATTACTCCATCTCTTTTCATTTCCTCTATCAAATTGTCAACTATGGGGTCTCTGGCTTATTGGTAATCTGTAATCAGGAATAAAAAATCTGGCTCCATCATCTAACAAAATGTTGTGTTGAAGAACATTTGTTCTTCCTAGTTTATCTCCTTCTACAGCTATTACATTTCTTTATTTCTCTAGTACCTGAATTAACTTGTTCCTATTCCTGGAAAATCTGTTTTATTTACTTCTTGATTTATTTGAGAGTTTTGGCCATTTATAGAGAAAAATGCTTTTTCTTCTACTGTTAGTAAAGGATTGTTAATAGGTATTCCTATGCAAAAAATAATGCCTGTGCATAGTGCTAGCTTGTTATCTGAATAGTTTTGAACATAAACTTCACACTTACCACCATTCATGTGGACTAGTAAATTATCCCTTCTGACAAAATCTGACAATTCGTTATTCAATAATAGAACATCTTTAGCTTTTACGTTCTCTTTTGCTCTCAAATATAATTTTGTTGAGCATTTTGGATGTAAAGTTACTGCTGTATTGAACATAAATTGTACATTATTATCATCAGCTGTGCTAATGCATCATCTCTCTTCATCTTTTATGGCTGAAAAGTAACAAAGTTTTGCATTTTTAATGGTTTCTTCTGTTACTTCTACTATACTATTAAATTTTATATCTGATTTACTTATTTCATCTAATAGCAATAATTCATTTAGTATTTTCCCTTCATTGTCATAACTCATTACTACATTGCTGCAGTTATTACAGTACATGTACCTGTATAGGTATCTACATAGCATCTTGATTTTCGTTATATTCAGAGTTTCGGTGATCACCATTATTTATATCTGAGCAATTACTTGTATCTGGTATATATCATCCTTATGTGCACATCTCATTGATTCTGTGTTCTGTAATGGTGGGAATTCCTCTTTTCTATCTGTTTCTATTTTATCATGCTTGTTCCAGTTACTTATCTGTTTTTCCTGTATGTCTCTCTTGTTAGTCGAAACTGTCTCAGACAAATTGATCAGATTTGGGTGAGACTTTTCTTCGTCAAGCGTAAAACATACGCTCTTCCGATTATCCTATTTCTGGCTAATCTTTCCTTCACGACTATCTAGTACCTATCATTGCACATCTCCTCATGAAATTAAATGAGAACAATACTTGTGCGGGAAAAAATCTGACTTCTAGAACTAGAAAACTTTCAACATATTTGTGTGACAAAATATATGTTTCTAAGTTCACATTTCCTAGACTTCTAATTTGTTTACTCGCTATTCCTTTATAACTCTATTTTGACCCTGCATCAAAGTTTCTGCAATGCCTAAATATCTGGTTAAAGTTGATTTATCTAGTATTATATCTACGGTACAGTACGGTACATGTCTTTCCATTTATTTGAATCTTTGCAAGAGACAGATCTTTTCTGTTTATTTCTTCTTCTTAAATAGGAAAATGTAGATGAACCTTCACTTCCCGTGGTAGCTAATTCTTCCTTTTCTTTTTCATCATCTTGAAGGGATTTACTTTCCTTCTTCTCTGAAGGGGTAATTGTCACTGGCTTAAGACTTATTCGTATTAGGGCGACTGTTACTTATTTCTGCAACTTCTTTATTGGTTTCCTTATTATTGAACCAACAGCTTCTAGTTAAATGCCCGACCTTCTTGCAAACTGTACAGATTCGAGTTTTCTGCACTCGTTAGTGGAATGATTGGTATACCCGCAGTTTTCACATGTTGCCTTTGGTCTCGCTTCTTGAGCTGAATAGTTCCCATGGTTTGAGTTATTTGTGTTTGAAGATTGACCAAGCTTATATGTTATGGGTGGATGAACCATTTCTTCTTCACTTATCTAAAAACATTGGGGAAATCCTTAATTAGCGTTCAGCAGAAACCAGTTTCTAAAGATGTAGGAGTCTATGAAATCCCCTGTATGGACTGTGATAAGTCAAAGTATGGATTCACAGGAAAATCTCTCTCACATAAGCGCTCAGTTGGATATGGACAACATAGTTCGGCAATTTTCCATCATATAAATAACACAAACCATACCATGGATTGGAACTCGTCCCGAATTTTATACAAAAGCAGCTGTCGATACATATGTCAGATGATAGAATCTTCCACTGATAAAACAACAAGATAAAATGATCAACCTTTCCAATAGAGCCTGAGACTTTGACCATATAGACAAGATCTTCCTTATGGCAATGAGGAATTGGATTAAGACAATTGACAGAACCAATGCCGGCTTAGAAGTGACCCCTAGCGTCAGCTAAGGGCATATCTCCCTCCCACTATATATTTCGTGAATGTAACTTCTTTTGTCAGTCACTATTTGATAAGGTTGGGAGTCAGTCCACCGAAATATAGTCCTTAGCTTTAAACCAAAGTGTTTTAATGGGCCTTTTATACTTGAGACATATCCTCTCTCTCTCTCTCTCTCTCTCTCTCTCTCTCTCTCTCTCTCTCTCTCTCTCAGTGCCATTTGGCTTGGTGAGACGTTCCCGCGCACAGTCTGATTAATCAACAGATATCACGCGTTTTACATACATCTGGAAATTGAAAAATATCTAAAAGTGTTCATGAACTGTCGGTGATAATATTAGTGTGAAAATAGTAGGATAAAGAGTCTACTAAGTTAGTTTATCAAATGAAATACTGTAAATCAGATCAAGATGGCAGTAAGTTCCAACTGTGGTAAGAAATGGCGAAATTTAGCGTGTTTAGCAGATTCGCAATACGATGAGGTAGCAGGAAGGGAGCTGGCATTTCTCTTCTATGAGATCAACAACAACCCTAACCAAAAAGATACAAAAGCATTCATAGACATATTAGAAGGATATGATCCTTCAAACTGGAACAAATCAACAGAAAATATCTTGAAAATAATTGAAGAAGTTCCAAATAAAATCCAAGTGGTCAAGAGACTCATAAAGAAAATTTACATCAATCAACATATTCTGACAAAGAAAATGAATAAGGTGAACATTGTGAATATCCTAATTGATGCAATAGGAAAAAGAATGCCAAAAGCATGCAAACTGTGTAAGGTGTGGTATAGCATAGTTAATCCACAAAACCTGATCAGAAAATGTTCTGCATGCAACATTCCAACGCATCCTCAATGTGCTGAAGTAGTGCAAGATATGAGTAAGGATACCAGAATATTTTGCTCAACATGTCTATCATGGATAGACAATGTTATTAAATCAAGACTTAATGTACAAATAGTTGAGGATGAACATATTCTGACAAAGAAAATGAATAAGGTGAACATTGTGAATATCCTAATTGATGCAATAGGAAAAAGAATGCCAAAAGCATGCAAACTGTGTAAGGTGTGGTATAGCATAGTTAATCCACAAAACCTGATCAGAAAATGTTCTGCATGCAACATTCCAACGCATCCTCAATGTGCTGAAGTAATGCAAGATATGAGTAAGGATACCAGAATATTTTGCTCAACATGTCTATCATGGATAGACAATGTTATTAAATCAAGACTTAATGTACAAATAGTTGAGGATGAAGAAGAAGAGGAAGAGGAAGAAGAAGAAGAGGAAAACGGAAGAGAAGTAAACAAAACTGAAATGACAGAAAAAATCAGGAAAACAAGGAACAAGATAAAAGTATGGATGCAGAGATACTCATTGATACTACATATGAGGCAATCAAGCAGCATACATACGAAGAAATAAATTACGACATGACAACTCAAAAGAAAATCCCGAAGAGGCTCTACTCAGATCTGCATACTGATGGGAAAGAGGAAAAAATAGACAAGAAAGACAAAGTCTGCACCGTTTTGAAAAGAGGGAATTGCAGATTCGGAGAAAGATGTGACTACAAACATCCCAAGGTATGTCACAACTATGAAATCTATGGTAAATGTGCATACCTAGACGGTTATGAGGATGATTGCAGAGATCTACATCCAAAAATATGCAAAAACCTAAAAGAAGGAAAAGGATGTAAGTTTGACAAAAAATGTAAATATATGCACCCTGTAGCCATGAATCAAAATCAATTAAATAATCAATCAAATAACAAAATCCAAAATAAGAAAGAAACAAATAAAGAGAGGAACAAAAAATAGGAGGTGAAGGAAAAAAGCAAGCCATCACCGCAATATGGAGTGTCAGCAAAGAATTTCCAAGCATCAGCTCCAAGATACAGCTCAAGAGATAAATACAGTATTTACCATGCAAGAGGATATTGCAGATACGGAGAAAATTGCAGATTCAGACACAAAATGAATGATTATGATGAAGGAAGATCAAATATTTTGGAAAAGTTGGATGTTTTAATGTCAGAATTTCTGGAAATGAAGAAAAGAACAACATACCAAAACAGGAAAGAGGCGTGGGAAAATCCTTATTATTACCCATATTAAACGAAGGAGAAAACAGGCAAACCATCATAGTGATGAATGCGCAGGGTTTAGTTACGAGTAACTCAAAAAGAAAAGATATAATGAATATAAGTGAAACCTGGTATTCCCAAGAGACTGGGAATGACGATCAAATAAAAGGGTTCCAAACTTATAGATCAGATAGAAAAAATAGGAATCAAGGGGGAACCGCGATATATGGGAGACAAAAAACAAGGAAAAATATATGAGAAATATAGTAACTCAGAATGTGAACTAATAGCGGTAGAATTTGAATATGATAAATTAATGAACATAGTAATATATAGACCCCCTAATACTAAAGAGTTTGACACAATAATAGAAAAATTGGATGATATATGTAGAAATTACAAGGACTGGACTATTCACCTATCTGGAGACTTTAACTTTCCTTTCGTAGACTGGAAAGAACTAATAGGAGATTGTGGTTGTATTTATACATGTAAAAAAGAGAGTAATAGTAGTGCAGAAGATAAGAGGCAATTCGAAAAGCTATTAGATATGCTACTAGAATACAACATTCAACAAATAAATCACCTGCCAACAAGAAAGGAAAATACTTTAGACCTAGTATTTGTGAATGAGGTGAATTATGTTAAAGAAATAATAGTTTATAATGCGAGTATTTCAGACCATAATGTCATAGAATTAACAGTCCATTCCAAAGCAAGTGAAAACAGAGATAAGCAAGAAATGAAAAAGTGGGAAGGATATGGAAAACACAACTTCTACAGTAAAAATATAAAATGGTCAGAAATAAATGAAGAATTAAACAAAGATTGGGATAACATTTTCGTAAGTGATGATATAAAGGTAAATACGGAGATATTATATAAAATATTAGAGAAAATAGTGGATAAATATATACCGAAGAAGAAAAGTAAAAACATCCAGTTCAATGCATAGCAAAGAGACAGAAGGATCTTGTTTCAGTAAATCAGAAAGTGGAAAAAAGGTCTTGCAAAAAAAAAATGCATGGAAAGTGATCGAACTAAAAAGTAAGATAGAAAATGCAGAACAAAAGATTATACAATCAAAAGAAAATGCAGAACAAAAGATTATACAATCAAAAGAAAATGAAAAACGGGACTTGGAAGAAAAAGCCCTAATAAATATCAAGCAAAACCCCAAACTATTGTACTCGTATGCAAAAAAGATGAATAAAAGAAGAGATTAACGAATGAAAAAAAGGAAATATGCAACATATTGGCAGAACGATATAAGAGAGAATTCACCCCTAGAATTGATAATGAAGATAATGATATGGAAGTAAGGGATGAAAATAGTGAATATTTAGCAGACATAGATATTAATGAAGCTGATATTGTGCAGGCTATTAATGAAATTAAAAATGGAGCTGCAGCAGGGCCTGATGGTGTCCCTGCTATTTTGTTAAAGAAAGTAGTTCATTCTATCGCAAAGCCACTTGCAATATTATTAAGACAAAGTGTAGATACAGGCAAGATTTATGAGGAGCACAAATTAGCTTATATTACCCCTACTTTCAAAAGTGGATCAAGACTAGAGGCAAGTAATTATAGGCCTGTGAGTCTAACATCACATATTATGAAAGTGTATGAAAGGGTAATGAAGGAAAATATTATGAAACATTTAATAAAAAATAATTTGTTTAATATAGGACAACATGGTTTTGTACCCAGAAAAAGTACACAAACCCAACTGTTAGTCCACCATGAGAACATATACAAAAATATGAAAAGCGGAAATGAAACAGATGTGGTTTATCTAGACTTTGCAAAAGCTTTTGACAAGGTAGATCATAATATATTAGCAATGAAAATTAGAAAACATAATATAGTGGATGAAGTAGGAAGATGGTTAAAAGAATTTTTACACAACAAAAAACAGATAGTTTTTGCAAATGATGAGAAATCGGATGAAGCTAAGGTAATATCCGGTGTGCCACACGGTACGGTGTTAGCTGCATTACAGTTTGTTATTATGATTGCAGACATAGACAGTAATGTTAAGGACTCGGTAGTGAGTAGTTTCGCCGATGACACAAGAATAAGTAAAGAAATTACTTGTGATGAAGATAGGAATGCGCTACAAAGAGACCTTAACAAAGTATATGATTGGGCAGAGGTAAATAGGATGGTATTTAACTCTGATAAATTTGAATCAATAAATTATGGAGACAGAGAAGGAAAGCTATATGCATATAGGGGACTTAATAATGAGACAATCACAAATAAGGAAGTAGTTAAAGACCTTAGTGTGATGATGAATAGGAACATGTTATGCAATGATCAAATAGCAATTCTATTGGCAAAATGTAAAGCAAAAATGGGAATGTTGTTACGGCACTTCAAAACAAGAAAAGCTGAACACATGATTATGCTTTATAAAACATATGTTCGTAGTCCACTTGAATATTGCAATATGATATGGTACCCACACTATCAAAAGGATATTGCACAAATAGAGAGTGTACAAAGGTCCTTTACAGCTAGAATAGAAGAAGTTAAGGATCTTGACTACTGGGAAAGACTACAATCCTTAAAATTATATAGTCTAGAAAGGAGAAGAGAACGCTACATGATAATTCAGGCATGGAAACATATAGAAGGAATAGCCAAAAACATCATGGAGCTAAAAATATCAGAAAGAGCAAGCAGAGGTAGATTAATAGTGCCCAAAACTATACCAGGAAAAATAAGAAAAGCACACAGGACATTAATCCACTACGCACCAGCATCGATAATGCAGCGTCTATTCAATGCGTTGCCAGCTCATCTGAGGAATATATCAGGAGTGAGCGTAGATGTGTTTAAGAATAAGCTCGACAAATATCTAAGCTGCATCCCAGACCATCCAAGATTGGAAGATGCAAAATATACCGGAAGATGTACTAGCAACTCTGTGGTAGACATTAGAGGTGCCTCACACTGAGGGACTGGGGCAACGCGAACAAGATGGTAAGGTCTGTAAGGTAAGGTAAGGTAAGGTAAGGTAAGCTCTCTCTCTCTCTCTCTCTCTCTCTCTCTATATATATATATATATATATATATATATATATATATATATATATATATATATATATATATATATATATTATATATATATATATATATATATATATATATATATATATATATATATATATATATATATTATATACTGTGTGTGTGTGTGCCATACCACCCCATTAAAAGGGGATCTCTTCATAAGCAGAATTAGAATTTGATACTTGATACTCATTCATTCAACCGATGTCGGAAATGCAAACGTTAGGTTTGAGCATGACAAATCATTGCGTGATGCTTTTCATTTACTCTTCCTTGATTATTATTTCGTCGTTATATATTCTTTTTTAGCATCACTAAGACCTATAAAAAATGCGTTGGCAAAACTCATGCTCCCAACATTATTTCATGGGCAGTCTCACAATAGCTCATCAATACATATCATATAAAATATATTTACTAGAAATTTATACGGAATAGCTAAACAAGCAAAGCGAACTTCTTTAGTATCAACTGGTATTTCAAAATATAAATCGTGCACACCATGTTTTAAAATTAAATCTGGATATGGTTGCGAGTTTGCTTATGTCATCATAGCATGTACACCTGAAAATTATGTTGTAACCTGACTCATTCAATCGATCAATAAAGACTTCAAAGACTGCAGAGCACAAAGACCCTCATTGTTTAACTATTTTCCCCCATTATTTGTACATGAAGAACATTTTCTTTGGCTAAAAATCGGAATCTATAGAAAATGAACAAGAGTTGTGGGTAAACTCTTATATCTGGACTTGGCATCTGATTGAAACTTTCATGGGTATTCGTATATCGAATCAACACTACATCACTGATACCATGTTTATACAAGTAGTTCGTTCGTTTTCTATTCTGTAGGAGACTTCGGTAGTTGAGGACGGTAATCATCCCTTCTTTTCAGTTTTGTTTGGCTTGATTGATAGGGACACCTGCGCGATTTGTGGTTACTGAGCAATCTCGGGTAGCACAATTATCTATTATAATAATAATTATCTATTTCATTGTAGTTTTGAACATATATATATATATATATATATATATATATATATATATATATATATATATATATATATATATATATATATATGCTGTTGCTGGACAGTCGTTCAAGATTGAATTCTAATTTAGTTCCAGTATCAAGTAATCAATAATGTCTGTTCTTAATGCATAACTGTTTTAATTTCATAAGTCAGTACTTCCCGGAAGTAGCCTACGGGTTAGAGTGCAGCAACGTTAAGAAAATAGAGAATTACAAAATAAATTAACAGACGTAGATGGCTGCTTTTTATATTGGTTGTTAATGGTCATTGAGATAAATGGTATCAATCGATGGAGATGGTATCATCCACAAAAATATACTGTGATAACTCCAGTTTGATCGGCACTACCTGGTGTTGTGGTGTTGATAGTATGAAGTCACAGGCACAGAAGTTACTTAAGGATGCTTAAATTATGATAGGAGGCATCGGGTTAGGATATAGCTGTGAGAAATAACGACATTACTTAGTTAGAAAAGCCAGAACTCTGCCACTTCAGTATCATTGTGAAAGTGTATTCTTTCATTAGAGGAAAGTGCTTGTGGTTACTGTAGCACATACGATTATTGTGGTACATATAACAAAGAACTACGAAGAAAGATGATAGGTATCTGCTGAAACATCATCAGCAAACTGAGACAGCATTCATGAATACGTGTGTTATTGTTTGTTTGTTTGTATGGGGTTTTTACGTTGCATGGAACCAATGGTTATTCAGCAACGGGACCAATGGCTTTACGTGACTTCCGAACCACGTCGAGAGTGAACTTCTATCACCAGAAATACACATCGCTCACTCCTTAATGGAATGGCCGAGAATGGAACCCGCGACCACCGAGGTGGAACGCAAACACTACACCAACCACGCCACTGTTAGGTTTCGGAAAAGTTACAATAGTAAGAGAACTGAGTCGAAAGGATGAAGTTGAAGGTAGCTTTGCGCGATTCAGAGGCAGAAGATGAAATGACGCCAGTAGGAAATGTGAGATAAGATAACGGAAGGCAACGCTAGGAATGAGTATACGTATTTTTACTTGAAAAGATTAATATTCGTATTGAGTAAATAAACTCTCCGCCGAACACTATATTTATTATATTGCGATTTTTTTTAAATACAAGATTCAAGAGTATATATTTGCAAAATTGTTTTGAAGTGAAAGGCGACATCTTTCGTATCAACAATCGATGAAGAGCCAGCAAAAAAAAAAAAAAAAAAAAAAACAAAAAGAAAGAAAACACTTACAGAATGAAAATTTGCGTTGCTATTATTACAAAAAAACACATTTGAAATTTACGTCACTACAAAAGAAAGTTTAGAATGAAATATGTAAATGTTCTAGGAAAAAAAAACTGTTAAAGTTTAACTAAAATTATTGAATTATGGGAAAATGTAGCCCAAGGTATTTTATGCAAAACAGCAAAAATGTGGACAGCGCCTTGGCATGATCATATAATTGTTTTACAATGATAACAAAATATTCTAAACGTCGGGCGGCCAAAATTACATTTAGAAGAAACTGAACAGTTCAATCAAGCTGAAATTATTTTATTTTATTTTTTTATTTATTTTATTTTCTTGATTTATTTATCTATTTGTAGTATTGTCTTGTTTCATGTCAAGGCTGTTGTGAATAATTCTGCGTCGTCAAATTTTAGGTACCTTAAAATCCTAATACCTAATTCCTTAATATAGAAAAGTTTGACGTAGGAAACACCGATTTTTTTTTTTATCAAAGTAACTGCAAAATTCATTAGGTGTCCCTTCTTAATTGTTGATCATTAATGCAGGAACGTCTTACTTTTGAATGTATTTTATTTTTTGGTAAAAATTAGTTAATTAATGCCAACGCTTTTTTATTTGCTGATCAAATGTTTATACAAGGACACTTTGATATAGAAAGTGAAATTCCTAATAAAATTACCGAGAGCGAGCTTACGCCTTTTGTCCAAGGTTACCGCGAGTGTTAACCACGCGAGCCTCACGTGCTATTCCAAGGCATTGCGTCAGACGAAGCATTCGCTGGCTTCGTTAGTTCTGATTTATCATTGGATAAATATGCATTTTATTGTCGACAATGATGTCAATACTCTTCATAACGTAATTCCACCTCTGAGACATGCATTACTTTCACTTGTAACATTTCGTTCTATTGTGGTGATTATTGTCTATTCTAATTCATTGCAAATTTGCGTAAGTTAGTAAGCTTTTTTACTCTCGTCATACAGAGCTACGAAAACCGTTTTAGATTACCAAGTCTTACTGAAAAAAACATATATCTAAAAGCGTTTTGCGACTTCTAAAAGTCCCATTGCTGTAACATATGACCAAAAAAAAGCGATATATTTCGGTAGAGATACATATTGGTTGTCACTTAGATAACGTCCTGAATAGAATTCTGTGACTTTGCCTGTAAGGTTCCTCATTAAATCTATTCAGTTGAGTTACCCGAACGGCAGCAGCAGACAATAATCATCGAAATCAAGTTTGCAATTGCAAAACTTCCTCGTAGCAGAGCGTGGTTTCGATCCACGGACCTCTGGGTTATGGGCCCAGCACGCTTCCACTGCGCCACTCTGCTGCTGAACTGCAGATTTACAAATGCTGCTTATGTACTTAGAATCGAGGATGTTTTTGACGCCTTGCTCCGTGGGAGTGATCCAATCTTATTTATAAATTGTGGACTAACTGCACTGTACTACTGGTAAAAGCATTGTTTATATATATATCTATATTATATATATATATATATATCAGAGATATATATATATATATATATATATATATATATATTAATATATATATATATATCATATTATATATATATATATAGATATATATCTATATATATATATATATATATTATATATATATATATAATATATATTCATTATATATATTTATATATATATATGTATATATATATATATATATATCTATATATATATATATATATATATATGTATATATATACATATATATATGTATTATACATATCAATCTTTATATATAAATATAATATTATTATTATTGTAATATATATATATATAAAGTGTTATATATATATATATATATATATATATATATATATATATATATATAATTATATAATAATTCTATATATATCATCAGGGGAATCATGAGGAGAGCCATCGTACTCAGGTATATTTATTTTGCCGACGTTTCACGACTCATAGTCGCATCCTCAAGGCTGTATTAGAGTTATAGACACACATGTATATCTGTAATATAGCCTTGAGGATGCAACTATGAGTCGTCAAACGTCGGCAAAATAAATGTACCTGAGTACGATGCCTTTCCCTATGGTTTCCCTGAAGAGATGTACCGTCTTCTATATATATTGTGACGAAGTGCCAAGTAACTGGTTACTACACTTACCAATAATTAAATGAGTACCTCACAACAGCCAGACACCTGAACCTTCATCACAGGGAAAAATACGACTGAATACTCTAAAGGCAAACAGTGATCCCTTAAACAACTTACCAGTATTGCAGAAAATCAGACTAAGTTAATTAAAACAGGTGTGAGGTAATCTTATATGTAATGAAATTCAATAAAGGGCATCACTCCATCAACAACTTTAAAAGTATAAGTATTTCCCTAATTTCAAAAGTTCTAAGTACTTCCCTGGTTCTAACTCACTTCAAGTAAATTGAAGGAAAACAGCTCAATTACCATTCTGTTTCTACCTAAATATAAATATACTGGTGAAAAAGAAAAAACTTATAAAAATTTTAAATACAAAAATTTATTATTAAACTCAAGAATTTACAAGTGAAATTCACAATCTTATGGAAATTTACTGTTACTTGAAAACAACACAAAATTTATTTGAATTAATTAAGTAAAATTAAATCCAAATTAATTTATCACAAAAATTAAGAAAATTAATTCAATTGAAATTCAAAAGTGTTAGGCAATATATAAGATTTGGAAATTAATGCACAAGTGCTAAACAACACTAAAACTTGAAGAGAGTTCTAAGTAAATGCAAATTAATTCACAAGTGTTAAATTCAATTAAATGTGTAACAATTGATTAATGAAAACAATTAAGTCAATCAAATTGTGAATACAAATGAAAACACAGAAAAAGGTGGAAAATACCAAAATTGCAAAAAGCATTAATCACACACAACATATATATAAAAATCACTCTTCACTAAGAAAAAATAGACAGATGCACAAAAAATCACCTCAGTAAGAAAATTAGATAAATGCACAAAAAATCACTTCAAATGAAACAAAAATCACTTCAAATGAAACAAACACAAAACATAAAAATTTGCAATGTGTAAAAAAATTAAATGTTCACCAAACCACTGTAGCTATTAGTTGCAACAAATAAACCTTGTAATAACACATTACCTTGGTACCAATTGTTTCTGCTGCAGCTAGTTCCAGAATTTCACCACACAATTCACAATATTTCCAAAAAGAAAAGGCGCCGTTACACACTTGTACAACTTTTGTTCAGATTCCACATTAAGTACTACATAATACTAAATAACTTTAAGAAAATACGAAAACTAAAAGTTATAAGTGACCAATCACCAAGTATAAAATCTTTAAGTTAATGTAAAATAAAAAAATTGGGGAGAGAGAGAGAGAGAGAGAGAGAGAGAGAGAGAGATGATCTCTGTACACCAGGAGTTCAAAGTCTGTAATGCCAGCCCTCTTTGTCCCTTGTATGGGCAATACATGAAGGCCTGACGGGCCAAATCGTTTTGGACACGTAGTTCAGCTAGTATCATAAAAATTCTCTTTCAAAACAATATCTAAAAAGAAATTGGAATTGCAATCACAAATAAATATTATTACGTGATTTAAGACAATAAAAGTAATTCAGTATGAAAGGAATAATTAATTATAATAAAGGCAAAACTAAATGACGTCACTTCCCAAAGATGGCATATGCTTAAACAGAAGGTTCTAGAACGATCTTGTGAAAAGATGATGCAATCCTATAGGAATATGGTGAAATCTTCACGTGGCTTCTCAACAAAGACGTACACGTTCGAAACAGACTTGAGCGAGTAAGATTGACATGTTATGAAAACGGAGACTTTGAGTTTTCCTTATCCCGTGTGATGACGACAATTTTTAGCTTGGAACGGACAATGTTAATCTCCCTCTCTTTTCACATTCTACGCTATCCTAACTTTTTAATTATATTATGCGAAATCTGAACACACATTATTAAAAACACTTCCCCTAAGCTAAATAAGGAATCTGAAAATATTGCAAACACTTTTCCAACATTTCATGGTTATAGTGAGGAAATATGCGTTACGAAAGCAACAACATATAATAGTATATATATATATATTTTATATATATATATATATATATATATATATATATATATATATATATATATATATATATATATATAATGTATATACATACGTATAAATATTCAATGTAGCACGAAAGTCCATGTGCTCGAGAATCTCCTAAAATCTACGTAAGAAGCCGAGTGAAAAACAGGAATTGGAACGAGAAATTTCGTAGTATATTCAACATTTTTAAGTTCACTCTAAGTAAAAACATAGTTTACAGAGCTCTATATATAAAATTAAGTAGTTGTGTACGGAATTAGTTTCTTGATTCGGGCAGCATGTTCTCCAAACAGAAAGGACAAGGAAAGAGGATCATGAGATAATCCAGGCTGGAGGTTAAAATTCTTGGTGCACATGGTTTCAATGAATACAGCTTCCGGAAGATTGCTTTTCTGATAGTCGTTGGCCTTGCAATTATAGATGACTTATCTCAGTTAAAGGCATGGCCTGTCTTAAGCCAATAATTTGAAATGCCATTATTTGTTAGACCTCTTGAAAGAGCATATTTTTGTTGGGAACATCTCTTTATAGTTCTTTTGATATTTGGCCAATATAAATCTTATTACAATCTTTACAAGGGATACTGTATATAATATTTGTTGATGCCCAACGATTAACTGTAAATAATGTTCTTGTTGTCTTGTTATCGCGATGGTTAATGTTAAGGTTTGCTGTGTGGTAGTTTGCTGGTACGAGTCTACGCTCCGCCATAATAATTGTTTACTTGGTGTTGGGTTGTTTTAGCTAATTTATGCATAGTTATCGGTCACGTGAACTTTTTGGTAATCGATAGTGTCTTCCTGTAAACAAATGAGGAAAGTTATCAGTTTAAAAAGAGATTTCATACAGAACGGATATAACGAATGTAACGAAAGTAGGTATTTACTGAGGAATATTTGGACCGTTTGTTATAGGAACACAATTGTAAGTAAACGCCTATTATATTGTTTTAGAATAGCGGATTCATCTTTTTCCCATTTGTAAGCCTACATTGTATATAACGTGTCTTTATATGAGCCTTAATTATATTGACTTTGTGTATTAGCTTTTTGTAATTAGCCGTTATACATGCATAATTTACTTAATTAAGCTTTGCATATTGTTTCCATCAGTCTGAGTTGTTTAACTTAATAATTTTGTATAAATTAGCATATTATACATACGTTGATTTCTTTTCCATTTCCATAGTAATTAAACCACATCACATCACTTCAAGTTACGCTGCATACGTCAAGTCTACATGTATAAACGCCTAACAATATAACCATATCGATGTTAACGTCATGGATCGAATAAAGAACTATATGTGCGTATCAAAATTGTGTTTCTCCATCATTCACGTTAAGCAATACAAGAATAGTGCGTTAACATCGTTCAATTAAATTGTTAAACTACCATTAACGACTCTCGCTATTATAACTCTTATACGTGAGCCTTAAGAAGTGGAATTACTGCCTGTTGTAAACAACTACAGACAAGATGGAGGAGTCTGATGAGGCTGTCCAGAATAGTGCTCCCGTCGACAACTCTGGTACGACAGTTGATATTCGAACATTGAAAAATAAATTGAGATCATCACTTACCAACGTAACGAAAAAACGCAATGAACTCACAGGCCTCATGTCAAATCCTGACAACCTGCACTTGGTGAAAATGTGTCTAGAGGAATATAACGAAGCTTTCGATAAGTACAAAAAAAACTTTAATTGTGTCATGGATAATATCTCAGATGAATTGGAGCAAGACCAGGAATTGTCCAGATATGAGACCAAGGAAATTAGCATTCTGCAATTCCGAAACCATACTGGTGAATGGATAGCCATAAACGAAAAACGACTCGAAGAAGACCTGAAGAGTCTTTTAAGCCGATCTGGTTCAAAACGTTCTTCCCAACGGCCTTCTTCCCTTCCTTCTGGCAAATCGGCTATGTCCGAAAAGGTGCGAGCCAAAGCACGCCTCGCCGAGTTGCTTGCCGAAAAAGAACTTGTGACAAAGAAAAAGGAACAGGAGGCAAAGACAGAAGAGATTCTATTGGATATCGAAATAGCCAAGATTCGAGCAAAAGCACGTGTTTTTGCAGAAACCGAAAATGACATTGGCGATGACAATGTTGGTAACAAGGACAATGAGACACATACCAGCATTATTGTGCAACGAGCCAACCATCAGGACGTGAATGTTATGGTCGCTGGACCTAGTGTAGCTGCCCCTGGAATTTGTGAGTGAAGGTGCTAACGGCGGCAATATGGATAACCAGGTATTAATTCCTGGTCACCCAGGAAAAATAGTGCCAGCTACCCAGTCTAAATCCCAGCACTACACAAGAATTTGTTCCCAGAAATTCTTCAGAGACTGGTACTAACACTCTTGCACCTCCGGTCAACGCTTCGAATGCCACGTCATCAACGTTTCCAAATCAAGAACAGTATACGTATCTGCCTATAAATACACCTGTGAACAGTAACTTTGGTGCACCCTATCCACTGCCTTAATTCACCCCTCAGTTAAAACACATACAGCAGCAGATTAGTGGTATCGGACCACAGCTCTAGCTTTGCCTGCACCAGAAGTTCCCAAGTTTACCGGTGATCTTCTGGAATACAGTGACTTCATACTGGCGTTTGACACCAGGATCTCCTCTAGAACAGCCAGTAGCAGTGACAGATTTTACTACCTTATGCAGCATACCGACGGCGAACCTAAGGACCTCATCAGCAGCTGTATATATATGCAGGCAGACCAAGGCTATAGCCGGGCAAGACAGTTGCTAAAACAAGAGTATGGTGATCCTTATAAAGTATCCCTGGCATACTTGAAACAACTAAACGAGTGGAAGCCGATAAAACCAGATGAAGGGA
The DNA here is from genome assembly GCF_015104395.2 of Macrobrachium nipponense. Lineage (NCBI taxonomy): Eukaryota > Metazoa > Arthropoda > Malacostraca > Decapoda > Palaemonidae > Macrobrachium > Macrobrachium nipponense. The sequence continues at coordinate 141,876,820 of NC_061100.1, read as the reverse complement.
AATGTCTGAAAAGATATTCGCATTACTTGCTAAAATGCTTCAGCGCCATGCAAACACTTACTCACCTAGCTGTTCTTGATCATGCACCGAACCTGCAAGTGGCGGTCCAGAAATTGCCAAGTTATCTCCAGAATAAATGGCGCGAAAAAGCCACAAACCGCAGACTCCTCGATAACAGGTCTTCGTGCTTTGGTGACATTGTCCAGTTTGTTATTAACGCTGCAGAGTGTGGTCAATGAACCCAGTGTCGGCAAAGAAGCAATGCATAGAGAACTGAATTCTAGTAAACCATCAGAAGGGAACCAACAGAGTGCTGCATTTGCTATGCAAGTTAATCGTGAGAGCCAAAGTAGAACTCGTGGTTTGGGTCACCCTCCTGTTTTTACTGCGGCAAAAATCACGATCTGGATAACTATGCAGATTTCAGGCAGAAATCTCTTGAAGAGAAAAGAAAGTTTATTATAGAGCAGCGTAGATGCTTCAGTTGCTACGGTCTGAATCATACATCGAAGGGGTGCATGAACAAGCGAAAATGTCACAAATGTGGCAAAGGTCATCCTACGGCCATGCATATAGATGGCTTCAAACTACCTTTGAGGTCAGACTACTCTGACAGATCTTCATATTCTCAAAACCGTACAGAGGAATCCAGCCAAAACCCTCCAGATACAGCTACCAGCAACGTTATTTCTCATGGTTCCTCAATGGTTCTTCAAGCAATACTACCTGTTCGTATAAAACAGAGGGGAAGCAACCGAGAAGTTCTCGCCTACGCCCTTTATTTATGACCCAGGAAGCACAGGGTGCTTCCTATCAGGAAGAACTGAAAGACGACTGCAAGCTTCCGGTGTTCAAAACAAATCTGCGTCTGAAAACAAAAAAACTATGCATGGGGAGGGAGCATAGTCAAAAGCTACCTTGTCCAGGATCTTATCGTCAGTGATATAAACGGCCAGAATGGTATACTGCTTCCAAAAACGTATTCCAGACAAGAAATTCCAGTGAGCCATGATCAAATACCACGTCCAGAACTGTTACGACACTGGCCATATCTTCACGACGTGGCAAAATCGATTCCTGAAGTAATGCCAGAAATAGACATCGGTCTACTGATTGGCAGTAATTGCCCACTAGCAATGGAGCCTCTGAAAATCATATCAACAGACTGCAAAGGCCCATTCGCTCTGCAGTATCGTCACGGATGGACAGTCAGCTCCCCGGTAGAAGACAACAGCGTAACGTCTACACATCGGGTAAACAGTAATCGCATTGTGACTGAGGATATTGAGCAGGCTACTGAAATTCTCTCCCCAAACAGAATACTGAATATTCTGGAAAGTGACTTTATTGATAGCCGGGTAGCAAGGTATCCTGGAGAGAAAGGATTGTCTCCAGAGGATACTACATTCATGAAGAAGGCTGAAAGCAATGTCGTGTTCAAAGACGGTCACTTTGAGATCCCTCTCCCTTTCAGGAATCAGAACTTAATGGTGCCAAATAATAAGATCCTTGCAATCAAACGAGCACTCTATCAAAAGAAGAAAATGCAAAAGGATCCCAAGTACCACTCCGACTACGTCAACTTCATTGACAAAATACTCCAGAATGACTATGCTGAACGTATCCCAGACTCCCTGCTTACAGCCAAATCTGGACATGTGTGGTACCTGCCACATCATGGAGTATACAATCAAAGAAAACCGGATAAAATTAGAGTGGTGTTTGACTGTAGTGCTAAATTCAATGGAATATCCTTAAACGATCAGTTGCTGCAAGGGCCTGATCTCACCAATTCTCTGATAGGTGTTCTAACCAGATTCAGAGAACACCAGGTAGCCTTCACTTGTGACGTGGAGTCTTATTTGTTCTACCAAGTGAAAGTACCCAAAACACCAATACAACCATCTGATTCCTCTGGTGGCCGAACGGTGACATATCAAAGGAACTCGACGAGTACTGGATGAAGGTACACCTGTTCGGCGCAGTGAGCTCACCAAGTATCGCCAACTACGCACTTAGACGCGTCGCAGATGAAGGAAACAACTTAAGTTCAGAAGTCGCCCATACAATTAAGCGGAACTTCTACGTCGATGGCTGCCTAAAGTCTGTACCGAATACCAACGAAGCCAGTTCTCTGATTGCTGAACTGACTGCCGCCTGCGGGGGCTGTGGATTCAAACTGTGTAAATATACTAGTAATGACGTCTGTCCTAAACACCATCCCAGCTGACGATCGATCCAAAGAGTTAAAGACAAGAGACATCAATTATGACCCCATGCCTACAGAGCACGCCCTCGGAATACTTTGGGTCATCGAAACAGACACATTTGGCTTCTCAGTGTTGTTGCCAGACAAACCGCTGACAAGAAGAGGCATTCTCTCCATAGTATCATCCATCTATGACCCCCTTGGTTGTTTTTTTTGCTGCTCCATTTGTGCTGCCGGCAAAGCAAATACGCTGCAAGACCTCTGCAAAGAAACCACTCTCACCTGGGATGACGAAGTGCCTGATGATCACCAGCAAACGTTTCAAACATGGATTAGCGAAGCTCCGAACCTTCAGAAGATAACAATCCCGAGATGTCTAAAGTTACCACAGCAAGCAAAAGATACGGCGTTTCAGATGCACGTTTTCTCAGATGCCAGTGCATCTGGGTATGGCGCTGTTGCACACCTAACCTCAAACGAGGGTGGATGTTCGAAAACTTCATTTCTCATCGGAAAAGCAAGGGTTGCTCCATTGAAAGCAACATCTATCCCACGGCTTGAACTCACAGCGGCCGTTGTAGCTGTAAATTTAGGACAGAAAATGACCCTTGAGCTTGATCTCCATCTCAACGAAATCTGCTATTACACAGATTCAACAACAGTCCTTTATTACATCAGGGCTGAGAGAAAGCGTTTTCCAGTGTTTGTGGCCAACAGAGTCCGTCAAATAAGAGACTTCAGCAACGCTAACCAGTGGAAGTACGTTAGCACTGATTTGAACCCAGCAGACGTTGCATCACGTGGAGTAGGTTCTGTGATATCTTCAGACATGACTCATTGGCTGGAAGGTCCGGATTTCTTGAATATGCCGGCTTCAGAATGCCCTGCAAAGATGCATCCTATCAGCGAACCGCAGGTTATAGAAGACGACGTTATGTCTTTAGCTACTACTGCTACATCAGAAGAAGGCTCACCGTTTATGTCTTTAATCACCCATTTCTCCAGGTGGGAGAGACTGAAGAGAGCAGTAGCAGTATTCATAGCATTTTTGGCTTTCTTACAAAAACTAAAGAACAAACTATAAATTTAAGGACCACACAGATCATGCAAAAGGCTGAAAAGGCAATAGTTTGCTTTATACAAAAGATCACCTTTGCAAACGAGGTCGAGAATCTCAAGAAAACAACCACGAAAGAAGACAAGAGAGAACACTCACTACCAAAAACAAGTAAGATATTCCGTCTCGACCCAGTGCTCATCGACGGAACTCTGCAAGTGGGAGGACGCCTCTCGAAAGCCGCAATGGACTTTGACGTGAAACATCCAATGCTACTGCCACAACACTCGCATGTCACGACTCTAATCGTACGAGATGCTCATGAGAAACTCGGCCATGCTGGTAGAAATCTCACCATTGCAGCAATTAGAGAACGCTTTTGGATTGTTTCAATCAACTCTGCTGTCTGACGTCAACTCCACAAATGCATAACGTGCAGAAAAATAAGAAAGCCATGCCAAGAGCAAAAAATGTCTGACTTACCTCAAGATCGTCTCGAGCCAGCTCCACCATTTACATTCACAGGCGTAGACTTCTTCGGGCCGTTCATTATAAAAGAGGGACGCAAGGAGCTCAAACGTTACGGCGTCATATTCACTTGTCTTGTCAGTCGCTCCATTCATCTGGAAGCTGCTAACAGTCTCGAAACAGATTCCTTTATTCACTGCCTGCAACGCTTCATAGCCTGCAGAGGTACGGTACAAGAAATCCGATGCGACAACGGGTCCAACTTCATCGGAACCTAAACACCGGAATGAACTGAACAAGGCTTGGTCAGATCTGAACCAAAACAAAATCCAAAACAAACTACTGTACATGAATATCGACTGGAAACTCAACCCACCTATGGCATCGCACATGGGCGGCGTATGGGAGCGCCAGATCCGTACCATTCAGAAAGTTCTATCTGCGCTATTCTACAACCACGGGACTCGCCTTGATGACGAATCATTCCGCACGCTTCTCTGCGAGGTAGAATATATTGTGAACTCAAGACCGATCACGACCTGTTCTGATGATCCCGACGACATGGACCCACTAAGTCCGAGTCAGATCCTCCACATGAAGTCACCCAAGAGGTTAATACCGGGACCTTCGCAACCAGAATATGTGTACTCGAGAAAAAGGTGGCGTAGAGTGCAATATTTGTCGGACTTGTTCTGGAGCAGATGGAAAAGGGAGTACATAGTCAGCCTGCAGCAACGCCCCAAATGGAACAAACAACAACGAAATACACAGGAAGGTGACATCGTGCTCCTGAAAGACGAGAACACGCCAAGACTTCACTGGCCACTAGCACGTGTAACAGAGGTAGTGCCAGACTCCAGAGGTGTTGTGAGAAGCGTCAAACTTCGAACCCAATCTTCTGAACTGCACAGACCAAGTGACCAAGCTCGTAACTTCTTAATTCCAAAAGATCAAGTGTTATAGATATTATCCAGAGACACTATATGACATTGATATTTCTAGTTCATATCGTTTGTCAAACTCATTTTTATTTTTTGTTGTGTTTTATCGTTTTAATGTTCGTTCTTTAAGCTTGGTTTATTCATGTTCTATTCACGTATTGTAGTATGAAATGAAATATTAGTTGTGCATCCTATATTTTTTTTTTTTAAATCATATGATTTAGAGGTCGAGTAATGTTGATGCCCAACGATTAACTGTAAATAATGTTCTTGTTGTCTTGTTATCGCGATGGTTAATGTTAAGGTTTGCTGTGTGGTAGTTTGCTGGTTCGAGTCTACGCTCGGCCATAATAATTGTTTACTTGGTGTTGGGTTGTTTTAGCTAATTTATGCATAGTTATCGGTCACGTGAACTTTTTGGTAATCGATAGTGTCTTCCTGTTAACAAATGAGGAAAGTTATCAGTTTAAAAAGAGATTTCATACAGAACGGATATAACGAATGTAACGAAAGTTGGTATTTACTGAGGAATATTTGGACAGTTTGTTATAGGAACACAATTGTAAGTAAACGCCTATTATATTGTTTTAGAATAGCGGATTCATCTTTTCCCATTTGTAAGCCTACATTGTATATAACGTGTCTTTATATGAGCCTTAATTATATTGACTTTGTGTATTAGCTTTTTGTAATTAGCCGTTATACATGCATAATTTACTTAATTAAGCTTTGCATATTGTTTCCATCAGTCTTAGTTGTTTAACTTAATAATTTTGTATAAATTAGCATATTATTCATACGTTGATTTCTTTTCCATTTCCATAGTAATTAAACCACATCACATCACATCACTTCAAGTTACGCTGCATACGTCAAGTCTACATGTATAAACGCCTAACAATATAACCATATCGATGTTAACGTCATGGATCGAATAAAGAACTATATGTGCGTATCAAAATTGTGTTTCTCATTCATTCACGTTAAGCAATACAAGAATAGTGCATTAACAATATTGTTTGAACTGGACAGACTATTCTTAATTACCATATTTCTTAAAATATCATATTTAAACACTAAATTAATTTCAATAATTTTTTTTATTTTGTATTGCAGATATGAAATTGGGGTGAAAAGGTAGACAGAGAATATTCTCAAGTTCTGTAATAACTATGGTTGTATTGTAATATACAACTTCTTTGCATTATTCTTACGCAATTTCAAAAACCGTGAAGGATAATATAATGAACCTCCTCTTTTGTTAAAAAATTTAATAAGAAATTTGTGAAACAAGTTCATGCATCTGACTGTGGAATTGAAGCTGTTCTACTTCAAGAAGATGAAAGTAATATTTTACATCCTGTTTGTTTTCTGTCTTTGAAACTGAAAAAAGCATCATAAAGTGTATTCAGCCATAGAGTAAGAAACACACCTTCATCACAGCATTGAAAAAGTTTGAAGTGTATGTGAAAAGACCTAGGAATGAAGAAATTTTAGTGTTGTCTGGCCATAAACCCCTCACTTTTATACAAAAGATGAGAGATCAGAGCCAAAGATTAACAAAGTAGTCTCTGTGCCTGCAACAATATAATTTAAGAGTGCAGGAAATTTCTGGAAAGAACCATGTAATTGCAGATTATTTATCCCATTGTAAATCGTTGCATTCAAACCTGGGATATCTAATCTCCTGGGGGGTTATAGTTTTATGATGTTGCCTTGTAAAAGTATTGTATGCAAAATTTGTTCAGGTACTAATGTATGATCAGAATTCACAAGATAAGAATAACACAAATCTTTAATTGTGCATTTTATCCCCTAACTCATCTGCTGTTTTGATTAGCTGCCATCAAACAATTAGGGCGTGTTGAAAAATAAGCAAGAAGTCGAGGAAGATTTTGCCCAGCTGAGATAAGGAGTTTTACTCTATTCGTTTTGTTTTGAGAATCTGTCATCACTTAAGATAAGAACCTCGTGAGAATTGCACTCAGTTTCATCATATAGCTTTAAGAAGGTTCCATTACGTCATTTTCAGGAAGTGATATCATTCCTTTCTTTCGAGAATATTCCATGACATTACTTAGCATTTCGCTTTCAGTTTAAGAATTCTTATTGTTCTGAGACAGTGTAATGTTACTGATAACTTACCCATAAAATCTTCTCTGTCTCTCTCATTTTTTTAAAGGGAATTTATAAACTTGTAAAATAATTTGATTGTAAGATTTTTACAGAGATCTCGTCCCCAAAATGTTTCACCTTATATATAACGTCATCCATTTTGGGAGTGTGTGTCGAGTTAACCAGTAGTTCCCAATGAAGATAGAGTTCTTGTCTTTCTGATTCTAGAGACCATTTGTTGTGCTGGTCCTTTCTCTCCCGACCGAAAGATTTTTAACTTGTAAAGGTAACGTAGAGATTTTGTACTTGGTCGCTTAATAATAATTGTGGTTATTTGTGGAATCTGAACAGACATTGTAAAAGTGTGTAACAGGGCTGTCAAGTGGTTTTGGTGAATTTTGAAGCTGCAGCAAAAAGAAAAATTTCAGGTATAAGGTAAAGTGATATTATTACAGTTTTAAGTGCACCTTGATTAATTAAATTTCTTGATTAATTCAAGTCCTTGATTAATTTCATTTTTTGATATATTAATTTTTATTTAATTTTGTTTAATGATTAATTCATGTAATAGTAAATTTTCTTATGATTGTGATTTCCACTTATAAATTTTGAATTTGAAAATAAATTTTTTGTATTTAATTTTTTTATAACCGTTCCATATTATTGACCACTAGTGAAGGGATTGATTTATGTGCATACCCAAAGTGATAATTTTCTTGAAGTGAGTTAGAACAGGAGTAGAATTAGTTTTTTGTAGTGATACCCTTTAATTAACTTAAACCTATATGAATACCTCACACTTGTTTTAATGAACTTAGTCTGATTTCTTGCATGATTAATAAGCTTTTAGGGATTACTGTTGCTTTTAGAGTACTCGGTCATATTTTATCTGTTATGAAAGTTCAAGTATTTGGCTGCTGTGAGGTAACTTTATATTTTATGATTGGAAAGTGTAACAAACAGATATTTGGAACGCTTCATCACAATAATTTATACACACAACAGGCATATATTGTAAAGCCTCAGTACAAGTATATGTAACGCATTGAGTTTTAGGCCAGATGTTGTCAATTTACATTTTTCTAATTATGACATTTTAAGGTAATTCCTATTTGCAGTCATCGCTTACTTCAAGATTACCATGTTTCAAATAAAGTATATCCTTATTTATTCGCTTCTATTTTGACTTAAGATTTATCGTGCAACTGGGACTTGTAAAGTTCAAGTAAAGATGCAATACATTGCTACACTAATACTATTCTCCTCATTTCAATACATTTTTAACTGCTTATTAATTTATATCTTTTATTTCTTAATAAGTGAGATCTCTTCTTTCTGTATTTCATTTTACCTCCTCTTACTTTTCCCTAATGAACATCGTATTCTTTAGAAGCTTGAATTTCAAGTCAGTGATGGCCTTGTTCCATATGAATAGGCTTCAATATACATAAAGCCGTTGAATGGCACTTGTAAACTCAGTTGCAAAGTTTCACAGAATGTATTTGGACCTAAAGCTTATGCTTGGCACTATCTAGGATGACACCAAGAATCAGGTAAAAGGGGGAGTGCCAGTGAAAGACTGCACTTGTAGGGCCACAAACTGTGCGGTGGCTCATCAAAGTAGAGGAGTGTCAATGAATGTGGCACTTGTAGTGGTAAACGGTACGTCCACGGACGAGACGTGTGGAGAATTTAGCCAGTCTGCAGAGTGCAAGAATTTCAATGGAAATCGGCGTTGCAATCTGTCCAACCAACATGGAGAATGTGTTGAGAGGAGGAGTGTGCTTCTGATTATGAGTTCATAAGCGCAGAGGTCCAATGGTGGTTGTATGCACATGCAACCATTAAAGCTGCAACATCACAGAATCGTCTAGTACAGGACTTTTCACCAAGTCCTTCAGCATCAGCAGGTAATATATTGCTTAGGTAGACAGACTAACGACCAGCAGCATAGTCTACTTATACAGGGATATGTGCCTTTTACGCAAAACGTGCGCGACGGGACTCGGCCTTGCTTCTGGCAATAGTTCCTCTCTTTACTCCTCTTTACGTATGGGAAAATCGCGGATCTTTGAGGCTGTTTGTGACAGAAGCAAGGGGGACGCATTTCTCAAAAGCTACTTTTTCCAACGTTCAAAATTTCTAAGTTATTTGAGGAGAAGAGGCGAAGAAGAAATGCAAAATAGTGACATTTGTGACAAATATATATATATTAATAATATTATCTATTATATATATTATATATATATTATATATAATATATATATATATATATATATATATATATTGATCTATAATAATATTTAAATATATAATAGGTCAGATCCTACAGAGTTGCAGGAATTTCAGTTGGAAAGTCGGCTGTTGCAAATCTGGTCCAACCCCAGGGAAGAAATGTGTTTGAGAGGAGTGAATGTCTTCTGGTTATGGAGTTCATAAGCGCCAGAGGTCCAACAGTGGTTGTATGCCACACCCAATCCATTTACAGGTGCAGCCATCCATAAAGACGCGTCTAGTGCATCATTAATTATATTATAGTAATCTATATATATTATATTATATATTCTATATATATCATATATATATGTGTGTGTGTGTGTGTGTGTGTGTTTGTGTGTGTGTGTGTGTGTGTTTGTGTGGACAGAAGCAATGGGGATGCATTTCTCAAAAGCTACTTTACTTTTTCCAACGTTCAAAATTTCTCTAAGTTATTATTTGGAGGAGAAGAGACGAAGAAGAAATGCAAAAAAGTGACATTTGTGACAAATATATATATATATATATATATATATATATATATATATATATATATATATATATATATATTTGTCGCAAATGTCACTATTTTGCATTTCTTCTTCGTCTCTTCTCCTCAAATAACTTAGAAATTTTGAACGTTGGAAAAAGTAAAGTAGCTTTTGAGAAATGCATCCCCATTGCTTCTGTCACAAACAAACACACACACACACACACACACACACACACACACACACACACACACACACACATATATATATATATATATATATATATATATATATATAGTATATATATATATATGTATATATATATATATATATATATATATATATATATATATATAATGATGCACTAGACGCTTCTATGATGCTGCACCTGTAATGATTGGGTGTGCATACAACCACTGTTGGACCTCTGCGCTTATGAACTCATAACCAGAAGCACATTCCTCCTCTCAACACATTCTCCCTGGGGTTGGACAGATTGCAACGCCGATTTCCACTGAAATTCCTGCACTCTGTAGACTGACTCTTATTCTCCACACCTCTCGTCCATGGATGCACCGTTTACCCTACAAGTGCCCCACATTCATTGACACTCTTCTACTTTGATTAGCCCTACAGGTGCAGTCTTTCACTGGCACTCCCCCTTTACCTGAATCTTGGTGTCATCCTAGATAGTGCCAGTATAAGCCTTAGTGCCAAATATATTCTGTGAGAATTTGCATTTGAGTTTACAAGTGCCATTCAGCAGCACTCTATATTGGCCAGTTTCCCTCACCCTCCAAGCATGTCACTCTACATTGAACAAGCCGCAAAAGAAGAGGAGACAGCTGAGCAAGCTGCAAAAGAAGAGACAGAGAAGGCTGAGCAAACTGTTAAAGAAGAAAAACAAGGTGAATTTGAGGTGGCTTTAGCTCAGAAACAGCTCTCCCTTGCCAAAGCAGAGGCAGAGAGGAAAGCATGGGAAGAACAATGCACTCATGAGGTTTCCATGAAACAATTTTGCCAAGATAACACCATAACTATAGCCCAACATTGAGTAGATCACCCTGCTCCTGCCACCCCCCCCCCCCCCCCCCCCCCCCCCATGCCCCCCCCCCCCCCCCCCCCCCCCCCCCCATCCATACCATCTTCCAAGGTGAGCATGCCTATTCAACCCTGGACAGATGTTGAGCCAGAGGCTTCAATCACATCGAGAGAGTCCTTTGAGAATTTTTCTCCTTCGGCAACGGAGATTGCCCTCACCCTGAACAGGCATGTGAAAGGAGGTTACATCTCGCTCGGAGCTCTGACCCCTGAGGAACAAGGAGACCTCACCATAGTAAGGCGAGCCATTTCAAAGGCTTATGAGAAAACTCTGGAGAAATGGAGCTTGGTTGGACATGGTAAAAAATACACCAGAATCCCTTACGTCATTAATATGCTCATTTTGTTAGTTCAAAATTGAGAACACACGTAGACATTTTCTGCCGTAATTAGATAAGATCTTATGATCAAGACTGGAAAAAAATTATCTTGGACATTGTCGGTTAAGTAAGAAAACTGGAATTTCTCCTTGTACAGTAATTAGAAAAAAGCATGCATACCAACAGCTTTATCCAGTTTTATGGCAACCATTATTTAAAAATGATTTAGGTGTAATAATGGGTCACTTTTTAAGATCCCTGATTTACTGCGAACCTTGTTTTTTTTAGAATATGCATTGAACCATATTAGGAGGACTGTCAACAAAACCTTCTGCAGGGATTTTGCCAACATTAAACCTATCTAGTCATTTTAATATATCAGAGAAATTGCACTGACATGGAGGTTGAGGGACGGTTCTGAATTGAAAAATGCTGTATAATTATTTTGTTTGTTTGTAACGTGTACATACTGTAGGCTGCACTTTCAATTAATATGAGTTTTGCACCTGAGAAACGTAGTTTTAGAAAGGTTGTAAATCTGGAATTTTGGATTATTCTGAAAGTGGACGTATATAAGCTGCTGCAGAGCCCCTCATGCCCCACTCTTCTCCTAGCAACAAAGCATGCCAGAAGTACAACAGGTGAGCTCTGAATCAGAAAGACAGGAAATGGCCGAATCACGATTGAAGGTTAAGTCGTGCACCTTTATTTTAATCTGTATTAATCGAGGCCATCGTCTATTTGCAGGGACATGAATCATGACCAGTAGTAGAGGTGTATATGTTCACTCGATGGAGTCCTAATATTACAAGTAAGTTTGTTAGATTTTAGACAAAGTACTTTTTTTTTTGTCTTAGCAACCCGCACGCAGTCCAGGATTTTTCTTTTGTGCTTTGAATTACTTTCACAATTTGTCATTTGTAGCAAAAGCCTACATTGTTAGATGTAAAGTAATGTGCTGAGTACCTCGGTGCTTCTCCATTTTCTGTGAATTTATTCTATTTACTTCTCTTGTGGCCTCGTGGTCAACAGTATTTGTTAGCTCAGCTATAGCCAGTATTAAAGTAACATTCATGCAAATTGGTTGTAATTTTTGGTAATTAACGTAATTACCAAAAAAATAAATGTGAATGACTTTGGTATATGACTTGTATTATTATTGTATATTTTTGTAATAATACTTGAATATGCCCTCGTGTTTGTATATCCGCCACCTATTTGTGCTGGTTCAGTCTCAGTGTCTTTTTCAGATTTTATATTAGGCCCAGATCATCAGGCAAGAACCAATTATCTGAGCTGTAATCAAGAAAATTCTCGACAGTTGGTCCTTCAATAGTGGATACAAAGACAACAAGCCAGGACGCATGTGGTAAGGCTATGCCATTTCAGATGGCATTGATAGGTCATTCACAACTGCCTCTGTCCTACCAGTAATGGAAGGAGTGGTTGTGGATCTTTAGGAAACCAGGTGGCCTCACCACACATTTTGAAAATGAAGAATTCTGGACATGCAACTACTATTTCAAGGTGTTGTACATGTGCTGAAATGATCTAGCCATGAATGACCCAAAACCCCTTTGGGATAAACTGAAAATCTTGGCAGAGAGAATAAGGGCTTTGAAACAAACGGTGGTGGTCTGCAGTGCCAAGCTGCAAGACTATCCAGCACGTAATCACCTCAATATCACATCAGAGACGTACAATGCACGAGTGAGGAATTTGAATGTCCAAATTTACCGGTATTGCAGTAAACACAAGACTGAATGTGAACATGTACCACTACGTTCGTAAACAAAATGGCAGATGTGCATGAGCATTAGTCACTTCTTCCAGATTTTGACATGGGAAAAACTGGGCTCAGCCTCGCCGAAGATGAGAGAAAATGCCCTCTTGTCTTTGAGTCCATTATAGTACTCTATCATGTTTATCATTATGACACAATACCCGGCTAAAAGATATTTCTTTGATATTAGTCTAGTAACCATGGAGTGCTGGCACACCATGGAGGGTAACTCCATGAGGACAAAAACAGCGACTAACTATAAAAAAAAGGGGGTTCAGGACAGCCCACCAGGCTTTTATAACATAATTTTTGTAATAACCTGAGCCTCCTAAAAAGTTTATATGGCAAGCATTCATCAGGCTGAAAAGTAGTCTGTGAGGGGGTCAAGGAATAAGACAATATGGTTTCATTGGACCTCAATGAAGTCTATCTTCAGATTCTTCTTTGCCCAGCATCCAAATGTCGGGGTTTGAATAGAAGGGGCCAATTCTCCAATTTAGACCCTGTGCCAAAGCTGTTCTTTAGCACCTAGTGTACTGATGAGGGTGATACCGCCAGTAAAATTCACGGTTCATTCGAGCACAGTGTTGAATTCAGATGTTACTTGGATAACTAATTAATCCTTTTGTCATCTTTAAAAAAATTGAAAGTTCTAACTGAATTCGTAATCTCCACCGTCACCTGCCATCAAAATTGAGGAGCCTTGCTGTATTCTTTACCTCTATTGTAACCTGGCCATCAGACTCGGTGGGATCAAGTCCTGTCTTCATCCTTTTCCCTGGACTTACAGGTACATGCAAAATTTAGTGTGAAATTTAAACACGACTTACCATTTACTTAGTCTTGTGCAGTGAGTTGGAGATGATGGTGTCCTCCTCATACCTAAGAGATGTCTCTAATAAGTACAGTACCTCATTTTTTCGCTTGGCCGAGTAGTGGTCAGTCACAAGTAGAGAAAGTTAAATGAACTTTCCTGCCTCTTGCTTGCTCATTTTATCATTTCTTATAATACAGACTTCCACCCAACACAATCTATTAACTTTACCATTCCTTGCATTGCTAGACAAACAACCATTCTGTCACGTTTTTTCAAGTCTGCAAGCTTCTGGGTCAGTTAGAACCTAACACAACCAACTCTGATTAAGCTTACATCCTTGTGTGGCTTAACAGTATGACAGAATTAGTTATATGTTATCCCTTATTACTTTATGAGATTGTTTCACTCCAGTTATAGATCTTATTTCAATAGCTTTGTAATGTAGTTTTGTATTAAAATCAAATTTAATATTTATATTTTGCAACCAAAAGACTACATAATTTCCCCACCCCTTTCCTTGGATTGGATGGAAACTCATGAATATCAGAGCAAAGCTTGAAACTGAACTGGTAGGGAGAAACCAGAAGTTATCTTACTCTAATGGAATTTCAGCCTCTAGGGGAGCATGATCTTTTTAATTACAGTGGTACCTCGACATACAAAATTAATCTGTTCCGAGGCGGCCTTCGTATTATGAGCTTTTCATATCTTGAACCGCATTTTACATGTAAAATGCCTAATCTCTTCCAAGCCCTACAAAAGCACCCCAGTAAATTTTATAATAAAGCTAAATTGACCAATAAACAATGAAATACTACAACAATTTGGACCATTCAATACCTAACTTAACATGTACTAGCACTAATATGTACGTACCTGTAAATAAAGTGTATTAGTGTACGTGGTATACAAGAAATACTGTATGTACATCCGTACATATGTAGTAAAATGTGTAACCTTACCTTTCGAGTGAGGCTATCTCCGAAAGTGGCGACAGAGGAGGAGGACAAACGGCAGAAAACTTCTTATAGTACGTACACTTAACTTTACGAAACACATTAAAAAATGTCAGGAAACATAAACTAAACTTTATGAAACACATTAACAAAACTGTAACACTTAACTTTACAAAAAACTTAAAATTAATTTTTTTTCTTTTTTTGATTTTTTACATTTTTTTACTTTTTATACTTTAAGTTTTTTTTTTTCAATTTCTTCACCACTTTCAACTTTCTGTTTCTTCGTAGTATCAACTGGATCTTCCTTTTTGCTTACTCCTGCTAGTAAAGGCCTCTTTAAAAAATAACTATCCAAGGAAGATTGCTTCTGCCTGATTTTCAAAATGCTCCTGAAATGACTCAGGCAAACGTCATCGAACTGCGCAAGCATACAACCTGTGTAAGCCTTTTCGGGGTGTCTCTTTTCTACAAATGATTGCACCTAATAAAAAGCAGCTAGAGCATCCTTAATTTCTGCCATTGTCATAAGGTCATCCTCCTCCTCCTTGCCGCTGCTAGAGAACTCTTCTTGAACGATGTTATGTTGCATGGCCTCCAACTCCTTCAGGTCATCTGTCGTAAGCTCCTCTTGGTGCTCCTCGAGAAAGTCATTGATGTCTTCCTCGTCGACGACCAGCCCTATGGACTTGCCGAGTGCAATGATCTCGTCAAGATCTGGTTGTGAAACAGTTTCAGGATCGTCAACTGTTCCTAAATCTGCAGCACCAGCTTTGCCCACGTCGAATCCCTCGAAGTCTCAGGCGGATACGGCATCAGGCCAGAGTTTCCTCCACGAAGAATTCAAGGTTCGCCTCGAAACCTCCTGCCAAGCTTGATCGATGAGTCGGATGCATATCACGATATCGAAATGCTCCTTCCAAAATTCCCGCAAGGTGAGGTTTGTGGTATCGGTGATGTCAAAACATCTCTTCAAAAGATGTTTCGTATACAGCTTCTTGAAGTTCGATATCACTTGCTGGTCCACGGGCTGGAGGAGAGGGGTGGTGTTAGGCGGAAGATAAAGAACCTTGATAAACAAATACTCCACTAGGATATCTTCCTCGAGGCCAGGAGGGTGAGCAGGGGCATTGTCCAACAACAGCAGACATTTCAGAGGGAGGCGCTTCTCTTCCAAGAATTTCTTCACTGGCCGAAACACAGATTTACCCACTCTGTGAACAAAAGACTCATTATCCAGGCTTTCGCATTAGCCCTCCACATCACCGGAAGCTTCTCCTTTAGCACTTTGTGGGCCTTGAAGGCTCGAGGAGTCTCCAAATGATACACAAGTAGGGGCTTCACCTTGCAATCCCCACTGGCGTTCGAACAAAGTGCGAGCGTAACCATGTCTTTCATAGGCTTATGCCCGGGTAGCTTCTTCTCTTCCTCCATGATGTACGTCCGACGAGGCTTTTTTTTCCAAAAAAGGCCAGTCTCATCACAGTTGAAGACTTGCTGATAACTGTAGCCTTCCTTGATTGTCATCTCGTCGAACGTCTTAATACAGGCTTCGGCCGCTTTCGTGTCCGAGCTGGCCGCCTCCCCATGCCGCACCACCGAATGGATGCCAGTCTGTTTACGGAATTTTTCGAACCACCCGAGAAGCCTTGAACTCGGGTTGGCATAGATGTCCCTTCTCCTCCGTTGTCTTCGGCCTGGGCAATCAAATCGCCGAAAATAGCGCTGGCCTTGTGGGAGATTGGCGTCTCGGTTATCGTATCGCCAGCGATTTCTTTGTCTTTTATCCAGACAAGAAGCAGCTGTTCCATCTCGTCATGCACGTGGCTCCTCTTGCTAGACAAAATAGTCACGCCCTTGGAAGGTGTAGCTGCTTTGATGGCACCCTTCTGCTTCACGATGGTGCCTATTGTCGACGGATTTCGGCCATATTCCTTGGCGATCACAATCAATCGCACGCCAGCTTCATACTTTTTAATTATCTCCATTTTTGTCTCCAAAGAAAGCATCCTCTTCTTTCCTACTTCAACTTTATTGGGACCCACAACTACGTACGTATATACTGTACGTAATTAAGTTATGTAGTACATATACATATGTAGTAAGTTCTCACACAACACGATAAAGTAGCACTACAACAAAATCACTAATGAATTTACGTTAATAAATGAAATCGTATAGAACGAATGAATTCCACGTGCTTACGATACCGATGATGCCGCTGAGAGGCCGAAAAAGCACGCCGCTACGTAGATGCATGATGGGATCATGGGAGAGATGCTGACCAATAGGAGAGCAGGATCTTATGGCGGTGACTAGCATCAGGAACCAATGGGAGAGTGGGAGGATGGTGGCGAGTCTACTAAGTTGGTGGCGCGCAAGTTTTAAAATTGTTATCGGTGGTCCGGGCGAATCTCGGGACTTTACAGCAACAACCTTTCGTATCTTGAACAATTTTCGAATGTAGAGCAAAAACAATCTTTGTATTTGCTTTTGTATCTCGAGTTTTTCGTAAGTTGAGCCTTTTGTATGTCGAGGTACCACTGTAATTTGTATCCGATTTTATCCCATAGTATTATGGCTTGAAGCATAGTATAGTACAGTACATACATGGACTTTGTAAATTTAAAAAATTCTTCCTTCATAATGCATATCAAACACACCTAATAAGATGAAATTGGGAAGGGTAAATTAGGGCTTCATTAAAATGCACTTTTTAGGGCAACTTTTATTTTGCTTTAAATGTTAACTCTATTATTTCCCTCCTAACACCTGAAAAAAAAGAAAAAGTTTCATTATACACATTTTTTCCTTAGAGATAATTTGCTATGAATAATCACTTATAAGCATGTAAATCATTCTCAGAACTGCATAACACTTTATCAAATTTTGAAATATCAGAAATTTTAAAGGTTGGCTGATAAGATATCAAAGAATCAGTTAAAGTCTACTCTTGAGGATAAAACACCATCATTATAAGATTTTCATTTGAATGGAAATTACTATATACTGAATTACAGCTAAAAATATATTAAGAAGTTATTACATTGTGGAGACCCCATTTTACATGACAATAATAATATATAATAATAAACATTGAGAAAATACTAAAATTCTTAGATTTAAAGCCCATTATATTATCATACTGTATGGTACTGAGAAAGAGAAGGTTACAGCCAATCAGTGAGAAAATTCTATTGTTACCACACATCATTTATTTTACATAAAGCCTAAACTGTAGTGCAGCTGTTGTAACATAATTTATGCTCAAGTTAGCTTGAGGGATTGTGAAGCAAGCACTACAAATTGCAACAATGGTATACATGTTAGCAGACAAAACTTTTATGACCCCTGTTCCACAAGGGTCTAGAGGGATTTGGATATGCATGCGCAAGGCAACAGGAATAATGGAGAAATGGTTTGTTTTTATCGACTGGAATATTAGTGACTTGATTTGTGAATGAATATGCATATGCCTAACGTAAAAGCAGTTGTTTTTACTGAAAAATATAAATTTTCATACTAAAATTTATTATTTGGATACTTACCTAACTGTTAAATTTAGCTATATCTCCCCGCCGATTAGGCGAGTCTGCATTCAAACAAAAAATCGAATGGCTGCCCAGATGACTGTCTAGTTTACCTGTTCTCCACCAGGTGTGCCAGGTGTGTTTCGAATGTTTTAGCTCTTGCCAGAATTCTCCTTGACAGCCCACTAAGTTGTTGTAGGGAGGCTGGGTGGGTCTACTTTAACAGTAGGTAAGTACTGTATCCAAATAATAAATTTTATTATGAAAATTTATATTATTTGTGGTGAATCTTACCTACTGTTAAATTTAGCTGAGTCCCACATTAAGAAGAGGATGGTGGGTAGTGCAGCTAGACAAAATTCCACTCAGCCATTCGAGCTAAAGGTTTCTTGCACGAATCCCAAAACATTCTCACCTGATCTGGAATCCTTGGAGGATTTTACTACCACCAGAAGTTGGATTCCATTCAGGGAGCAAGGCTCTCATACATATGCAGCAAAGAGCAGCCTTGCGGAGAAAACCGCTTCGATTCAGCCAGCATGAAACGAACCGGTATGAGAGACCCCTGTGCCTGGGTCCAAAAGCCCTATCAAACGACAGTCACTTAAAATAAATACCTTTACAATATAAAGGTACCCTCTTATACAAAATTTGTACCTTCACGCTCCCCAAAATATTAAAACCCGGGATTTAAACAAAAGAGCTTAAGAACAGCTCTTTTTTCGGTTGAGGAAAAGACTACCCACTACCAGTAGCGGATTAAGGGCTTTACTGTTTTCAAACACAATTCTGTATACTTCAGATAGTGATCGGGTAAAATCCGAATTGTACTTCTAGTGTGTCACATCAATCCTATTCTGGAGCGACAAATTGACTTAACACTAAATGAAGTTGCAACTGCTGCTCACATTATGAATGTTTACCTTCAATAAAGGTAGAAAATATGGAGCTAGTTCTCATGCACTAGCCTAATAAAATCACAACACAAAAGGTTAACTTTGCCTCTTCCAGGCTTAACCTTCACAAATACATTCTAGGTTTTCTAAAACCACAAAACAAAAGTTAACTTTGCCTTCAAGTTTAACCCTTGGCAAAGACGATACAAGTTTCTAAAAATCACAACACAAAAGGTTAACTTTGCCTCTTCCAGGCTTAACCTTCACAAATATTCTAGGTTTTCTAAATCCACAAAACAAAAGTTAACTTTGTCTTCAACCTTAACCATTTTCAAAGACAGCTAGCTTTTCTAAAACCACAAAACAAAAGGTTGATTTTTGCCTCTTCCAGGCTTAACCTTTGACAATAACATCTATGTTTCTTAAAACCACAAAACCAAAGGTTAACTTTGCCTCTTCCAGCTTTTACCTTTAGAAAAAGATGTTCAAGGTTTCTAAAAGGACGATAAAAAAGTTCTAGGTTTAACCTTTAAATTTAAATGCCCCAACAGGATAGAGAAGTTTCCTCTTCTTCCCCACTAAGGGGTTACATTGGAATTCTTACAGGGCACTGTAAAGTATAGCCTTAACATCACCCTCAGCTCTAAGCAGAAAGCTAAAATAGCATTCCCTTTACACCAGCTTAAAGAAGGGTGCTGACAATAAATTTACTTATTAACCACTGCTACTGCTAAATAAAAGATCTTACAGTAAATTCAGATAAAGTTTAGACCCGCATCTAAACTCCAAAGAGAGACTGATATAGAGATGAAGGGGCTTCAGTCTCAACACTTTACAGTGCTGGTCCTCAGCAAGATCTAAAAGTACTTGATGCAATACCGAGGAAAGTATGTATGGAACGATAACTTTGGAAGTAGACAGTGAAAAGTCTATCTCCTCTAAAAAGAAAACATGACGTCTACCAGGATCCAGGTGCTGAAAATTCCTCTAGAATGGCACCCTCAGCAACACACAGACCACTGCTTCTGACCCCACGCCATGGCAGTTTTAAATTAAGGACAGATCCTATGATAACTTGAAAATCTTATTATTGGGAGGGGACATTCTAACGTCTCCAAGCTGTTAAGGAGATGCCTAAGTTAATGGAACTGTATGGAATTGTGGAATGGAATATGTGATTTTGGCATAAAGCCAAGCACTGGGACCCATAGAGTCATTCAGCGCTAAGTATGGAATTGTGTGGTAGAGTTGATTTCTTCTCAACGGAAGAATGAGACCTATAACGAGAGCATTGGAAATTCTGAAAATCATTTGCCCTGAGGCTACAATGGCTCTACAGGAGACACTAAGCTATTCTTGAACTTCAAATTGCTCAATAGTATTCAGAGTATACGAGAGGCAGGCCTATGAGTCTGAATTAGGCAAAATATAAGGAAACATCCACTGCTCAAGCCTGAGGGCCAACAAGTAGCAGTAATCATTCGGATGTCCCTGTTCATCTACATACTATTAAGAAGTCTAAATGAGTGCTCCTTAAATCCACACCAAGTGCCAAACTTACGGATGTAAAGGCCTTTGTAGGCAGTTGTTCTTCTTGAATCCCCAATTGCTAAACACTGTCCTTCCACAGAATGAATGATCAAACCAATATGTTGTTTCATTTCACTCAAAGCAGCAAACTTCCCACAAAGACTTTGTTTCTGACCGGGAATAAACCTGCGACGCATCCCTATGTCTTTCCACTGCCCTGACATCTAAAAAGTTTTACCAGGTGTAGTTTTGACCATTCTATGTTGCATGAAAGTGTAATGAGACTAGTTAAACTCTGTGTTGCATGGCAGAGGGAAAAGACCAAAACCTGGACTTAGGTTTAAGAACAAAATGGACAATTCGAGTCCCTCCTACAGTCCTGGAGCCAAAGTTGGTTCTGGATTACTTACAAATTTAATTAACTTTATTTGTAAGTTGTAATTCTTACACTGCAACTGTACATTAATTGAGCATGATTATCTGAAAATATCCCGGGAGGCCATGTTTCTTAATGAGGAAAAGCCCTTACCATATAGGAAGTTTCCTTCAGGTCTAAAATTCTTCAAGCAACACATGACTATTCATCTTGACCGACAAGCATGCATAATTAAGTATCATCCCCACATCACTAGATAAGAATGGGGATATAGAGAATTAACAATATAATGCATAGAAATTGGCCAGAAGAAGCAACAGGTCCTTGGCCTTTGGAATACTGTTGACAGAGTTGGCCAACTTGAATCACTGATCCAGTAGAAGTGTCTTGCTCCTAAAGTCGACACCATCCACCAATGGGCAACAAGTCCCTGACATAACAAAGTGGACAGAACAGCAATACCTTATAGTAAAAACATCTTGAAGGAACTTGCATGACTCTGGATATATTGGCAAGTGAAATACATCCTGCATGTGTACCACAAGTCTGACCGTTCTTTGGAAAGGCACTAAAACCATGCTAGAAAACCAACAAGTATGTGGGCAGACACTTCCTGTTATTCAGTCTCCAAATGTCCAAGAATATCTCCAATTACCTATGCATAGAGTTCGTCCTAAAAAATTACCCTTGGACCATCATTCCCTGTATATAAAATCTCCTACTAAAAAGGGACTTATGAGAGATTTTTGCTGAAGACAAAGGAAGCTATAAGAGGGCGATTAAACTAGTGGAGGATGACCAAAAAAGAACCACAAATGCCCTTCACCGTCTCCACTAGTAACGTACTGGTCCCAAGTCTCTCCATGCAAGTTAGAAGGTTGCAACTGTCCATATCCCAGAACCTGAGGCCACATCTATCCCCGAAAGGTATAAAACAAGACTACCAAGAGATAATCCCTTATCGCCTTAAACAGAGCTGCATAATCAGACAAGAAGCGAAAGTGTTCTCACTTCTTCCAAACCGAGCAAGTATAAGCATGAGGACATTACCCTCCAGCATCAGAAATGAGTTACTTGTTTTCCTTGCTAAAAACTCCCGCGTGCAACAAACCCTAAGCTGGCTATACAAACTCGCTGGGTTGGCGTCTCCACTTCTCTAAGCAGTCGCAGAGACGAGACAACACAGCTAAAAGGTAATAACTCAGGCTAGACTGAAAATCCATCTCCATGTCTGTCAGTCTCGAGTTCATTTCCCCACAGGAAAGAAAAAGAAAGCGAACCTCCTACCAAAGACAGTTAAAGGACTAATAAGCGTTTGTACAGCAAGAGGGGGCCTTTGGCTCTCCACGACTTTAAAAGTCACAAGACGACAAGCCAAGGCAGACCCAAAGGGAGATTGTGCATCCGAGGATGAGAAAAGTAACGAAATGCTCTCTAACTGGAGAAAGCGTTGGTTGTCTTCTCCAATATTTAGAGGGCGCCGAAATACGCTAAGACAATTAAGACATATTCTTTATGTGGCCTCTTTCCTCAACAAAATGAGGATACAGCAAGGCGTAGTGTCGCAACAAACGCCGACCAGCCCGAACGAGTTCCTCAAACTCCATTCAAACTCTTCTTCCATCACTGGGTGACAGGAGGAGACAGCTTGTGATAGGAGGTAAACAAAAGAGCTTAAAGGATTGCTCTTTCTCCGTAAACCTTGGCGACAAAAAGCGACATTTGTCAATAAGAGGTGACAGCAGTTGAGTGCTGTATCGCATCCACAACGACTCAATGAGAGGAAGACAGTTTTAAGCGATTCAGGACTCAGCCAAATCCGCACGAGTCAACTGCATTCACATGAGTCAACAACATCCAAAGTCCACACAAGTCGACTGAGGGAAAGGAAACGAGGTGCCAGAAGAGGGAGGCGGTGGGAGAGGAGTTACGACGACTCTCCCACCTCATCCAAAAGTGAGTACTTGAAAGTATTCCTATATGAAACTAAGTCAGAAATCTCTGAAGCTAGAATCTCTAACTTGGCAAGAACTTTAGATACTACAGACTGTGTAGACTTGAAAGAGAAACATTAAACGAGGCAGTAGTAAGAGATTTGCCGATAGCCAATGAGGAAGCGAGCAAAGAACGAACACAAGCATTAATAAGAAAAAGGAATATGCTAGCATACGAGAATTTAGAATAACCCATACATGAGCGTCATAGTTGACACGGTGGGTATGAAGACTGATGTTTACGCTGCCTGGAAATTAGGGTAGGCCTGTCCTACCTGCTATTACATGATATTCCTTGTATGTATGGGTCTTATTACTGATGAGGCCAGGTGATGTCTTCCCACTGGGAGGCAATTGAAGTGCTGATTTCCATTTTTCGTGGTAAGGTACGATGGTCTTGAAGAAAATCCCTGGTACTCAGTTTGTTTCTTTATTACTCATTACATCATGCCGAATTTCTCCCAGGCCTAGTCTCCTGAACTTGGTTAATTTACCTAGTCTTCAGAACTCCTGGACTAGATCCCTTGCAAGGGATAGATAATAATTTGTATTAATAATTTGGTAAAATAGCCAAAATGAAGGGTGGACTGGTTGAAGTCCTTTTCACACGAGAGCATTCGTGATCCTTACATGGTTTTCTAGTGTTACCAAAAAGCAGACGAAAGATTCAAGACAGAGCTCCCATACTCAAAGTGAAAGAGAAACAAAACAAGGGACTGGCTACACTGCCACGCACTCGTGTCCACAACAAAAACGAAAACATTTCACAGTTCCAATTACTCTTACAACAGTAAAAGGAGGATGATGAATCAATTCCTAAATAAATCACTAATAATTAAAGGAATATTTTTCCCATTACATATGGAGGGAGTTGGAACATTCCCGTCATGAACTCAGTTTAACTGGTATTAAAACTGAAAATAGGTTTAATGTTCTAACTTCTCGATACACTTTTCCTGAACCGAATGGGGAGCAGAAGGCGGAGCTACACAAGAAGTCAAAACTAGCCTACTAAAATGCCTAGTCTGAGTAGGGATTGCCTGACAGATATAAGTCCTGACCTAACTAATTTCTTTCGCAATCGATTAGTTTCCCGTCTTTCCTATACCTGACATATTCAGGCATAAATTTCTCAGAACAATTCCCTGCATTCTTCACATCTAGTAGTTCCAAGATCACCCTCTGTACCCTTGCAAGTACAAACCGAATGTTGATCAACTTCCAATTTCAACATCCTGGTTACACCAAAAATATTCCTACATAGCCTGATGTTATTGGTTTTGCTTCCGATGGAAGATATCCTAAGAAAATGAAATTACAATACCGTAAACAGGTGTAAAACAGCCAAACTTCATAGAATACCAACAATCGTCTAGCCGCAATGGCGGCAAGGAGAATTCTGACAAGAGCTAAAACATTTGAAACACACCTGGTGGAGAACAGGTAAACTAGACAGTCATCCGGGCAGCCAATCGATTTTTTGTTTGAATGCCAACTCGCCTAATCGGCGGGGAGATATAGCTAAATTTAACAGTAAGTAAGTTTCATCTCAAATAATGTACTTATATGTTTTGTTCATACAGTATAATCAGAAACTTGTGAGTATTAGTCAAGAATACTGAAATTAACAACCAGAGTACTAAAAACCAAAAAACCTCTTATAATAACATAATGGTTTTTTATAGTGAAGGTTGGTGCCAAGTTGGCCTTTTGACTAGATTTCCCTTTACGATCCCTTCCCATTCTCCTCTGAGTGAGAAGGAAGATCTCTGTCCACTTTGAGAAGTTTGTTTTTACCAATGAATCTGAAGAAAACAATCACGGAGGAAATCACTTAAGTCAAGGCCAAAGCTCATAAAATTAAGACATTAGCTATGTCTGATTTTTAAACAAAACATGAATATGTATTCATTCACTTATAGGTTCCCCGATTCAACTGGCTCCCTCAGTGCTGATTTACTTACAGGTTTTTGCAATTCACCAACCTCCCACATAAGTTGCTACTCATGCATAAGTAAAAGTGATTAACCAACCTGAATAGCCCTCCTCTCAAACACACTACCCTGAAGCAGATTCAAGATTGTACAGGGATAGTGTTCCACAAGGGCCTTAAGGGATTTGGATATGCATGCACTAAGCAACAAGAATAAGGAAGAAATGGTTTGTATTTTCATCGACTGGAATATCAGTGACTTGATTTGTGAGTGAATATGCAAATACCTAAAGTAAAAGCAGTTGTTTTTACTGAAAGATATAAATTTCTTGTGAAAAATTATATTTTTTCCCAGTATAAATCACCCCAAAATTTGAGTTCACTTTATACCGTATGCTAAAAAATATAGTAATATCTTCACAGTTATTTCAGTCTGAACAGTTTGTCACTATGTGAGATGCGAAGTTTTAAGTTTTGTGTAAAACACAAACTTGCATTGTGGATTAAAATACAAATAGTATCTTACCTTCTTCATGTGTATAAACCGTTTCGATGTTTAAATGTCCTTTTTCCTTGATCAAGTCACAAAACTGTTGAATACCTCCTCCAACTCCAAAATAATAAGTTTTAGCTGCTAATAATCTGAGCAAACATTAAGGAAATGTTCTTTGAGCAAAATTATTTTTATTACAAAACTACATGCAACAGCTTTAGGGGAGCTGTAACTTCTCGAGTTTTCAGAACAACTTCAGTGTTAGCTTCTACTACAACACACTGCAAACTGCTACATTTCTGAATCCCTGGATTAAATAAAAATGTACATTATTCGTAAAATATCTTTGTAAAATAAAGACAAATTACAGTATGGTTTACTGTATGATGTTATTTTACATATTTTCAAGGATATCATTTGTTCATTTAGCAAATCTCTGAGGTTGGACATTGCCTGAGCCTGAGCTCCAGTGTCCACCATAACAAGACGTGAGCTATTATGTCTCGGAAGTTTGACCATGCCTACCTGTCTCTGCAGGGACTTCTGAAAGTGGTGTGTGTGTGTTGTTCACATAAGGAGCAGTTGGAGGGATAACGAAGTACCTGTCCCACTTCTGGGATCCGAAGAAAGTTGACACTAGGGCAGGGTGAGTGCCAGAAGACATTTTCAGGTAGTTAGGAGAGGATGGAGTTGGAGCCTTAAGGCTGGTTTTTGGAGGAAGAGATGCTTTAGTGTTCCATTGTTTTATGGTGGCATGCTATGCTTCCAATGGTTGAAAAGTGGCCATCAAAGGTGAACTGGTGGAAAGGGAGCATGGGGTATCATTTGCTGACACTGGTGACATGGCAGCCAAGGATAGGGATGAAGAGGGGGAGTAGTCTGGCTTGTGGCCGCAGAGCTAGCCAAATCAGAAAACCCCAAAAGTTCAGTGGACTGATTGTGAGAGGGGTCAGTCTCCAACCCCTTCAATTTAATTAAATTTCCATAACTAGCCATATGGCACTGGGTGTGTGCTAGGAAAGTAAGTATATTGTCCACTCCTTGAGAGCCCCACATGAAGGAGTAAGGGTAAAAAGAAAAAATACAGGGATGTTGTGCACTATGCCATCCAAGAGGCAGTTCAGGACCAACCCAAAGTTGGCCTTCTACCCACTAAGCATGGACACATACTTAAGGGAGGGGGAGGGGGAACAGAGGAAAAGGACTAGTATAATAGTGAGAAAGAAGAGTGATAAAATGATAGGTTAAGAAACAAAACCAAGCCAAAATTGGTTGAGCATAGGATCACAGCCTAAGGCCACAAGAGGGTCCAGATGGATACCAAAAGGTCGTTCCTATGACATGGGGCAATGGTCCCTAGCCCCAAAATCCTTCCACATCCACATTGGTGGTTGGTATGGGAGGAGACAATCCCCTGAGGGTACATGAAAGTTTAGTGATAAAGAAATGATAGATATAGGAGACAACATTAAGAAGGTAAAAGTAATTACTCCAGTGTTAAAATACTCTGTATGCACTATTTATAGATAAATACCATCAGGGAAATAAACTGCTTGAATGAGCGAAAAAATTAAAAGTAAGATATTGGAAATATTGCAAGTATTGTCAATAGAATGCTACATGAGGCACACCATGAGCAGTACCCAAGATGTTCTAGGACACACTTTTTACACAATATATCACCATAATACTTACAGTATTACAGTTAGTGTTTGTAATGAAATGTGGGTATCATGAAGTGCTATGATAGGTGGAAATGTAACTTCCACTTGGTGTTTGTGAATACATAGAAAATTCAAGACTGAAGCAATATGGCAATAGTAAAATTTTGTACAATTTGCTTTCACCTGAAAAGGATACATTTTACCATCTTTTTTAAGGTTGTTGGTCATAAGAGTGAGTAATTTTTCATGGCATTCTTGATTATATATTGTCTCAGAAGTAAGAATGAGATCAAACTTGTGGTCAGTTTCCATTTTACTTGCAAAAAGCTTGTCGAGCTCTCCCCAGTCCCCAGAGTAATAACAGGATTTTGAGGTGACTTCTTGTATTGTTTCACCAAAAGTTTCTGGATTTCCATCTTCCAGAACTGAGATGTCTGTAGAATTTAGTAAAACATTTGGTATGGCGACGTAATTAATGACTTCTTCATTCTGCAAAAGAACAATCAGTGCTATTACCTTTTCAGTTAACAATAATACTAGATGATTATAATATAATATAAAATAATTAAACTAAATTAACGAGTCACATTTCTCTAAATTCAGAGGGCTTGCTGGATGAATTGTTCTAATATGACTGACAGCCAAGTTGGAAGAAACCAAAAGGAATGAATAAAAATACTGAAACTGGCAACAGAGTACTACATGAAGTACACCATGAGCAGTACCCCAAATGAAGAACATTGTTTGAGAAAGCATTTTATCTATTTAATAAAAAACCTATACCTTACGAGTGACTACATTTGCCATGAGATGTTCCCAGATACCCCTTCTCAAAAGAATGAAAAAGTACCAGTCTCTGACAGGTGTGATTTGCACATGCACAGTATGGCCACTTAGGCCTCAGCTGATAGCCCACTTCATACTGCAAAAGGATTAGTATATTTTTGTATACTATTTGAAGGCCCAACAGTTAAATCACTCATTAAGACTAGCCTGTGAAACAAGAGCCATAATCGGTTGAATTTCATTATCACCAACTTCAGAAACAATTCTCAAGACTACAACTTGAGAAATTGGGAAAAAATATCTAACATTTATCATACAATACAAATTATTAAGTGCACCAAGGTTGACTAACTAAGGCACCAGTCAATGGCATTACTAAGATTGGCTGTCTAAGATTAACCTAAAATTTCAAAATGATCCCCACAACATGATTTACATCAAATTTTAAAATGTGTATGTAGTATATTAGATGAGAAATTCCTTTTTTGATCTACAAATGTGTAAAGCATTCTAAAGCTTAAAGAAATAGATGAATTTCATTCAAAAATTGATAATGATTATAATAAAACTATATTTCTATTTTTCTAAAATCTTGTTCTCTTGCTGCACAAAAATGGTGGGGGAACCTTAACTACTCCACTTAGTACTTTACTAACTAATCACTACTCTCAATTTCACAAAAGAATCTCATTTCCTTACATAATCTTGAAGAGTAATATGAGCACCATGAAGCATTGCATAAATTGCAGGAAGTCCAGCACCACATCCAAGTTCTAAAACTCTGAAATGAATTATAAACATAAAATATATTAGCTTGGAACTGATAAACCTAACATCAAGCACTCAATAGGCCATCATCTGCTAATGTTAAAATTTTGGTTGTCTTTAATAAATATCCTAACATTACCAAACTGAAAACCCACTAAATTCAAATTGGAGATGACTTATTTGTAATATAAATTTTCCATTTATAGTTAGAGACAAGCAAAAGTATATACGTACAGGCAGTCCTCGGTTAATGGCAGGGTTCCTTTCCCATCTGAGTGCCACTAACTGAAAATCGTTTTGAAACAAAAATCGCCAATAATTATGGTAATACATGGCGTTTATGACGACGTAATCACCGATAAACCACTTATTGCACCATTAACCACTAATCGGTGCTGTTAACCTCTAATCAATGCTGACAAACTGCTTACCAATGCTGATAAACCACTTACCAACACTGATAACCTGCTTACCAACACTGATAACCTGCTTACCAATGCCAAAAATCGCTTAATGTCACCAAAAATCTGGTTAACAACATCGTTAGCCAGGTGCCATAAAACCAGAAAACTGTTAACCAACACCGCTGATATGCGAGGACTGCCTGAACTATCATACA
Source organism: Macrobrachium nipponense (assembly GCF_015104395.2). Classification (NCBI taxonomy): domain Eukaryota; kingdom Metazoa; phylum Arthropoda; class Malacostraca; order Decapoda; family Palaemonidae; genus Macrobrachium; species Macrobrachium nipponense. Next base: position 141,847,717 of record NC_061100.1, on the reverse strand, counting down.
CTACTATACTGTATGACTGACTTAGACTCGACTCATGCATTAGAAATGAACATCAGATAAACTGCAATACATGGGTACATAAAATCCTTATCTTCATAAACTTCAGCTGCAAATAGTGGTTTCAAAAAATTATTAGAGAAATTTTGCATGACCTTCGTTAAAATAGACCACATATTCCTACCTTCACTGAGAATTCCCTGTGGGCTGATGTACAAGATTTACTTCTATACTATATTCCATTGGGGAAATTGTTACTCTTATAGAAAATTCCATTATCACATGGTGACTAACATCAGTGATACCTTAATCTTCGTAAGTGAGGCATATGTCTCAAATCTGTTTTAGGTTGCTCTTTTATCTTTAGGTTTGACTACTATTTAGCCATCTAATATGGAGCACATTTCTTTTTACCTTTTCGAAAAATTCATGCCAAGAGGAAATCTGACATCCTTATCATATTCCCTAATAAAAAAATTCCTTGGTATTTACCAGCATCCTTCTCAGTGAGTGATTCACATCTACCTTTCTCCCTCTTGTCCATCTTGACTGGTAGCTTTTCTCCCAGTGTGGTATGTTTTCACTTTTCACTATCAATTTCTGAAGCCTAACCTTCTTAACATGATTTTACATCACACAAACATTATAATGAAAAGTTATTTTGTCCATTGTCAGGCATAAACTACTATTATTCACTAGACTCCGACATACAATAATTGTCACAATGCAAAATTCTTATTTGTTATTAAAATTTTTGCAATTTCCCATAAAATTTCTGAGACCTTGAAAAGAAAGTCAGAGTCACTATATATCAGTGATACTTTTAGTGGAAGTCTTTACCTTATGATCAAGACATAAGGCAAATTGAGGGAAGAAGAAAAGTAACAATAAGGTGCTTACAAAAAAAATCTTCAATATCTCTAATAATACTTTGTACATAATACAATAACATGGTACACTCTACCTGCAGCCTTTTAAATCATTGCTAGATGATTCCAGGTATTCCAGCAAATCCCAGGTACATTCCCATATTTTAAGACCTCCTGTAAGGCATTACATAAATTACATTATTATTTATTATATGAATTAAATAAAATTAGAGTTTTTACAATACTTTGTTTTAATACATACCCATAACTTAAAAGGCTTTTTTTTTTGGTCAATGAAATATACTTAGACATGTTCATATGCAGCTGCTCCTGCATGGCATAAGCCTATGGCACTGGAGAGAAGGACAGTGAGGAGGGCAATTAATCATGTTAGAGATTTACAATAAAACTTAGTTTTTATTGTTGTTACTAAAAAAATCTAGATTTGTTTAATACTTAACCCATTATTTATACTGCTACATCTTCCCAACTGGGCCACTTTCCCTGCTGTTTACAACAGGCCCCAGCAATAAGTGTCATGTCATTCAAGTAAAATTCTGCAAAAGTATTTGGTTTCTCTATGAATCCAAAACTGGAATGGTTTTAATGGTCTCAATGCATTTAAAAACTTATTGTGTAACAAGGTAATGGTCTGTTCCTTATCTCAGCGATTCATTCATGGCCTTTAAACCTTCAATATCATCAACATTGCTTTCATCTCATGAGTTCTGACCTTCATATACAACACTTCACACCTGTCACATAAGATCTAATAAATACTCTACTTAGCAAGCAGATCCTGTTTCATGTGACAAGTTATTTAAGTTTATCCCATTAATGTATCCTACTGTCGATCCCCAAAGTAGCACGAGAGCTTTGCAAATGTTGTGAAGAACAGACTACTGTAAGGGAAGAAACTGACCCTTTCTGCTAATGATGTCTGCTAAAACTAACATGTTGTCCTTCTGGACACAAATGTCAGAATGATGTTCATTTCACGTTCCTCAACCCAAGTAAAAATATCTATGGCTAGGTGACATACTATGATCTTTGACCTTGTGCTTGCCTTAAGTATACAACAAATATAAAGTTGTCGGACATTATGCCTACCATCCAGGCCATCACATGCTGTTTGAATATTTTCAAGGCCAGAAACTTATTTTTTAAATTTGTGCCAGCACCTGTCCCATGGGGGCTAGGTGCCTACTGCCTTATACATAATCCAGAAGATGGGCACCACAGCTCCTTTCCTTAGATTGCTGGCCTTCTGCCACCATCTAAAACCTGTTATCACTTTCTTCAAGATATAAACATGACTTAGTTATAATTGCAGAGATCATATTCAAAATCACCTTTAAAGGAATATCTTCTTGAGAAATATGTGGCCTATGAGAACTTGTTGAAAGGGAAGTTGCTCAGTATGAATTTCAAAGAACTGAGTCTCCAGTCTAGAAAGAATAGCCGGGGTACAGTATAGGTCTATCATAGCCTTTACTAAAGACTGTACTAGTCACCCTCTCCCTCACTTTGGCCAAAATATCCAGTGGGTCGACAGACTGTCCTCTATTGACCTTCTGTCAGCAGTTGAGACTTCAGTGATTTCTTGGGCCTGTGGCACTTTTCTCAGTTAAAGATCCCAAATATCCAGTTTAATGTTTCACAGAACATAGCCTCATCCTGTTTGCAATGAGCCCTTTAGCAAATCATGGGCCACTTAATGTGACACAAATCCAGTCCTGCATCAATAAACCATTTTTGGTTGGGCTGAGGGTCTTGGATATCTCTGGCTCCATGAAGGGCTGCCCACTTGTAGTCGGAACATCCTAGATTTCAGGTAATGAGGATCTTTCCTTTGAAATTCCAGATAATGGAAGCTATCCCTGAGGTGTTCAGGCATGAAACGAGTGAGGAAGATGAAGGGTTCTCCTTCAGAGCCCTTCTCTTCAAAGTATCCTCCAAAAGTTATATCCTTCAAAGACGTTCTTCTGATGAGACCTTATGTACTTTAAACATTCCAATTTCCTGAAAACAAATCCCTACCTTCTAAATGGGAACAAGAACCACCTTCCTGAGAATAGCAAGTGAGATATATAAGGTATCATGGCCCCCATGGGGACTTTGAATAGTCTTCCATCATTAAACAGATGCAATTAACACTTCGAACCTGAAGTGCGTGGGTTAACTAATGCAATTTGAACAGCTTTATTTTAATTTCTATATTTCTTGGAAAGAATATGTCGAATACAAAAACAAGTAAAATTGTGGAAATAGTTAAATAATTAAAACTACTGAAATGGTTAACCTATTACCTTCATACACAGCAGGTACAAGATCAGTATTGTCTGTAACAAGTGGCAGAATATCAGTTGATGCTTCACTCTTTAACCTTCCTACAGCTGATGACATACTCAGATATCTCAGCTGAAAATTAGGAGCAAGTGAATAATTTTTATTAGAATTATACTTTCTTAAGAAATGATTATACTCTAAATACTCATAAAACAATGAATTGTCTTGAAAATATTAAATAGAACTTACCACAGTTTGGCCTATTGTTACCTCTTCTACCAAGTTTTCTTCTGACAAAGCATTTAGATGTCTGTTTGTGACAGTGTGGCCAAGAGCTTTAAGCCATTTCTTTTCTGCCTTCACCATCTCATTTTGTGACTCTGTGTTCTCTGAAAGAATTAAAACAAAATGAAATGAAAACTATAAGGATCAAATATGAAATTTTTTCTCACCACAAATAAAAATGAAATTTTTTTTAATCAATTTGTATTTTTCATAGCTAACATACTGAAGGTCTTAACAATAGGATAAATCTTCTTGCGTCAGCTGGAAACCGGTTAAAACAATAAAAGATTGTAAAGCAAGGAATCTGTGAGATCTGGAAACTCATGCATATACAAGGTGAAAGTTGGTCGTTGACCAAGCACAGCATCTCGTTAGTCTTTCTTTGACCGCCCTGGAGAATAGACGATTTTGCTCTCCTTCCAAGCCAGTTGCTTTGTGCCCATGATTCTTTGTTTTTCAGTTGACATGGCATTGTCAACGCATGTGCCTGGGCATTCAGGGTTTTCTGTGCTCCAGGTTTTTGGCTGCTACGATTACAGATCCCCATGTGACATGCAGTAGGTGCTGATCTAATTATTGTACCATCACTAATCCCTGGTTGGATTGTTGTGCCTGACCTAAGTCGCAGTGGAGGGTGTTTTACAAGAAGAGGGAACATCACAGAGTTTCTACTTGTCCTTCTTGGGAGGGGTATTCCTCTCCGTGTTTGGATGATTTGGCTTCACCCTCTTCTGGAAACGCTCCCCCTGCTGCAATTGTACCTCTGTCTCCTTCCTTTTCTTCCATCGATTCGTCATTGGAAGTGTCGGGAGTTGCACAGGATGATGTTATGTTTAGTGTAGCCCCCTCTCCCTCGGGTTCTAATGCCCTTCCCGAAAGGGAGGAGGCTACACCATCTGATTCCTTAATTTCAGATTCAGAGTCAAGCAAGATGGCGGCTGTTTAGGCGTCGCTAGGCCTATGGGGTTCCCCCTCCTTGGATCCTATTGTCACATTTCTTTGAGGCTGGTACCATCCTGCCCCAATGACAGTCCTGCCTCCTCCAGGACTACTTTATGTTGGCTCTTGTGTGCTACCACCTTGGGGCGCCTATGTCAACGTTGACACTTACTGGTCACCTCTTATCACTCTGCCAGTGAAGCCATCGCGCTGGCTTTAGTGATGTGTGAGTGCTCTTCCTCCCGTCATTGTGATGTCATCCCATTCTGCTATAACGTCATCGCATATACAGGCAGTCCCCGGGTTACGACGGGGGTTCCGTTCTTGAGACGCGTTGTAACCCGAAAATCGTCATAAGCCGGAAAATCATCAAAAATCCTAAGAAAACCTTACTTTTAATGCTTTGGGTGCATTGAAAACTATGTAAACTGCATTCTTATTGCATTTTTCATCAAGAAAACCTTCAAATATTGATTACTTTGTATTTTTGGTGTCATATTTCTTCTGCCAGATGAGCGCTGTAGGCGTTGTAACCCTGGAACATGCGTTGTAACCCTGGAATTAATTTCTGATGAGTATAATTGAAAAGCTCCTTAACCTCGGAACGTCGTAAGCCGAACCCGTCATAACCCGGGAACTGCCTGCATATACTTAAGAGTAATAGTTGTGAAAGGGTGCTAATCTAAGGTGGCTTAAGATGTTTGGGATGATGGTTTGGGGTGTATTTTTGTTTGAAATTATATTAACCCTCAAACGCCTATTGGATGTATTAAACGTCGATGAAAATTGTCTGTCGGGTGCTTAATTGATATATGCTACGTCGATGCAAAGATTTTTTTTAAATTCACGGAAAAATAGTTACATATAGGCCTACTAGGCGAAAACTTTTGAATCACGCGCCATGAGGGATGCTGGGAGTTCATGGATCAAGCTGTTGTTTTGTTTACAAGCATTACCCAGGTGCGCATGCGCTAAATGCTTTCTTCTCGCACCAGCAAGCATCAGCAACGCGTCGTCCGAGAGTGATCTTTTGCCGCAATTGTGTTTTGCCAAACTTTTGTGAGAGTTTGAGTATTTGTGGTGGTACAAGACGTACGTAGAGATGTCTGAACGTCGAATAGAGTGCGAAAGACGCGTTTTACCTCTCAGGAGGGATCGTGTGAGACATATTTTGGACTTGGATGCTGGTGAGGGACCAAGTACCCAAGATGACCTAGCCCCTCAACACCGTTCCATGCGGACTCGTGTGGCTGAAAGTGTACAAGCACCACATCGTGTGCCTTTTACAACCCCTAGGAAACATCGGGGTGTCCTGAGGGGCATTCGTAGGCATTTGGGAGGCCTCGAACCACAGGACATAATACGATTACTTGTTGGAGCTTGATCGGGAGCAGGTCGCAAGTCCTCATTTTGATGGCGGTTGGTCATCTAGTGACGAAGACATCACTCCCGATGTTAGTGATGATGAATATTTGCCCGCAATGTCCATACGAGGTTCACATGCTGAAAGTGAGTTTGAGTTTAGTGGTTTTAGTGCCTATGAGGGGGGAGTCTGAGGAGGGGAGGAGGAGGAAGGAGGAGGAGGGAGGAGGAGGAGGCGAGGAGGAGGAGAGGAGGAGGAGGAGGAGGAGGAGGAGGAGGAGGAGGAGGAGGAGGAGGAGTTGTCGTTGTCTAGTTTTGTTGTCAATGACGACACAGAAAGCAAGGGCCTAAGTGAGGGAGATGGGCCAGCGGGGGGGTGTGAGTGCGAAACTGTGCAAGAGCATGTGTACTTCCGCACACGGGCACGTAGAAGGTCGGAACGTTGCGCCAGCCAAGGTGAAGGACATTCGTCCGAGAGCAACGAGGGGTGGTCAGAGGACAAGTGCCAAAATTTCAACCTTCTGTCAACTTTGACTTGATCAAAATGGTTGAAAAACGCAATTGTAAGCTAAAACTCATATATTCTAGTAATATTCAATCTTTTACATTTATTTTGAAACAAATTGGAATTCTCTAGTACAATATTTCGATTTATGGTGAATTTTTGAAAAAACTTTTTCCTTACGTCCGCACGGTAACTCTGCCGAAAAAATCATAAATTCTTTCGTCCGATTATCGTAATGTTTGCACCATTTTATATTAGCCGTTACATAAAGTTTTATGTATGAAAATATGCGCAATTTCATGTAGAATACAATGAAAAACAACTAATGGTTGTAGCTTTTATAAGTTTTGAAATATTTTCATATGAATAACAATAAGTGCAAAAATTTCAACCTTCAGTCAACTTTGACTTGCTCGAAATGGTAAAAAAACGCAATTGTAAACTAAAACTCTTACATTCTAGTAATATTCAATCATTTAACTTTATTTGCAACAAATAGGAAGTCTCTAACAAAATATTTTCATTTAAGGTGAATTTAAAAATAAAAAAAACATTTCTTTACGTCCGCGCGGTAAATCTTCTGATAAAATCAGACATTTTTTCGTCATATTGTCGTAATGTTTGCACCGTTTTATATTAGCCGTTACATAAAGTTTTATATATGAAAATGTGTGCAATTTCATGTAGAATACAACAAAAAACAACCCATGGTTGTATCTTTTATCAGTTTTGAAACAGTTTCTTATAAATCATGATAAGTGCCAGAATTTCAACCTTCTGTCAACGTTGAATAGACCAAAATGGTAAAAAATCGCAATTGTAAGCTAAAACTCTTACATTCTAGTAATATTCAATCATTTACCTTCATTTTGCAACAAATTAGAAGTCTCTAGCACAATATTTCGATTTATGGTGAATTTTTTTTTTAACTTTTTCCTTACATCCGCGTGGTAACTTCCGAAAAATCAGAAATTCTTTTGTCCGATTGTCGCAATGTTTGCACCGTTTTATATTAGCCGTTACATAAAGTTTTATATATGAAAATGGGCACAATATCATGTAGAATCAACAATAAACAACCCATGGTTGTAGCTTTTATCAGTTTTGAAATATTTTCATATAAATAACGATAAGTGCCAAACTATCAACCTTCGGTTAACTTTGACTTGACCGAAATGGTCGAAAATCACAATTGTAAGCTAAAACGCTTAAATTCTAGTAATATTCAATAATTTACCTTCATTTTGCAACAAATTGGAAGTCTCTGGCACATTATTTCGATTTATGGTGAATTTTTGAAAAAAAAACTTTTTCCTTACGTCCGCGCGTTAACTCCTCCGTAAAATCAGACATTTTTTTTGTCAGGTTGTCGTAATGTTTGCATCGTTTTATATTAGCCGTTACATAAAGTTTTATATATGAAAATGTGCGCATTTTCATGTAGAATACAAAAAAACAACAACCCATGGTTGTAGCTTTTATCAGTTTTGAAATAATTTCATATAAATAACAATAAGTGCAAAAATTTCAACCTTTGATTAACTTTGACTCGACCTCAAATGGTGGAAAAAAACGCAACTAATTGCTAAGCTTAAAACTCTTCACATTCTAGATAACTCGTCAATCACTTACCTTCATTTTGCAATGAATTGGAAGTCTCTAGCACAATTTTTCGTTTTTTTGTGAATTTATGAAAAAAATAAAACTTTTTCCTTACGTCCTCGCGGTAACTGCCGAAAAAATCAGAAATTCTTTCATCCGATTGTCATAATATTTGCACCGTTTTATATTAGCCGTTACATAAAGTTTTATATATGAAAATGTGCACAATTTCATGTAGAATACAACAAAAAAACAACCCAACCCTGGTTGTAGCTTTTATCAGTTTTGAAATATTTTCATATAAATAACGATAATTGTCCAAAATTTCAACCTTCGGTCAACTTTGACTCGACCGAAATGGTCGAAAAGCGCAATTGTAAGCTAAAACTCTTACATTCTAGTAATATTCAATCATTTACCTTCATTTTGCAACAAATTGGATGTCTCTAACACAATATTTCGATTTATGTTGAATTTTTGAAAAAAACTTTTTTTCTAAGTCTGCGCGGTAATTGCCGAAAAAATCATAAATTCTTTCGTCCGATTGTCCATAATGTTTGGCACCGTTTTATATTAGCCGTTACATAAAGTTTTATATATGAAAATGTGCGCAATTTCATGTAGGATACAACAATAAATGACTCATGGTTGTAGCTTTTAACAGTTTTGAAATATTTTCATATAAATAAAACGATATAGAAAAATTCGACCAAATTTTAACTCAACCAAAATGGTCGAAAACTGCAATGGTAAGCTACAACACTTACAGTCTAGTAATATTCAATCAATTAACTTAATTTTGCAACAAACGGGAAGTCTCTAGCACAATATTTTGATTTATGGTGAATTTTTGAAAACTTTTGTTTACATCTGCGCGTTACGAATTCATGCATCATACTGTGATAATATTTTCTCTGTGTTGCTTTGATCGTTTTACAATTTGTTATATACCAAAATCATCGCAATTTAGTGTACAATACAACGAAAAAATAATGAACTCATTAGCTTTAACCGTTTTGCCCATAGCACGATTTGTATAAAAATATATGAAATTTTTTTTCGCGCTGTCATATATTCCAATATTTATATATGATAATATTTTTTTCAATTCTGATGGTTGCATAATAAACTTCAGGCAATGACAAAAAAAGAGCCAAAAATGAACTCTTAATCTTGAAAACTAAGCGTGCGGTGATTTTTTGAAAAAACCTTTTTTTCCGCTTCGGAAAAAAAGGGCTCGGTGTTTAAGGGTTAACCGTTGCTATTGCTAAATAAAAGGTTTTAAAGTAAATTCAGATAAAGTTTTGACCTGCATCTAAACTCCACTGCTGATCCCAACAAGAATTAAAAGTACTCAATGCAATACAGAGGAAAGTACATATGCAACAATAACTTTGGAAGTAGACAGCGAAAAGTCTTATTATCTCTAAATAGAAAACATTGACGTCTACAAGGTTCCAGGTGCTGAAAATTCCTCTAGAATGGCACCCTCAGCAATACACAGACCACTGCTTCTGACCCCAGGCCATGGCAGTTATAAATTAAGGACAGATCCTATGATAACTTGAAAATCTTATTATTGGGAGGGGACATTCTAACATCTCCAAGCAGTTAAAGAGATGCCCAAGTTAATAGAAGTGTATGGAATTGTATAGTAGAGTTAATTTCTTCTCAATGGAAGAATGAGACTTCTACTGAGAGCATTGGAAATTCTGAAAATCATTTGCCCTGAGGCTACAAGGGCTCTACAGGAGGCACTAAGCAATTCTTGAACTTCAAATTGCTCAATAGTATTCAGAGTAGATATGAGGGGTAGGCCTACGAGTCTGAATTAGGCCAAATTTAAGGAAACATCCACTGCTCAAGCCAAAGGGCCATCAAAGTATTAGTAATCATTTGGATATCCCTGTTCATCTGCATGCTAGTAAGTCTAAATGAGTGCTCCTTAAATCCCACACAAAGTTCCAAACTTACAAATGTAAAGGCCTTTGTAGGCAGTTTGTTCTTTTTGACTCCCCAATTGCTAAAAATACTGTCCTTCCACAGAATGGATGATCAAACCAATATGTTGTTTCATTTCACTCAAAGCAGCAAACTTCCCACAGACTTTGTTTCTGACCAGGAATAAACCTGCTAAGCATCCTGATGTCTTTCCACTGCCCGAACATCTAGAAAGTTTTACTAAGTGTAGTGTTGACCATTCTATGTTGCATGAAAGTGTAATGAGACTAGTTAAACTCTGTTTGCGTTGCATGACAAGAGGGAAAAGAGCAAAACCTGGACTAAGGTTTAAGAACAAAATGGACAATTCTTGGTTACAGAGTCCCTCCTACAGTCCTGGAGCCAAAATTGGTTCTGGATTACTTACAAATTTAATTAACTTTATTTGTAAGTCGTAATTCTTGCACTGAAACTGTACATTAATTGAGCATGATTATCTGAAAATATCCCCAGTGAGGCCACGTTTCCTACAAGTATAAGCATGAGGATATTACCCTGCAGCATCAGAAATGAGTTATTTGTCTTCCTCGCTAAAAACTACCGCTGGCGACAAACCCTAAATCTGGCTTCACAAACTCGCTGGTTAGCGTCTCCACCTAAGCAGTCGCAGAGACAAGACAACGTAGCTAAGTAAAAGGTAATAACTCAACAAGCTAGACTGAAACTCCACCAGCATGTTTGTCAGTCTCAAGTTCATTTCCCCAAAGGAAAGAAAAGCTAACCTCCTACTAAAGATGGTTAAAGGACCAACAAGCATTTGTACAGCAAGAGGTGGTCTTCAGCTCTCCGCAACTTTAAAAGACACAAGACGACAAGCCAAGGCAGACCTAAAGGGAGATTTGTGCATCCGAGGATGAGAAAAGTTACGAAATGCACTCTAATAAGAGAAAGCATTGGTTCTCTTCTCCAATATTTAGAGGGCGCTAAAATATGCAAAGACAATTAAGACATATTCTCAATGTGGCCTCTTTCCTTAACAAAATGAGGATACAGCAAGGCGTAATGTTGCAACAAACCTCGACCAGCCCGAACGAGTTCCTCCAACTCCATTCAACTCTTCTTCCGCCAATGGGCAATGGGAGGAGACAGCTGCTGACAGAAGGTAAACAAAAGAGCTTAAAGGATTGCTCTTTCTCCGCAACCCTTGGCGACAGAAAGTGACATTTGTCGATAAGAGTTGACAACAGCTGAGTGCTGTATTGCATCCACCCCGATTCAATGAGAGGAAGACAGTTTAAAGCGACTCAGGACTCGGCCAAGTCTGCACGAGTCAACTGCATCCACACGAGTTAACAACGGTCGCGCTTAAGTAGACTGAGGGAAAGAAAACGAGGCCCCAAAAGTGGGAGGCAGTGGGAGAGGAGTTACAACAACTCTCCCGCCTCATTCAAAAGCGAACGTACATACTTGAAAGCATTCCTATATGAAACTTTGTTAGAAAGCTCTGAAGCTAGAGATTTGCCAATAGCCGAAGAGAAAGCAGGCAAAGAACAAACACAAGCACTACAAAGAAAGAGGATTATGCTAGCAGACGAGAATTTAGAATAACCAGAACATGAGAGAGATAAACAGTCGACTGAGTCGACATATCTAAGTGTGTGAAACTCGCTACAGATACATTACCATCTCAACAAAATGTCTACACCCATATTATATATTACTAACCTATGCATGCTAACACCCTAAACCAGGTGTTAAAGATGACAGAATGTGCCTACGGAGCAAGCATTAACACTTATCAAAACGGTCCCCATGCGAATGCTTTTATGGTCCTTAGGTGATCGCTTTTAAGTCCCCCGGCAAACGATTTAAACAAGATTCAGACCATGAAAGGGCAAAGTAGGTATTGGAGGGCACAGAACCCCATTGTCCCAAGAAATGACCCGGTTCCCTGGCAGCGAACATTACCAACTGCCACAGGGCAGTGCTAGGCTCGGGCTACGTACAGACGAGGGCATCAACACCTTATTTCTAACAGGGAACGCAAAAAAGAGCGCACACTATGGAGGGATTTGGAATGTTCCTGCCACGAACTCAGTTCAACTTGTATTCGAACTAAAAATAGGTTAATGTTACGTTCTAATTTCCCGTTACACTTTTCCTAAACCGAATGGAGAGCAGAAGGCGGAGCTACAAAGTCAATACTAGCACTACCAAAATGCCTAGTCTGAGTAGGGATAGCCTGACAGGTTTAAGTCCTGGCCTAACTAATTTCTTTCGCAATCTATTAGTTTCTCGTCTTTCCTATATCTGACATATTCAAGCATAAATTTCTCAGAACAATTCTCTACATTCTTCACATCTAGTAATTCCAAGATCACCCTCCATACCCTTGCAAGTACAAACTGAATGTTGATCAACTTTCAATTTCAACATCCTGGTTACACCAAAATCATTCCTACTAGCCTGATGTTATTGGTTTTGCTTCCGGTGGAAGATATCCTAGGAAAATGAAATTACAATAACATAAACAGGTGTAAAACAGCCAAACTTCATGGAATACCAAAATCAATCGCCTAATCACAATGGCGGCAAGGAGAATTCTGACAAGAGCTATAACATTTGAAACACACCTGATGGAGAGCAGGTAAACTCGACAGTCATCCGGGCAGCCATTCAATTTTTTGTCTGAATGCCAACTCGCCTAATCGGCGGGGAGATATAGCTAACTTTAACAGTAGGTAAGATTCATCTCAAATAAATACATATCCCATTTGTTCGTGAGTCACTTCCTGTTCTTTATTGCCAAACCCTATGGGTATCCCAAATAAGGAACATGGTTAAAAACCTGTGGCTATATACCTTGCACCAACAATAACCTGGGTTGTTGGGATTTATTTATTAAGAGCTAAGCCATTTCATTACCTGTCAATTTCTTTTGTAAGCTCCTTTGGGGACAAACAGTGGCTATTCTATCAAAATACTATGTACAGGTTTTGACGTAGGAAATACATACCCGTTTTTGGTAGTTGCTGTGAGTCCTCAAACTTGCCCACTTTCTCTGACAAAAAGCCATGGGACTGGGGTGAACATTTATCTTGCTAAGACCTGGTGTGTTATGAAGATGGCGCCAACTTATGTTTGTCACATCTGCACGAGTATGACATAGAACCTAGGTAATCATTGCAGGACAGGAGATAGAGCCCTCGTCTTGAGTCCTTTATATTCTATCACTGTGGTAACAAGCAATTATCATGGCTGAGATCAATTTTAAGAGAATTCTTTGTAATTGGTTGGTCTGTCTTATGGAGCCCTGGGGGACCATGAGAATGTAACTCCTTTGAGGACTCACAGCGGCTACCAAAAGTAGGTTTTTCTTATGTCAATACTTGTTTTATGGATGGTTTTAAGAATATGACTAAAACATAGGAGTATTTGATTTTTATGGTGCATGGAGAAAAATTAAATTTTTATAATAAAATAATGTTTTATTCATACTTACCAACCAATTATTCAAATGTAGGATTCCTCCACACAGCAGACCAAACTTCAAGTTTCTCGGTGGTGCCGCCATCGTTAGTTTAGATAACAGTTACCTCCCACTTCTGGTAAACAGGTATGACAACATCACACTGCTCAATTGGATTTCAGCCGCAAACTCAACCTGTGGGGAGGAGGGAGGGCTCAAATCAAATAATTGCTTGGTAAGTGAATAAAAATTATGTTTTTATAATAAAATAAAGTTTTAATTATACTTACCCAGTAATTACATAGCTATAGTTTCTGTTATTCGCAGCAGTATAGATTCAAAATTCACGGTAGCAACACCGATAAGTGTGTAGGTGACACACAGTCTCGCACCCCCTAGCGAGAAGGTTAGGAACAACACAGCCAATTAGCTCATTCCGTTTATGCTCATGTCCATCAGCGGGGAGGAGGGAGGGCTCTGATCATGTAATTACTGGGTAAGTATAATTAAAACTTTATTTTGTTATAAAAACATCATTTTTATTATGCAACTTACCCAGTAATTACATAGCTGACTCCCACATTGACAGGAGGTGGGATAAATGGACATACGTACTCTAGTCTAAAATGTAAAGTCATGTAATGAATTAGAAATAGATAAGTTGCTAGCATTGAAACAATGCTTGTTGTTCCTTGTTAGTTAAGAGAGCTTGCAGTAGAGACTGCCTCTGGTTGGTGCTCAACTTGACCTGTAGTGGCGCGGCAGTAAAGCCGAGGGTCGCCTCTACTTAAGGGGGAGCCTTGTAGCAAGGATGATTCCAATTGCTCACAAGGACTACAATTTGCCCTTGCCCTGGGCACAGTACCATAACAAAAATCAACCAGATTATTATGTCACCTACACTCAAGTAAAACCCACAACCCATCCACTATGTGTCGGGTGCTCCGGGTACATTGTACCCTCTTGGCTCCCTAAACTTTGATCCTTCACTACCAGGTGAAGGTTCGGACAATAGGAGGGAATCCTATGCTTTCTTCCTTAATACCATGCCAGTAATTAAAATTTTCAAGGTACTGCCTAAATTAGCAATTTTCCAAAAATTTATCTCACGCTATGAGAAATCATAAATGATCACACTACCAGTAGGTCGAATGCAAAATGGACGTATGAGATATATAGCTCTTAAAAGCTAATGAGGTAGAGGTTGTACTTAATGTCATTAGCTTTGCTAACAAGATGTAAATGCTTCTCTTAAATCTGAGTCTCAGAAGAAAAAGACCATTAGGGTAAATGGCAAGATGTCCTAATCCGAGGACGAGACGCATATGTCCTCGCCATAACATCTTGGGTTAAATCTGGTCTGGGCTTCTGGTTCTAGGAAATACCAGACCATCTAGCCAGAGCTCCACTCTTCTCCCTGCAATAAAGCACTTCCGACTCTGATAGAACAGGGTTTGCACTTGACTGTAGTTGCTGTCCAGAGTTCCTATCAGAAGGAGCTAGTTCTGCTAAAATAATACAAACACAGGAGGGGAAGGATTTTGCTTCTTGCAGGTTAATTAAACCACCAGGACGCTGAATTTCCCTTGTATGAACTTGTTAGGATTCTGGTGTGGTTCCTGTCTGTCCACAGCAGAAGGGTTCTTGCTGCTTCACAGAGAGAAAAAAAAATGCTTTCCTCCCTGTTTCTTGATGTAAGGGAGGGCTGTCAGAGTAGACAGTTACTACTTTATTGTGGACCAGGTCCGCAAACTTCCAATAGCACCCGGTGGATAGCCGTCAATTCTTTCAATTGAAGTGCCACTGTCTCATGGAATGTCCCCAATACTCTGTCTCCCCAACCTGGATTGGACGTATCTGAATAGAATACCAGGTTGGGGCTCAGAGGAAGAAGGGACTTCCCTTCTAATAGCCTGTCTTCTGATCTCCACCAAGACAAGTCCTCCTTTACTTCAGATGTTGCCTGGAACACAAATGAGTCTGGAAATTTTTCCCTTTCCAGTTATCTTTAGGAAGAGCTGGAGATTCCTAATGTGAAACTGCCAGACGACACGAACTGTTCTATAGAGGTTAGGGTGCCCAGCAGGCTCCTCCATTCCTTTGCTGAGCAATTTTGAAGGGCTAGCAAATGGTCCACCTACTGAAGGCACGACTCCACTCTTTGTGGGGATGGAAAAGCCCAAAAGCATCCAAGTCTATCCTCATCCCCAAAAAGACAAAATCCAAATGGGAGACTAACTGTGACTTCCTCAAGTTTATCAGAAGTCCCAACTCCTGACAATGATGGAATTTTCTGCACATCCTCTGTGAACTTCTTCTATGAATGTGACCGAAGAAGCCAATATTCCAGGTAAAGAGAGATTTTTTATCCCGACTAGTTGCAGCCATTAACAATGGGGGCTAAGCTGAGAGTACTTAAACACTTGTGTGGCTGTTGAAAACCCGAAGCACGGAGCTGTAAATTGGCACTCTCTCTGAAGACGAAATGAAGAAACTTCTTTGAGCCTCGATGAATTAGGATATGGAACTATGCATCGTCCATATCGATGGACACCATCAAGTCCCCTTGATGAAGGAACAAAAAACTGTCTGATTCTTTCCATTATGAATTTTTGTCTTTGGACAAAAACATTCAAAGTGCTCACCTCTAACAAGGGCCTCAAGCCCCCTGAGGCCTTGGGGGATTTACTAATAATCAGTTATAAAATCCGGGAGTTAGTAGGCTACTAATAACTCTAAGGCATGGCCTTCTTCTGCAAGTGACGAAACTTCTCTTGACTGGGCAATAACTCTGAATTCTGAATTTCCAGAGTAGGCTAAAGCTATTGGAGAGCTGAATAAGGGTGGAACGCTCTCAAAAAGGGATTTTGACGAAGGAAAAATCTATTTCTGGAGAGAGACCTGTGTCACCCGGTGAAAAGGATCTAGCTATCCACTTTTCTAGTATAAATAGGTTCTAAATATACCAGAGAAAAAAGCCAGCATGGTATGCTGAGGTTACTACCCTTGCGCGAGTACCCTAAGGGCGTCGGGTATAAAGTACAAGGCGAGTGGAAGCCAAGCAGGAGGTTTCCTTCCCAAAATCCCTCTCATGGGGAGAGCCGACCTATTTGGTGGTGAAAGAACATGAGTTCTCTCATCTTCAGAATGCCCAACATAAAAGACAATTCCATGGAGCTGTCTCGTTAAAGGTCCGTAAAAATCCTCATCCATCACTGAACATTCCTTGATCTTGAGGCCCAAAGCTCCAACAGTCCAATCAAGGAAGCCCACTACTACAACCACACGGAGGATAATTTTAATTACATCGCCTAATTCCTGTCAAAAGATGTGACGGTGGGAAATTAAAGTTAACCTATCCCTGTTACCTCTTTCAGAAAGCCAAAGGTTAGCTTCCTTCATAGCCTAAAAAAAACTAGATAAGCAACTTGGACGAATCTACTTGATTATCTCTAAAAAATGAAGACACTGGCGATGTTGGAGCTACTGGCAAGACAGTCAGAGAAATTCAGTAGAAAATATCGAAGAGCAGACTTGTAAGTCGTAGGAGGAGTTCCCTTATCTCTGTCTTCTTCCTCTTCTTCTGCCAAAAAAAACAAGGGACAAGGCTGTTTGTGGCTGGATAGAAGGAGCAGTATGCTTCATGAAGCCTTGGAGAGAACAATCTGAAGAATTTGCTACAAAGTAGTAAAGTAGCGAATTGTAGGATGTCTGAGATGACTCCTTATCCTCTTCTTCTTCGGCCAATGAAAATGGAGACAAGTTTGCTTAAGGTTGAACAGGAGTTAGAAAAGACTTCCTAAAACCAAAAATACTGCCCGACTTATTGTGAATGGCTGCAGTTGAAGGATCTGAGACAGTCATAACTTGACACTGTCAGTAAGACAGAAGATGTAAGCGTTGTCCAAGGCTGAGAAAAACTTCCTACTGATCCAGCTACGCCGGGTGCCGATGGAAGTTCGGGTGCCAATGGACGCTCAGGCGCTTATGGATGCTCGGGCGCCAATGGACGCTAATGGATGCTCAGGAACCAATGGATGCTTGGGAGCCAATGGATGCTCGGGCGCTAATGGACGCTTGGGAGCCTTTGAATGTTTTGGCGCCAGCATTGGCACTTGAGACCAGTGAGTGCTCTTGAAGAAGAGATAAAACATGCACCAGTATGCATTACTGCGACAATGAGCGCTCAACCGCTTGTTGAAGCCGAGGCGCCAATGGGTGGTTTTCCACTCTTGCCCCAAATGGGAGGCTTGAATTACTTTAGATACAGAAGGCAGGACAGAGTCCCTTCCTGCTCAAGAAGGACGCACAGTCACCAAGAGACACTCAATTGCTACACTTTTTAGGAGCTAGACTCTAACACAAAGGAACTATCTGGAATAGGGAGCATAGGAGGAAAGAGGTCTGGCGCCAACAGACAATCAGAACTTTCCCTGCATGCAACCTTATCTGATGGACGCCCAAAGGACAACTTCCTCGAATCTAGGAAAAGGGTATCCTTTCACTACACTGACCCTCTAAGCCATTGTCATTGTGTGAAAAGCATTCTGGACTGTCCCAGAACCTGCAAGAAGGACGCTGGTCCTCTTATAACACTCTGGTCTTCTTAGGAGGGACAGAGGGCAACATATTACCAGTCCTCCTTTACAGTGGACGAGACTGCAATAAAGCGCCACTAGCTCAACCCACTTGCAGAAAGACAAAACACTTCCTTATAGATGCCTTTTCAATGGCACTATGTCACGACCTGGGATTTAACAACAGGACCGCCTGAGGGGGCGACTGTCCGTGGGCAAATCCCACTGACCTCCCTTGGGCTACCAGTATGCCTCCTCCCAGGTGCTGGGGAGTTTGACAAGGACCTTTGGCTAGGAGAATCAGGGGACGAACAGCACCTCCTCCACTGCACAACACTTCACTATCGCAGGGTTAACATTGCTAATCTCAACACCACTGACAATGGTATGGGAAAGAGGTGAGGGAGACAAGCAAAGGACCATGCGGTACAAATTAAATTTTACAATAAAAATTACATTCATAAAATAATAATTTTTCAATAATACCTATATCATTAAGATTAAAGAGCTAGTAGCAGGAGAGAAAAAACAACTGGGATGGAGTGTTATCTGACTAGGTGTCCATGTATCACAAGAAAACTACTTGAACACCTGTGTAGCTACAATACTGAGAGCTCGGAACCGCTGGATGCTCGGCGCCGTGGATACTACTTCGCGCTCAGCACCGATGGACACTATTGGGCACTTGGCGCCAATGGATGCTATTGGGCGCTCAGTGCTGATGGACGCTATTGGGCGCTCGGCGCCGATGGACGCTATTGGGTGCTCGGCACCATGTTCACTACTAGGCGCTGGCGCCGCAGAGGGCGCTCATGGGCACTACTAGACTCAACTGTACGCTGCCACAGATCCGCTGGACGCTTGTGGACGCTACTAGGCGTCCACTACTGGGCTCAGTAAACTATGAGATAAATGCATGACATAATCTTACGTCAAACCTATGGCTAAAGATAAGATCAACCCGAATAATTCGGCCCAGATAAGCTAAAAGCTTTGAAGGCAAGCGTACTCTATCGTCATTCTAGCTACTTAACAGTTTTGATTTGATTCAAGCTAAGGCCGCATGCTAAATCAACATTACTTTGTTCCCTTAATGGTTTTAAGTACAGCCCTCTATGGGGACGTTCTCTCTGTAGTGGGCTCTTGTACGTTTTCAAGTTGTTTCCAATAATACTATTACATCAACAATAAAAATATCAATAATAATAATTTTATTCTTACTTTTAATAGGATTCAATTGACCACCCTCCGAAAATCCATAATAACTAATTCTCTCCTGCTACATTAAACTTTTACACTGAAGTTGAAAAGATTGATCAGAGTTTAAATATATTGCAAATTCGTTCAGTAGCGGACATGCTAACAAGCTAAAGTGGTGAAAACACCTTAAAACAATAATTATTAATCCTGCCAACACGTTTTAGCAGAAATAGAATTCAACACCAACATTGCTCTGATAACGAATGCAATGTTTACATTATTACACAACTCTATCCGGAAGATAGCTAATGCAGGGTTTCCACTATTATGCAACTTCCTTATTAGGTAAGTGACATCTCACTTTGTTGCGTTACTCATTGTGAAAATGATTTAATCAAAAGATCGCTACTGAAATGTGTTATCGAACAATATCTGATTGCTAACAAGCGTAAACATTAATCCACTACAACCAATGTTTACATATTATAGTTCGACACTCGTCAAATAGTAGTTGACTAATTAACTGCAAGTCACTGTAAATGCAAACTAAAGATGTACTACTTCAGTGAAATGCAATAAAACAAGGAAAAAACTCATCCTGAAGCTTTCGGTTGATGTTAATCCACTCTCGGTTTGTATACCGAAATCTTGTAAATGACCGGCGAAAATTGAATAACTGCTGCCGACACCAGATGTTTACACCAGGAGTCACAGAAACGGAATGAGCTAATTGGCTGTGTTGTTCCTAACCTTCTTGCTAGGGGGGGCGAGACTGTGTCACCTACA
>NC_061100.1:141790071-141827396 GCF_015104395.2 Macrobrachium nipponense | reverse complement strand
CCCCACAACTTCCAAAGGCTCTGGCAAACATCTTGGTGCAGAGTCCACTCTGTGGGAAGGACCTGATCTTTCCTGCTGAGGAGATCTGCCCTTACATTCCTTTCTCCCTGTACGAATCTGGTGAGAAGTTTTATCCCCCTTTCTTCTGTCCACAGAAGAAGATCTCTTGCTGTTTCGTACAGAGAGAAGGAATGCGTCCCCCCCTGTTTCCTGATGTATGCCAGAGCCGTGGTGTTGTCCGAGTTTATTTGCACAACTGCTCCTGTTACATCTGACTCGAACTCCTTCAGAGCAAGCCACACGGCTATTAGTTCTTTCCTGTTGATGTGCCAGGAAGACTGGTCCCCCATCCAGGTTCCTGACACCTCCTTGGTTCCCAGAGTCGCCCCCCAACCTGTTTCCGACGCATCGGAGAACAACACCAGGCTGGGGTTCTGGGATTGAAGCGGCAGTCCCCTGCGAGAACTTGTCGGGATCCGCCCACCATGCTAACTCCTTCTTGATTTGAAGAGTAATTGACAGGGAGAACTTCAAATCCTGAGAAGGACGACTCCAATTCCGATGAAGAAAGAATTGGAGCGGTCTCAGGTGCAACCTTCCTAGGGAAACAAATTGCTCCAGTGAGGAGAGCGTCCCCAACAGACTCATCCACTCCCTCACTGTGCATACTTCTTTCCCTAAGAAGGTTGTTACTTTTTCGAGTCCCCGGGCTATCCTCTCCTGAGACGGAAAAGCCCGAAAACTCAGAGAGTTCATCTGGATCCCCAGATAAACGCACTCTTGAGCGGGAATCAGACTTGACTTTGCAGATTGACCAGAAGTCCTAAGGAATAAGTCAAATCCAGGGTTTTCTTCAAGTCCTTCAGACAACGATCTCTGGAATTGGCCCTTATAAGCCAATCGTCGAGATAGAGCGAAATCCTCACCCCTTCTAGGTGAAGCCATTGTCCACATTCCTCATGATGGCCGTAAAGACTTGGGGGGCCGTGGAGAGGCCAAAACACAGGGCCCTGAATTGGAAGATTCTTCCCCCCATCATGAATCTTAGAAACTTCCTCGAGGAAGATGGATTGGTACGTGGAAGTAAGCGTCCTGTAAGTCCAAGGACACCATCCAGTCCCCTCGGACGGAGTGCTGCTAACACCGAGGCAGTGGTCTCCATCGGGAACTTCTTCTTTTCGACGAAGAAGTTCAGGGCGCTTACATCCAACACCGGTCTCCATCCCCCTGAGGATTTCGGAACTAGGAAACAGGCGGTTGTAAAAGCCTGCCGAAAGATGATCTGCCACTAGTTCGATCGCCTCCTTTTCCAGCATCTGATCTACCGCTAGTCGGAGGGCTTGATTCATGATGGGGTCCCTGTATCTGGCCGTCAACTCCCTCGGGGTATTTCGTCAAGGGAGGCCTCGAAGAGAACGGGATAGATAGCCCTTCCTCAAAATTGACAGGGTCCAGGCATCTGCGTCTTTCTGGGCCCAGACTTCTGCAAACTGTAAAAGCCTGGCGCCTACAGTTGTCTGAAGGACTTTGAGTCTTACTTGGGAGGTTTGATTGACTTCGTAAAAGTCCTCCTCTTCTATTTGGTTTCCGACCTCTGAACGAAGAGGATCTAGAGGTAGATGCCCCTCGAAAGGGTTCCTGAGAGGTCGGCTTAACTTTCTTTGTCTTAGTCTGGAAGGTAGGGCGCGGCTTCCTTGCAGACTGCGCTAGAAGGTCCTGCGTAGCTTTGGCAGAGAGAGCCTTCGAAATGTCTTGAACCAGGTGTTTAGGAAACAGCTGTGTAGAGAGAGGGGCAAAAAGCAAAGACGATCTCTGAGCATGTGAGACCGACTTGTTAAAAATGAGCAAAATACTGATCTTTCTTCAAGACCCCTGCTCCAAACAGTGAAGCTATTTCGCTGGCCCCATCCCTCACCGATTTATCCATACAGGATAAGACACAATTCAAATCCTCCGGAGAAAACGTGTCGCGGTCCTTGAGTTTTCTTGGCTAGGACTCCGAGGGACCAATCGAGAAAGTTGAAAACTTCCAAGACTCTAAAAATGCCTTTTAGAATGTGATCTATTTCATTCATTGCCCACGTAGTTTTGGCGAATTCAAAGCTGATCTTCTAGTGGCGTCTACTAGTGCCGAAAAATCTGCGTCAGCTGAAGACGGAAGGCCTAGTCCCAAGGGTTCTCCTGTCTCATACCAAAAATCCTGTCCGTCCTGAAAGCTTCGACGGAGGGAAGGCAAACATTGTTTTCCCCGCTTCTTCTTTAGTACGCATCATGAACCGAAAACTCTTGAGCGCTTTCTTCATAGAAAGAGTCGGTTTCATTCTCACACACGAAGATCCTTTCGTTGCTTTCGCTGTGGAGAACAACGAGTGTGGAGAAGGAGGAGCAGTAGGGCTCAAAGACTCTCCGAACTCCTGAAGGAGAAGCTCTGTGAGCTTCTTGTACGAAGAAACTGATGCCGATGTATTAGTTTCTTCCTCAGAGGCTTCCTGGTCTTCTTGAGGAGGAGAACGGGGATGAGGATCCTTATGAGAATCCTTAGATGATTTCCTAGCTGGGGTACAGTGCGATGAAGGAGACAAACGTCTTGAATGAGGAGAAGATTCCAAAGTAGAGAGGCGTACAGGAGAACGACGAGTTGTAAAAGAAGGACGCTTATCCGAAAATTCTTGTCTAACTCGCATTCCTTCCTAAATGCAGACAAACTCTTAACAGCAAACGAGGAAGGACTTTCTCTAGAAAGACCACGTCTATCCCTAGGGAAACTACGAGAGGGAGAGCGCCTGCTAAGATCCTGGCTCCGATCGTGAGGAGAGCGGCTACTAGGCGCCGAGCGCCTATCTGTCACAGGGCGTCTTAGTGGAATCCTGGCGCCTACCAAGCGGCGAAACATTGCTAAAAATAGGGCGCCTTTCAGGAGCAGGGCGCTTGAGAGGCTCTTGATGCCTACGAAGCGGAGAGCGGCTGCTTACGCTCCGAGCGCTTAAACGGAACAGGGCGTTCGGCGAGATCTTGGTCCTTACCAAGGGGAGAACGTCTGTAAGGTCGAGCGCCTAACAGAATCAGGGCGCTTGAGGCGTTCTTGACTTCTAGCAAGAGGAGACCGATCAGGAGTAGGGAGTCTCGAGAACGAAGAGCGCCTACTAGGAGAACGAAGCAAACGAGGATCAAGGTGTCTTTCTCCAGGAGAACAGCTACTAAAAGAATGACGCTTACCAGGAGCAGGGCTCCTACTAGACTCTTGATGTCTTACAGGGGAGGAGCGAACTCCATGCGATGAGCGCCTACCAGTCACGTTATCCGACACCCCGACTACAGTAGTCGGAAGGAGAAGTGCGCCTACTTTCAGAAGGGCATTCCCTAGGTTCTCTGAGAAGACGAGGAGAAGAAAGATGAGACGGAGACGACGAACTAAGTCTCTATGACCTGAGCGACTCTCTCTTCTTGCACGAAACTCTAGAAGAAGGAGAAACAGAAGGGGCTGAGCGTCTACCCGAGGCAGGAATCCGATTTGGGGAAATATCTTCATAGTCCAAGGAGCGCCTATCCCGTCGAAATGGCGTCTCGACACCTCCGAGCGGGAGTGGTGTTCCTCTCGTGTGAAATGTTACGATGTGTAGAAGAATCCTCAAAAGAAGGAGAACGCCGATTACAAGGAGAGCGCTCTTCCGACGAAACGCGCCTCGATCTCTTGATCGGGAGAGACAAATCCTTCCTTCTACGCGATCTCGATGCCAAGGAGTCCGCCAAGGCTGTGATCTGAGCTTGTAGGTCGCTAGCACTCGAGAAGGAGAGTCCCCAGGATCTTCTTCCGAAGCAAGTTCAGCGCGAGCGGGAGAAGGAGGGCGATTACCGGATCTCCTAGGCTTCTTTGCTTGCAAGGAAGCTACATCAGAAAAGTCTTCTGGGCTGGACGCTAACGTACTGAAGGGAGCCTCCGCAGCCCTCTGAACGGGCGTGACGCCTCCTTAGAGCTCCCACCACGCTTCGGCGAAGGAGAAAGAGGATGACGAAAAAACACTGGTGAAGAATATTCTTCTTCTTACGATCCAAGGCAGCCTGGAGCGAACTTCAGGATCTGCGAGGGCGGACGCCTGACCGGTGGGGGCTCTCCCTAGCCCTCCTGCGGCTTTCGACTTTCCTCCTCCACTGGAACTGGGAGTCTGGAAGAGGTCTAGGCCTGGAGGCACTAAGGAGCCGGTCAGACGCACCCTCCACATCACTGGGTACACTGCACTATATCACTGACACTCTTACCTTGATCAGTACGAAGATTCTTGTCTTCCTTAGAACACAAGGAAGCTTTTGAGGCCGCCACCTCCGAAGACGAATCTACGGCTTCTGCGTGCGGGAGCAGGAGCTGAGACCTGGAGGAGGTTCTAAAACTACATTAATGTTAGTTTCATTCTCACTCATTCTCGACCTGCTCGAACTCCTTGAAGAAGCTTTACGTACCTATCCCTTTCAAGTTTCTAATATAAGAAGAAAGAGCCTTATATTCCTCTTCGTTCAAAACCTCACACTCTTGACACGGGTTACTAAACGAACATTCATCCCCCTACATTTAACACAGAAAGTGTGAGGGTCAACCGCAGCTTTCGGTAACCTCACCTTACATCCATCGGTCTCACTACTCTAACAAAACCGGAGTTTTGGAAACAGAATCAAAATCAGACATTCTACAGGAAAATCCAGCGCAAAGTCAATAACGGTCCATAATCAGCGTATGCCAAGCCACATAGAGCGAATACGTCACCAAAATGTCCAAATCAATCTCCAGGCAAGCGAGAAATGAAGAATATATCGGAATGAAACCGACAACAGTTGTTATCGCTTCAGCGACAGAAAAAAATCTGGCTGGAGAGATAGATTGGTTCATACGCCCGCCACCCAGCGGGCGGGGTAAGGTAGACCACCTGACCTACCTGTCGCGTGTGCCGCGAGATTTGAAATTCTGTCGGAACGTCGGAGACTATAGCTAAGTATATATCTGGCAGGTAAGTTCATGTACAAAACCGTAGATTAACTAGGATATGCGCCTACCCCTCGGACAATTCAACTGCTTAGTAGAATCATGTCGCGAGGTTAATATACGTAGTATATTTGTAGGATTCTGAACAACGATCTCCATCCTAAATTCTTTCCTTCAAGAAAACAAAATAAGGATTGGAGATCGACACCTTCGATCTCTATCAAAGAGAGTGAAGGAGAAGTCTTCCTCGGTCGAAAGGAAGCTTCAATGGTGAACAGAATACTAGACGATAGTTCAAGCCAAACTGGATATTCCCGTCCGATCTTCTCTAGTCCAGGTTGGTCGCCTACTGTGAGATATTTCTAGTTTCTTCAGCAGCAGTCTTCTTCCCAATGCTAGAAATTCAGGAATTCGAGCATAGGCGAGGTTCCCGATTATCGTGTATATCGGGGATTCTCGTCTCGCTCACTTTGGACCGTGGTCTCGCGTAAGTGTTTGGAGATCGTAAAACTCGAACACTGAATGCGTTAGAAATTCCGTAGAATTCTAAGCAGTCTGCGAAACCCCCCACCGAATTCGTCAAACGATATCGGCTGGTGGTCCTCTCGATTCCCGTAGAAATCGAGATGGGGCAGGATTCCTCCTCAACGACCGGGGCTTACGTTCAGGTAGGACCCGAAGGTCCCCCGCGGTAGCGCAGTCCCGAACGTGGGATCCTACAGAGAAATCTCTGTAGGATCCTCCCCTTTCCCTCGTAACCGTAAGGAGAGAGGGAATGGGGGAGGAATTGGATACCGCTCGCCTTCCCAGTGGAACTAGCAGTGGAGAAGAGTAGGAACAGCCATCGCCTTGCGGCGATGGCCTCTCAGAGTCTGGGAAAACGTATCGTCAGGAGAAACGTTTTCCCGCGGAGGGTTACGAACTCTCACTGTAGTAAGGGTCTGCCGCCACTGTGAACGTCGTCGGGTGGGGCTGATCGACACTGACAGGAGAGAGCCGATACCGTCCTCCGACTCATTCCAGTCCTCGTCGAGGTCGAAACCTCTCAGGAGGACCGAAGGAGTATTCAAATACGGTGTCCGAAGACACGTAGAAACGCCGCTGTCGCAGTAGAGGAGGTGGAAGTAGCTTGATCGACCGGCCAGAACTGAGAGAGCCTTCTTGTCCGGAGACGAGAGACTCTGGTTCGGGACAGAATCGGCAAGTTCGATCGCGGCAGACCCACCGTCGGTTTGGGTTCCCTCTCGGGCCCCAAAACGACTCGAGCAGAGACGTGGGCTCTGCTGGTGGAGCGGCAATCCTTCCGCAAGGTCATTATGCTGACGAATCAGCTTAATGACTTCTGCAAATTCCTCTGTATCTCGGGAGTAAACATGTCTTGCGGAGTAGGACCGTCCAGTCCCTCCAACAAGAACAGATCCCGAGATACTCCTCCTTCAGAAGGAGGAACAGCGGCAGACCCCTGACGGTCGCCTCCAGCTACTTGCGCGTATGTCCTGGTCGGTCCTAGAACCGTGCCTGGTCCATACGGCGTCATAACGGGATCGCGAGCGGCGCACCTCTCGCGATTATCATAGGTACCTCCGCTCCTCCCGGTGTAGCCCGAGGAGGTTGAAGGTACAGGAGAGGCAGACCTGACGCCCCCCCCTAGCTCGCTGGCAGGACCAGCGTGCTTGGAGGGCTGCTGCTGATCGTCCACCCGCAGTGGCGATCGAAGCAGCAGGCCTAGCCTTGCGCTCGCCGTGGGGCGAGAGGCTCGGCTGAGAACGTCGACGCTGATCTCTAGCGTCAGGCGAGCTGTTGCTGGTTACCGTCTCCGCCCGGTCGCGATGGGAGCGGCGTCAGGTGACCTGCTAGGCTCGTTGTCGCGGTGAGACCGGCGAGCGTCCTCTCGGCGCGTCGAGCCGCTGGTACCAGCCGTGGCTGGTACCGACGACCGCGGGGACCCCTTCCTCGCCTCAACCCGTGGCTGGTCAGCGACCGTCACGTCAACCCGAGCAGCCAGCTGGTCGCTGCGAGAGCGTCCACTGGCCCAGCGAGAGTCGTCTGCACGACACTCGCCAGTCTTCTGCTCGCGCTTTGGTCTTGGCGGCGAGCGAGCTCGAGTGTCAAGACTTTGGCTGGACGGTCTCCCGCGGGAGGACCGTCCACTCGGTACTTCTCGCTAACGAGAAGCCGAGGCGGATCCTGGTTAGCGGCAGAACCGCTAGAACCAGGCGAGGAAGTGCCAGCCGAAGCTGGTACTCCTCTGGTCACCCGTCTTCTTCTCCTTGGTAGAAGAAAAGACGGGCCCTGTTCCCGAGGGAGCAGGAGGACCAGCAGAAGAGCTCCCCGAATCGCCGGAGCGAGACGGGCCCTTAGAAGGTCCCGAAGGAGCCTTCTTAGGGGGGAAAACCCGGGTTACCAGCTGGTCGCTGCAAGAGCGGCCGCTGGCCTGGCAAGAGTCACCTGAGCGTCTCTCACAGCCTTCTGCTCCGTGCCGCGTCTTGGCGCCGAGCGAACTCTGGCGCCGAAACTTGGCTGCACAGTCTCCCGAGGGAGAACGTACACTCGGGATCTCTCGCGAACGAGAGACCGAGCCGGAACCTGGCGTAGCGGCATCGCCGCTAGCACCAGGCGAGGAAGTACCAGAGCTAACCGATACTCTCTGGTCCCCGTCTATCTCTTCCTTACGGAAGGGGAGACGGGCCCGCTCCCGAAGGAGCAGGAGGACCAGCAGAAGGACCCCCGTCCCACCGGGGTGGGACGGGCCCTTAGAAGTTCCCGAAGGAGACTTCTTAGGGGGGGAAGGGCAAGCAGCTTCTTCTTCTTCGGCTTATGGGCCTTAGAAGTCGAAGGGGAAGAGGCAGCAGCAGACGATGAAGACGAAGATGACAGCTTCCTCTTCTCCTCTTCCTCGTCAGCTCACGCAGGACAGTCGTCAGGTCCTCCATCCAGGCCGGAGCCGGGGCTATTGCCGAAGCAACACGGCCCGACTGCACCTGTCCGGAAGGACCTGGGACTGGGGAAGACACACCGTGGGCAGGACCAGCATGGACAGGCTCAGGAACCAGGAGCGACAGGAACAGCAACCAGCTCAGGAGCGGCAGGAACAGCGGCAGCGGTAGACCCAGAGGACAGCCAAGCCAACAGCGGGAATCACATCAGCGGCAGGTACGGCAGGCCCAGCGATCGCCTCGTTAGAATCATCGGCAGTCAGCGGAACCTGGGTCCTGGCGGCCGGTCCAGGGGCGAGCTGCTGGAACAGCGGAAGTCTGGGGCAGGCAACACGAAGAAAAACAGGCGGCGGGCGGCAACCCCACCTCGGTACGGCGGCGGCCCTAGTAGCGGCAGACGGCGTCATCGACACAGCATGGGGAGTGTAGACCAGGAGGGGGGGGGGGGGAGCAGCATAAGCGGGCGTGGTAGTAGTGGAGACCGCCCAGACTCGCTAGACGCTGCAGCAGCCCGTGGGATGCTAGGCACGCCCTGCCGCCGCGGTGGTCCATACCTGTCCAAGGTCGTCTCCCACGGATGTAGCACCTGCGGTAACATAGATAGATTAGTAAGAGGGGTTCCCTCACGCACGGGGGGAAGACATGCCCCACCCCGAACGCAAGGAAGACCCCAAATACAAAATACAACGAAGAAGCTGAGCGGGGGGCAGGAAGGAAGACGAAGAATCGGATACCAAGGGAGTCGCGGGAGAGCTTTCCGACGACTTCCTGGCAGACCTTCGCTTCCCCTACCCCCACGACAGCAGTGAAAAGTAATATGAAAATTAAACAGAATACTGCCCTTGCGATTCACTTCATAGAACTTTAAAGGGGAAAAGATCAATTCCCGGGTAAGAACGGAAACTTGATCCAATAATATGATGCTATCATAAAATATATATGAAAATGAAACAGAATACTGCAACTTGCGATTTCATTTTCACATAAAAAAAATCGTAAGGATCAATTCGGGTAAGAACGAAAATTGATCCAAATTAAATTCATGCAAATAAATAAATGAAAATGAAAAGAATATTGCAATGCGAATCCACTTTCATTGCATTCTATTATACAAAATTAAAAGGCTCGTGCCGAGCACAATCACACTCTCGGTAACGAACGCACAGGGCAAAAAAGGGATTTTGACGAAGGAAAAATCTATTTCTGGGTGATTGGCTCGTGTCGCCCTATGAAAGTATCCTTAATATCATTCTTTCTAGGTAAAATTAGCCTAAAATTACCAGAGAAAAACAAAATTAAGAAAATGTCAGTAAAACTGACTCGCTCACTCTTAAAAAGAAGTGTCGGTATGATATAGGGCGAGTGTGGAACACTACCACGAGACAAACACCAATTAGAACTTCCCTATCAGAATCCCCCAGAGAGAGCTGATACCAACGGGCGATGCAGCCTCTACTATACTACTAGAGGACGGCCACGGACAGCAGCGCCCCTAGCGGACATCCTTAATTAAAACAGTAAATACATCTTGTCCTGCAAGGGGGGGAAAACAAACCATAAAAAAGGGGGGGTTTCATAGGGCGACACGAGCCAATCACCCAGAAATAGATTTTTCCTTCGTCAAAATCCCTTTTCTGGGCTCAGCTCGTGTCGGCCTATGAAAGAGTACCAGAGAAACAGACAAGATGGAAAAGGAAACAATGAAAAACAGTTTAAAATGATGGATATATATAAGTAAATCAAATACAGCATACAAATTAAGCACTAAACTAACTTATTATAACAGTAAAATAATAGAATGTTAGTAAACTTAAGGTACTTAAATGGTAAATAAATAAAATTACAGAGATGCATGTAAAATAAGGCAAATTTGGGATTTACTTAATTAGAATACATAATTACAAAATATATACATACATGTGTCCTACCCTAGCATAAAAATAAGGGTAGGTACACTGAAATCCATCATTAATACAATTATTTCCAAATATATACAAAACACATTGTGACTGAAGTTCATCACAAATACAAAATGAAGGTGAATATACAAACATATTGTGTCCTACCCTAGCATAAAAATAAGGTAGGTACACTGAAGTACATATCAGTACAAAAGTGGTTGTCCCTAGCAAAAAAAAAAAAAAAAAAATAAGGACAATCCACTATATGATACAACGGCTAAGGCTATGATGTTGAGTAGCCTGACGATAGGTTGAGGCATGTTGGTTGAAGTAGGTAGAAAGGAGACCTGGATCAATACTACAATTACTAAACAGTATCCGGGGAAACTATGTTTCCCGCTGCTACTGCTGAAAACTTTAAAGATTCCAAGGACTTTAAATAATGCCGTTTAAAGACTGTCGGGGATTTCCATCCAGTATACTTCCTAAGATCCTCAAAGTTCATATGTGGTAAATAATTAATTGAGGTGGCTACTCCCTGATATCATGTGCTTTTGGGAATGACTCAGGGTTGGCTTGTTTAATGAAGTAAAGGATTTGCTGTCTAATGCCTTTAACTGATAAAGTACCACCTTTTTCTCTCATAAAGAGAGCACCTGAGGATCTAGAAGAAGTACGAGAAAGAAAGGCTCTAAGAGTTGATACTGGGCAGAGAGAAGGATCCTGTGGAAGTGGGATAACCTTCCAAGGAGCCCACCTTGCAAGAGGATCTTCATTTTTGGCTAAAAAGCTACGATCCGGAGCAAGTAGAACTTCTCCTGATGGGAGGAATTCCACATGACCCGCATCCCTGGATAGAGCCGACAGTTCTGAAATTCTAGCTCCTGAGGCTAGGCTTAATAAGAATAATGTCTTCCTCAGGAGCATAATGAACGTACAAGATGAGTTGTCAGTATCTGAAGCTAGTTTGAGGACATCATTTAAGAACCATGAAACTGTAGTAGGCCTCTGAGAAGGTCTAAGTCTAGCACAGGCTTTAGGGATAGATGTGAAATAAGATTCAGTCAAATCTATCTGAAAACCTACTTGAAAGATTTTCTTCAAAGCCGATTTGTGAGTGGTAATCGTGCTAGCTGCTAAACCTTTTTCAAACAAGGATCTGAAAAAGGATATAGCCAAATTAACTGTCATGGTTGTGGTGTTCGAATCTCTCAAGAAAGATGCTAATTTTTAACAGCTGAGTCATATTGTCTAATGGTTGACTCTCTCATCTGATTCTAGGAAGAGAATGTTCTGTGGATCAATGTCAGCATCTTTATTAGCCGCAAAACTTCATGAAGTCCATAAAGTTAGGGTCTGGAGAGTTCTTGAGGAAGCGAACACAGTCCTCATTTGTACTGATTGTGACAGTTTGGGATTGGGGATCCGTTGAGGTCGGAGCCCCAATTCCAACAGAAGAGGATACCAGTTGCTCTTGGGCCAATCCGGTGCAATCAGAGCTACTATCCCTTTGAAAGACCTTAGTTTGTCTAGGACTTTCAAGAGAAGATTCACTGGAGGAAAAATATAAATCCTCCTCCACTGATTCCAATCTAACGACAGGGCGTCCGTGGCATAAGCCAGAGGGTCCAGGTTGGGGGCCACATAGCAAGGGAGCTTGTGGTTCGCTTGTGAGGCGAAGAGATCCACTTGGAGACCTGGGACTCTCCGGCTTACCCACTGGAATGACCCGACGTCCAGAGACCACTCTGATTCCAGAGGAACTGACCGGGACAGGGCGTCTGCTATCACATTTCTTACTCCTGCCAGGTGAGTGGCAGACAGATGCCATTTGTGTTTGTTTGCTAATGCAAAGATGGCTATCATGACATGGTTCACATGCTTGGATTTGGACCCTCCTCTGTTGATGCAATGAACTACCACTGCACTGTCCAAAACTAGCCTTAGATGAGACTTCTTCGGGGGAAGCAGTCTCTTCAGAGTAAGAAATACTGCCATTGCTTCCAACACGTTTATGTGGAGCTGGCGAAATTGAACTGACCAAGTCCCCTGAACCTGTTTGAACTGAGAGTATCCCCCCCACCCGGACAGGGAAGCATCCGTGTGAATGGTTAACACTGGGAGGGGATATTGAAGGGGTACCTTCTTGGCTAAGTTCTTTACTTTTGACCAAGGCCGTAGTTGGTTGCGGAGGATCTGTGGAATTACTGACAACTTGTCTCGATATTTGGAGTTTGCTCTTGACCGCCAAATTCGATTTATATCTTTCAACCTTGCTTTCAGAAGGATATCTGTTACCGAAGCAAACTGAAGAGACCCTAGGATTCTCTCCTGGTTTCTTCTTGATGTCTGTTTGCATTTGAGGAATTGCCTGACAGATTTTGCTATTTCCTTACCCGTTTGGCCACTGGAATTGATAGATTGTGGGAAGACAAATCCCATTGGATTCCTAGCCACTGAAAATGAGATTCCGGAGTAAGTCTGGATTTCGTTTTGTTTATCTGGAACCCCAGATGTTCCAGAAAGTGAACTACCTTTTTGGTAGCTTCGAGACATTCCTCGACTGTTGGTGCCCAGATCAACCAATCGTCGAGGTATGCCGCTACCATGATTCCCTGAGCTCTCAATTGTTGTACACACTTCTGCTATCTTTGTGAATACCCTGGGGGCTACATTCAGACGAAGAAGGGCATCACTTTGAATGAGAATGTCTGATTTCCTAGCCTGAATCCTAGGAATGGGCGGAAGTGCCTGGCTATAGGGATATGATAGTATGCGTCTGTAAGATCGATGGAGCATGTGACGGCTCACGCGGAAGTAGGGTCCTTACTTGCGAGAGGGTAAGCATCTTGAACTTGTCGCAGCGAATGAAAGAGTTTAGCTTTGACAAGTCTAAGATTACCCTTCTTTTTGTTGAGCCTTTCTTTGGCACGCTGAATAAGCGCCCTTGAAATTTTAGATGTTGACTCTCGCAATAGCTCCTTTCTGGAAGAGTTCTTCCGCGTAATCTATCAATTCCTTTGACGGTACCTGATGAAATGATTTGATTGGAGGGGGATCTTTGATCCAACTCCAGCCTAATCCTTTGGACACTATGCTCTGTGCCCAATTGCTGAACCCCCACCTGTGGCGGAAAGGAGGAACAGCCTCCCTCCTACCTGGGGAGCCTCATTGCTGATGGGCGGGTTGGCACCACGCCCTCCTCTGAACTGCCTACTCCTCGTGCCCCTTCCTGCGCCACGCTGACGAAAGTAAACCTCTCGCCCTACCTCTCGGTTGAGAGTAGCTTGAGCCTCATAAGCAGGGTTAAAGGCCGGCGAGATAGCGTAGGAAGTAGATGGTTGAGATTGCTGGGGCACCAGGAGGAAAGGTTGGTTTTGTTTAGATGTGGAAGGTTGTCCCTGTTGGGTAACTGGGACTGCCTGCACAAACTGCTGCTGATGTTGAAGTTTTTTATAAGGCTGGAACCTCTTACCAGCCTTCTTGGTTTCTTGCCTAGCAGTGGGAACGGATTCCTGTTTCCTCTTAGAGGAAATACCCCACCTAGCTCTAAGGCTCTGGTTGAGTCTAGCAGCTTCGTGGTGGACCTCGTTCACTGCGGACTCTGGGAAGAGATCCGCTCCCCACATGCTCGCAGCCAAGAGTCTATTAGGCTCATGCCTGATGTGCACTCTTGAAGTACATGCTTCCGGCAGTTCCTCCTGGCCTGGAAGAAGTCAAAAGCGTCTGACAGAACCGTCTGAAACTGAGATTTCGCCAGAATCTTGAACAGCGGTTCCGTAGCGTAGGAAAGAGCAGCCATTTCCGTAACGATGAGAGAGTTGAGGGACCTGCCAAACCTAGTTCGCGCATCGAACTCTGCCTGGATTAGGGAATCCGGCAGCCTAGGTAATTTCTCACCGAAACTGGTCCATGGCGCAGTCCGGCTTGAGTTACCCAGCGTGAATGTAGCTGGCAGGTTTTCCCACAACTCTCCGAAGGCGGGGAAGAGTGGAGAAGTAGACTCCGACTCCCTCAACTGTGGAATGGGCTCATCCTTGAGGACTGCCTGAAGAGCTTCTCCACCAATTTCGTGGCGAACGGAAGAGAGACCTCCTCTTCCGTCGCGAAAATAGTGAAGGGACTCTTGTAGGCCTGGAGTTTAGTGTTAGTACACTCCCAGTCCTCAAGGCAGTGAACCCATTCTCGCTGGGCGTGATCTCTACTGTAGAGAACTGACTCCTTCGAGATCTTGTCCTCTCTCGTGAGAGCCGTTGGCGTCAGCCTAGCATACCCGATGAAAGGCTGCGTCAGACCCGGAGGGTAGAACTCGAAGTCCTCAATCCTTCGAGTACCAAACTCCGGGATCGAAATCATCCCGTCCTTAAAAGGAGCGTAGGCCGCTACTCTCCATGGATTCTCCATAGAGAAAGCTGGCAAGGAGTCGTAAGGCGGAAGTTGGAGAAATCCCCGTGCTAGATGCAGGGGAGACTGGGGGGGGGAGGAGCCTGAGTTAGCCCAGCCACTCGGTCCTTCATTCTCTCTCATTCTATTAGAGAGGTCCTGGATAGACTGTCCAGTTTGAGACAGACTGTTCAGATAATTGCGCGAACATCTGCTCAAAACGTGTTCCCAATGCTGAAATTTGGGAACCTACCAGCACCCCTACCTGTTCCATCACCCCTGGTGAGACAGAAGAGGGAACGCAGGTGCTGGGTGCTTGCCACCCCTGCCGGCATAGCCGGAGAGGAGGCAGCGGAAGCGGGAGAAGGCAGTGACTCGGTGGTAGCGCGAGCCTTCTCCTTCGAAGCCTTGCTTTCGGATCTCTTCGACTGGGAAGAGCTCGGCTTTGCCTTCACCGCATCGGCATATGAAGTCGACGACTTCCTGGCCGAAGAAGACGAAGACGACTTTCTAGAAGTCGACTTAGACAAGGTCTTCGGTTCTCTCTTTCCCCTTCGCCTTAGGAGGTACAGAGAGAGCGGGCGGAGGGCGGCTAGGGATCTCGGATCCCGCAAAGCCTTGGAAAGAGGCGGAGAAGAAGGGACAGGAGAAGATCCAGGAGCCGCCCAAGGAAAGACCTTGGCGGGCGCCCGACAAACCTACCTCAACCAACAAATCCTCGCTAACTACCGCCATTGGCTCAAGGTTCAGGTCCAGGGCAGCGACGTCCGGAACCGACTCCTGGGAGGCTACGACCCCAAACGATTGCTGGAGGTCTTGCTGGATGGAGGCTATCAATGGGGCAGCGGACAAGGGATCGACGTAGCCCAGTCGACTTGCCCGCGGGGAAGATCTGGATGGCAGCTTCCTATCTAAAATGTAGGGCTGGCCCTTGGCGGCGTTTTCCCAAAAGCCGCCCACCCACGCTTTCAGGGTGGCGAGGGCGACTTCCCTCACACCGCTAGCCTGAAAGAAAGGTGAGATTAGCTACCAATTGTGGGACAGGGTTAACAAACTTACGACTAGAAGTTGTTAGTAAAATCATAAGTAAGCCTACAATGGACATACCCCATCTCCCAGCTGACCGACCAGGTCGTAGCATATAGCGCAGGCTTCGGGGTGCCAAACGATCGTCTCATTGTACGACGTGGCACACGGGGCGTGAGACCTGCACTCGTCATGTCCACAGGGGTCGTAGAGCGTCGCATTACAGGCTGGGACCTGGCAGTTGGTAGCCTGTAAGTGAAAAAGTACATGAGTACAGAGTAAACACTTACAGCCTAACATATGCTCCGCTGGTGCCGGAGCGATAAAGTTAGATAAAACCAGAGCCCCGCTAAAATACGTGTGGTAACCAGGTTGGAAGATAGGCTATGACTCCGCCAATGGCGGAGGCACAAGAATCAACCAACTAGGAGTGGTGGTAATGGAAACCACGACGGACAATGGCGGGGATGGTTGATAAAAATAATATAATAACACACAATTCATTGTAAAATATCTTATAATTAGGGTATATATCCTTAAAATAACAAAATTAAAACAACTTCTCTCCGCCCGTCTACTAGAAGAGTGCGTAGGTAAGGGTAAGCTCCCTTCCGGTAGCGGGGGAGAGATATAAGGATATAGTAGGCAAGCAACCGACCACTCATAGCGCCCACCCTGCCCGCTAGCGGAGCCAATATCCTATAACCAAAGGGGCCCCGGCTGCGACGGAAGGCTCCTTACGTATCTGGAGGGAGGTGGCTGAGCAATGGGGAGGGGGGGAGGAAGGTCCCGGCGAAACACGGCGGGAGCGAGAAAAGGGGGGAGGGATGGCCTACTCCTCCCCGCCTCACCAACTACCCGCATGGAGACCCGGTACCTCATAGTGGTCGCCTATACCCCCTGCTGGGGGGACCCCCCGGTCACCTCCGAGAGTGTGAGAGAAGGCGATGAGGTTGTTATAACAACCAAGGGGTCCCCAGCCCCTCCTACATCAGAGAGGGAGGGAAGGGGCAGGGTAAGGTGCTATAGGACACGTGACCGCAAGTGGCCTAGGCCGCGAGCAACACAACCGTGGTAGGGCCACGTGAACCAAGCTGTACCAATATTGTGGAACAAGCAACCTAGGCTAGCCTAACACCCTAAATAATAAAAATACATCGAAAGGTGGAAGAGACACTTTTAGTAAAAGAGAAAGAAGCCCAGGAGGAGGCAGACTGTTCCGAGAAACAGGAGCCTACTCGGAGCCAGCGATAGCCGATGTAGAGCAAGAGCCGGGATGCTGGGCTGAAAATAATAATAATAGCCCTAAATACCAAGCTAAGAAGAATGGTAGGAGGGCTGAACTAGCTAAAACTCGATGTAAACAATGAATGTGATAAGGTAAGCCCATAAGCATAAGAAGTCCCAGTATGGAGGACCGGGAATTCTTACGAGGCGGCATGGCCGCCACGAGACAACCGGGGAACCGTATATGACCTATAAAAAAGGAAAATACTGGTACCGGAAGACAAAAAAATACGGTAAAATGTTACTTATGAGTTACTTAACTTAGCCGTGGCAATTGCAGAGCGTTCCATGATGAAGGTGCGGATAATCGCAAGAAAAACACAAGCACAAGAAAATGGCGACTTGTCGTGGTGCTAAAAATTAAGGATGTCCGCTAGGGGCGCTGCTGTCCGTGGCGTCCTCATAGTAGTAGTAGTAGAGGCTGCATCGCCCGTTGGTATCAGCTCTCTCTTGGGGGGATTCTGATAGGGAAGTTCTAATTGGTGTTGTCTCTGGTAGTGTTCCACACTCGCCCCTCCCCTATCATACCGACACTTCTTTTTAAGAGTGAGCGAGTCAGTTTTACTGACATTTTCTTAATTTTGTTTTTCTCTGGTAATTTTAGGCTAATTTTTACCTAGAAAGAATGATATTAAGGATACTTTCTTTATAGGCCGACACGAGCGAGCCTCCAAGCCAGAAATATAATGAAAAGAGTACTTACATTTTTCAATTACACACTTTCGCCCAAAATACATGACTCGGCGCGAGCGCGCCCGCCCTCGGCACCGAGACATAATTCAAGGGTTCAATTCATGAAAAGAGAGGAAATCGCCGCATCTACGGCGATAACTCCATGTTGGTTCATAATTAAGTAATGAAAATGAAAACAGTGTACTTACAGTTTCATTTTCAAGTCAAACAAACCATTAGTAGAAAACACAATATAAACAAAGCATACGACGATGAAGCGGGCAGAGAGCGATGACGAACACGTCCTTCACACCCGCGGCCGAAAGCAAAAGTGATTTGTTTACCTCCCAGTCGCGCGGCGCGCGACGCGCGACTGTCGGACAAGCAGTTAACTACCGTTCTCCCCTTGTTCGAAGCTTACGACCGTTCCAGCTGCCGCTAGCTACTTCCTATTGTTAAAGGACCGATGGTTTGTATTACGTATCGGAACAATCTTATTTTTGGGAAGGGACATTCTAACATCTCCAAGCAGTTAAGGAGATGCCTAAGTTAATAGAAGTGTATGGAATTGTATAGTAGAGTTAATTTCTTCTCAACGGAAGAATGAGACATCTACTGAGAGCATTGGAAATTCTGAAAATCATTTGCCCTGAGGCTACAAGGGCTCTACAGGAGACACTAAGCAATTCTTGAACTTCAAATTGCTCAATAGTATTCAGAGTAGATATGAGGGGTAGGCCTACAAGTCTGAATTAGGCCAAATTTAAGGAAACATCCACTGCTCAAGCCTGAGGGCCATCAAAGTATTAGTAATCATTTGGATATCCTTGTTCATCTGCATGCTAGTAACTCTAAATGAGTGCTCCTTAAATCCCACACAAAGTTCCAAACTTACAGATGTAAAGGCCTTTGTAGGCAGTCTGTTCTTCCTGAATCCTCAATTGCTAAAAATACTGTCCTTCCACAGAATGGATGATCAAACCAATACGTTGTTTCATTTCACTCAAAGCAGCAAACTTCCCACAGACTTTGTTTCTGACCGGGAATAAACCTGCTAAGCATCCTGATGTCTTTCCACTGCCCCGACATCTAGAAAGTTTTACTAGGTGTAGTCTTGACCATTCTATGTTGCATGAAAGTGTAATGAGACTAGTTAAACTCTGTTTGTGTTGCATGACAGAGGGAAAAGACCAAAACCTGGACTAAGGTTTAAGAACAAAATGGACAATTCTTGGTTACAGAGTCCCTCCTACAGTCCTGGAGCCAAAATTGGTTCTGGATTACTTACAAATTTAATTAACTTTATTTGTAAGTCGTAATTCTTACACTGAAACTGTACATTAATTGAGCATGATTATCTGAAAATATCCCCAGTGAGGCTACGTTTCCTATGAGTATAAGCATGAGGATATTACCACGCAGCATCAGAAATGAGTTATTTGTCTTCCTCGCTAAAAACTACCGCTGGCGACAAACCCTAAATCTGGTTTCACAAACTCGCTGGGTTAGCGTCTCCACCTCTCTAAGCAGTCGCAGAGACAAGACAACGTAGCTAAGTAAAAGGTAATAACTCAACAAGCTAGAATGAAACTCCATCAGCATGTTTGTCAGTCTCGAGTTCATTTCCCCACAGGAAAGAGAAAGAAAGCGAACCTCCTACTAAAGATGGTTAAAGGACCAACAAGCATTTGTACAGCAAGAGGTGGTCTTCAGCTCTCTGCAACTTTAAAAGACACAAGATGACAAGCCAAGGCAGACCTAAAGGGAGATTTGTGCATCAGAGGATGAGAAAAGTTACGAAATGCTCTCTAATAAGAGAGGTGCTAAAATATGCTAAGACAATTAAGACATGTTCTCTATGTGGCCTCTTTCCTCAACAAAATGAGGATACAGTAAGGCGTAATGTTGCAACAAACCTCGACCAGCCCGAACGAGTTCCTCCAACTCCATTCAACTCTTCTTCCACCAGTGGGCAACGGGAGGAGACAGCTGCTGACAGAAGGTAAACAAAAGAGCTTAAAGGATTGCTCTTTCTCCGCAACCCTTGGCGACAGAAAGTGACATTTGTCGATAAGAGTTGACAACAGCTGAGTGCTGTATCGCATCCACCACGATTCAATGAGAGGAAGACAGTTTAAAGCAACTCAGGACTCGGCCAAGTCTGCACGAGTCAACTGCATCCACACGAGTTAACAACGGCCGCACAAGTAGACTGAGGGAAAGAAAACAAGGCCCCAAAAGTGGGAGGCGGTGGGAGAGGAGTTACAACAACTCTCCCGCCTCATTCAAAAGCGAACATACATACTTGAAAGCATTCCTATATGAAACTTTGTTAGAAAGCTCTGAAGCTGGAGATTTGCCGATAGCCGAAGAGAAAGCAGGCAAAAACGAACACAAGCACTACAAAGAAAGAGGATTATACTAGCAGACGAGAATTTAGAATAACCAGAACATGAGAGAGATAAACAGTCGACTGAGTCGACATATCTAAGTGTGTAAAACTCGCTACAGATACATTACCATCTCAACAAAATGTCTACACCCATATTATATATTACTAACCTATGCATGCTAACACCCTAAACCAGGTGTTAAAGACGACAGAATGTGCGTACGGAGCAAGCATTAACACTTAACAAAACGGTCCCCATACGAATGCTTTTATGATCCTTAGGCGATCGCTTTTAAACAAGATTCAGACCATGAAAGGGGAAAGTAGGTATTGGAGGGCACAGAGCCCCATTGTCCCGAGAACCGACCCGGTTCCCTGGCAGCGGACATTACCAACTGCCACAGGGCAGTGCTAGGCTCGGGCTACGTACAGACGAGGGCATCAACACCTTACTTCTAACAGGGAACGCAAAAAAGAGCACACACTATGGAGGGATTTGGAACGTTCCCGTCACGAACTCAGTTCAACTTGTATTCGAACTAAAAATAGGTTAATGTTACATTCTAATTTCCTGTTACACTTTTCCTGAACCGAATGAGGAGCAGAAGGCGGAGCTACAAAGTCAATACTAGCACTACCAAAATGCCTAGTCTGAGTAGGGATAGCCTGACAGGTTTAAGTCCTGGCCTAACTAATTTCTTTCGCAATCTATTAGTTTCTTGTCTTTCCTATATCTGACATATTCAAGCATAAATTTCTCAGAACAATTCTCTACATTCTTCACATCTAGTAGTTCCAAGATCACCCTCTGTACCCTTGCAAGTACAAACCGAATGTTGATCAACTTCCAATTTCAACATCCTGGTTACACCAAAATCATTCCTACTAGCCTGAAGTTATTGGTTTTGCTTCCGGTGGAAGATATCCTAGGAAAATGAAATTACAATAACATAAACAAGTGTAAAACAGCCAAACTTCATGGAATACCAACAATCGCCTAATCGCAATGGCGGCAAGGAGAATTCTGACAAGAGCTAAAACATTTGAAACACACCTGATGGAGAGCAGGTAAACTCGACAGTCATCCGGGCAGCCATTCAATTTTTTGTCTGAATGCCGACTCGCCTAATCGGCGGGGAGATATAGCTAACTTTAACAGTAGGTAAGATTCATCTCAGATAAATACATATCCCATTGGTTCGTGAGTCACTTCCTGTTCTTTATTGCCAAACCCTATGGGTATCCCAAATAAGGAACATGGTTAAAAACCTGTGGCTATATACCTTGCACCAACAATAATCTGGGTTGTTGGGATTTATTTATTAAGAGCTAAGCCATTTCATTGCCTGTCAATTTCTTTTGTAAGCTCCTTTGAGGACAAACAGTGGCTATTCTATCAAAATACTATGTACAGGTTTTGACGTAGGAAATACATACCCATTTTTGGTAGCTGCTGTGAGTCCTCAAACTCACCCACTTTCTCTGACAAAAAGCCATGGGACTGGGGTGAACATTTATCTTGCAAAGACCTGGTGTGTTATGAAGATGGTGCCAACTTATGTTTGTCACATCTGCGCGAGTATGACATAGAACCTAGGTAATCATTGCAGGAGGAGATAGAGCCCTCGTCTTGAGTCCTTTATATTTTATCACTGTGGTAACAAGCAATTATCATGGCTGAGATCAATTTTAAGAGAATTCTTTGTAATTGGTTGGTCTGTCTTATGGAGCCCTGGGGAACCATGAGAATGTAACTCCTTTGAGGACTCACAGCAGCTACCAAAAGTAGGTTTTTCTTTTGTCAATACTTGTTTTATGGATGGTTTTAAGAATATGACTAAAACATGAGTATTTGATTTTTATGGTGCATGGAGAAAAATTAAATTTTTATAATAAAATAATGTTTTATTCATACTTACCAACCAATTATTCAAATGTAGGATTCCTCCACACGGCAGACCAAACTTCAAGTTTCTCGGTGGTGCCGCCATTGTTAGTTTAGATAACAGTTACCTCCCACTTCTGGTAAACAGGTATGACAACGTCACACCGCTCAATTGGATTTCAGCCGCAAACTCCACCTGTGGGGAGGAGGGAGGGCTCAAATCAAATAATTGCTTGGTAAGTATGAATAAAAATGATGTTTTTATAATAAAATAAAGTTTTAATTTTACTTACCCAGTAATTACATAGCTATAGTTTCTGTTATTCGCAGCAGTATAGAATCAAAATTCGTGGTAGCAACAGCGATAAGTGTGTAGGTGACAAAGTCTCGCCCCCCCCTAGCGAGAAGGTTAGGAACAACACAGCCAATTAGCTCATTCCGTTTATGCTTATGTCCATCAGCGGGGAGGAGGGAGGGCTCTGATCATGTAATTACTGGGTAAGTATAATTAAAATTTTATTTTATTATAAAAACATCATTTTTAATTATGCAACTTACCCAGTAATTACATAGCTGACTCCCACATTGACAGGAGGTGGGATAAATGGACATACGTACTCTAGTCTAAAATGTAGTCATGTAATGAATTAGAAATAGATAAGTTGCTAGCATTGAAACAATGCTTGTTGTTCCTTGTTAGTTAAGAGAGCTTGCAGTAGAGACTGCCTCTGGTTGGTGCTCAACTTGACCTGTAGTGGCGCGGCAGTAAAGCCGAGGGTCGCCTCTACTTAAGGGGGAGCCTTGTAGCAAGGATGATTCCAATTGCTCACAAGGACTACAATTTGCCCTTGCCCTGGGCACAGTACCATAACAAAAATCAACCAGATTATTATGTCACCTACACTCAAGTAAAACCCACAACCCATCCACTATGTGTCGGGTGCTCCGGGTACATTGTACCCTCTAGGCTCCCTAAACTTTGATCCTTCACTACCAGGTGAAGGTTCGGACAATAGGAGGAAATCCTATGCTTTCTTCCTTAATACCATGCCAGTAATTAAAATTTTCAAGGTACTGCCTAAATTAGCAATTTTCCAAAAATTTCTCTCACGCTATGAGAAATCATAAATGATCACACTACCAGTAGGTCGAATGCAAAATGGACGTATGAGATATATAGCTCTTAAAAGCTAATGAGGTAGAGGTTGTACTTAATGTCATTAGCTTTGCTAACAAGATGTAAATGCTTCTCTTAAATCTGAGTCTCAGAAGAAAAAGACCATTAGGGTAAATGGCAAGATGTCCTAATCCGAGGACGAGACGCATATGTCCTCGCCATAACATCTTGGGTTAAATCTTGTGTGGGCTTCTGGTTCTAGGAAATACCAGACCATCTAGCCAGAGCTCCACTCTTCTCCCTGCAATAAAGCACTTCCGACTGATAGAACAGGGTTTGCACTTGACTGTAGTTGCTGTCCAGAGTTCCTATCAGAAGGAGCTAGTTCTGCTAAAATACAACACAGAGGGAAGATTTTGCTTCTTGCAGCTTAATTAAACCACCAGGACGCTGAATTTCCCTTGTATGAACTTGTTAGGATTCTGGTGTGGTTCCTGTCTGTCCACAGCAGAAGGGTTCTTGCTGCTTCACAGAGAGAAAAAAAAATGCTTTCCTCCCTGTTTCTTGATGTAAGGGAGGGCTGTCAGAGTAGACAGTTACTACTTTATTGCGAACCAGGTCCGCAAACTTCCAATAGCACCCGGTGGATAGCCGTTCAATTCGTTCAATTGAAGTGGCCACCCTGTATCATTGGAATGTCCCCAATACTCTGTCTCCCCAACCTGGATTGGACGTATCTGAATAGAATACCAGGTTGGGGCTCAGAGGAAGAAGGGACTTCCCTTCTAATAGCCTGTCTTCTGATCTCCACCAAGACAGGTCCTCCTTTACTTCAGATGTTGCCTGGAACACAAATGAGTCTGGAAATTTTTCCCTTTCCAGTTATCTTTAGGAAGAGCTGGAGATTCCTAATGTGAAACTGCCAGACGACACGAACTGTTCTATAGAGGCTAGGGTGCCCAGCAGGCTGCTCCATTCCTTTGCTGAGCAATTTTGAAGGGCTAGCAAATGGTCCACCTACTGAAGGCACGACTCCACTCATTGTGGGGATGGAAAAGCCCGAAAGCATCCAAGTCTATCCTCATCCCCAAAAAGACAAAATCCAAATGGGAGACTAACTGTAACTTCCTCAAGTTTATCAGAAGTCCCAACTCCTGCCAATGATGGAATTTTCTGCACATCCTGTGAACTTCTATGAATGTGACCGAAGAAGCCAATATTCCAGGTAAAGAGAGACTTTTTATCCCGACTAGTTGCAGCCATTAACAATGGGGGCTAAGCTGAGAGTACTTATAACACTTGTGTGGCTGTTGAAAACCCGAAGCACGGAGCTGTAAATTGGCACTCTCTCTGAAGACGAAATGAAGAAACTTCTTTGAGCCTCGATGAATTGGGATATGGAACTATGCATCGTACATATCGATGGACACCATCCAGTCCCCTTGATGAAGGAACAAAAAACTGTCTGATTCTCTCCATTATGAATTTTTGTCGTTGGACAAAAACATTCAAAGTGCTCACCTCTAACAAGGGCCTCAAGCCCCCTGAGGCCTTGGGGGATTTACTAATAATCAGTTATAAAATCCGGGAGTTAGTAGGCTACTAATAACTCTAAGGCATGGCCTTCTTCTGCAAGTGACGAAACTTCTCTTGACTGGGCAATAACTGTCTGAATTCTGAATGTCCAGAGTAGGCTAAAGCTATTGGAGAGCTGAATAAGGGTGGAACGCTCTCAAAAAGAATGTTGTAGCCTTCTCTCAGCATTATACGATCCAAGGTTCTGCTCCACTTGCTTCACAGTTCATTTAATTGGCGGAACCTTTCCCCTTCAGGTGCCCGGAGGACTGCCTCTTCACTTCTTAGCAGTGATTTGGAGGAAGATTTCCTAATGGTTCGAGGGTTGATACGTCCTCTTCCCCCGATCTAGGGAATGACCTAGAACTTCCCTTGCCATGAAAGAGCTGAGCGTATGTGGAAGGAGAAGGATGTGAGCTAGTAGTGGTAACACGAGAATACATACTTGATTGAATGAGAGAGAGATAAAGTCCGGGGTTCACTTCATCTGGAGTTCAGAAGCTACCTGAATCACTGCATCCTCAAGAAAAAGGTGTTTACTATCCAGAGGAGGGTAAAGAGGGGTAGACCTCTGTGTCTGATACACTATTTGGTGGTGAAAGAACATGAGTTCTCTTGTCTTCTTCAGAATGCCCAACATAAAAGAAGACAATTCCATGGAACTGTCTCGTTAAAGGTTCAAAAAAATCCTCATCCAGCACTGAACATTCCTTGATCTTGCGCCCAAAGCTCCAACAGTCTAATCAAGGAAGCCCACTACTACAACCACAAGGAAGATAATCTTAATTACATCGCCTAATTCCTGTCAAAAGATGACGGTGGGAAATTAAAATTAACCTATCCCTGTTACCTCTTTCAGAAAGCCAAAGGTTAGCTTCCTTCATCGCCTAAAAAAAACTAGTTAAGCAACTTGGACGAATCT
Organism: Macrobrachium nipponense; assembly: GCF_015104395.2. Lineage (NCBI taxonomy): Eukaryota > Metazoa > Arthropoda > Malacostraca > Decapoda > Palaemonidae > Macrobrachium > Macrobrachium nipponense. The sequence continues at coordinate 141,802,328 of NC_061100.1, read as the reverse complement.
ACTTGAATATCTCTAAAAAATGAGGACACTGGCGATGTTGGAGCTACTGGCAAGACAGTCAGAGAAATTCAGTAGAAAATATCGAAGAGCAGACTTGTAAGTCGTAGGAGTTCCCGTATCTCTGTCTTCTTCCTCTTCTGCCAAAAAAAAACAGGGGACAAGGCTGTTTGTGGCTGGATAGAAGGAGCAGTATGCTTCATGAAGCCTTGGAGAGAACAATCTGAAGAATTCGCTACAAAGTAGTAAAGTAGCGAATTGTAGGATGTCTGAGATGACTCCTTATCCTCTTTTTCTTCGGCCGATGAAAATGGAGACAAGTTTGCTTAAGGTTGAACAGGAGTTAGAAAAGACTTCCTAAAACCAAAAATACTGTCCGACTTATTTTGAATGGTTGCAGTTGAAGATGTAAGCGTTGTCCATGGCTGAGAAAAACTTCCTACTGATCCAGCTACGCCGGGTGCCGATGGAAGTTCGGGTGCCGATGGACGCTCAGGCGCTTATGGATGCTCGGGCGCCAATGGACACTCATGGATGCTCAGGAGCCAATGGACGCTTGGGAGCCAATGGATGCTCGGGCGCTAATGGACGCTTGGGAGCCATTGAATGTTTTGGCGCCAGCATTGGCACTTGAGACCAGTGAGTGCTCTTGAAGAAGAGATAAAACATGCACCAGTATGCATTACTGTGACAATGAGCGCTCAACCGCTTGTTGAAGCCGAGGCGCCAATGGGTGGTCTTCCACTCTTGCCCCAAATGGGAGGCTTGAATTACTTTAGATACAGAAGGCAGGACAGAGTCCCTTCCTGCTCAAGAAGGACGCACAGTCACCAAGAGACACTCAATTGCCGTACACTTTTTAAGAGCTAGACTCTAACACAAAGGAACTAGTATCTGGAATAGGGAGCATAGGAGGAAAGAGGTCTGGCGCCAACAGACAATCAGAACTTTCCCTGCATGCAATCTTATCTGATGGACGCCCAAGGACAACTTCCTCGAATCTAGGAAAAGGGTATCCTTTCACTACACTGACCGTCTAAGCCATTGTCATTGTGTGAAAAGCATTCTGGAATGTCCCAGAACCTGCAAGAAGGACGCTGGTCCTCTTGTAACACTCTGGTCTTCTTAGGAGGGACAGAGGGCAACATATTACCAGTCCTCCTTTACAGTGGACGAGACTGCAATAAAGCGCCACTGGCTCAACCCACTTGCGGAAAGACAAAACACTTCCTTATAGATGCCTTTTCATTGGCATTATGTCACGACCTGGGATTTAACAACAGGACCGCCTGAGGGGGCGACTGTCCTTGGGCAAATCCCACTGACCTCCCTTGGGCTACCAGTATGCCTCCTCCCAGGTGCTGGGGAGTTTGACAGGGACCTTTGCCTAGGAGAATCAGGGGACGAACAGCACCTCCTCCACTACACAACACTTCACTATCACAGAGTTAACATTGCTAATCTCAACACCACTGGCAATGGTATGGGAAGGAGGCGAGGGAGACAAGCAAAGGAGCATGTGGTACAAATTAAATTTTACAATAAAAATGACATTCATAAAATAATAATTTTTCAACAATAACTATATCATTAAGATTAAAGAGCTAGTAGCAGGAGAGAAAAAACAACTGGGATAGAGTGTTATCTGACTACTATGAGATTCAGGGTCTCTGTAACGGTTTATTGGACTTTGCTCCTTGTCAAAGCATCGGATGTAGCTGAAAGTTGACATATGTATATTTTACAACCACACACAAATTTTGTCAGTATTATCAATAACCTAAACCCGATAGTTTTATTTTTATAGAGTAAAAATGATCTAGCCGACGCCATGGCCAATGATTACGAGCCAAGAGTCGAAAAACATTCATTATGTAAGCAAGGTAAACACACCTTTTGACGAAATGTTGCCCCGCCCATCCATCAGACAGAAACTCCATCGGCTCTGAAACCCAAAGACTTTATGAATGGCGGAACGATACATAGATGTGGGTGGGGTATCAGTGCTAGCGTAGTAATACTACTGTAGCAGTAGTGCCGCAACAGTATAGCAGTAATATACATGAGGATCATTTAGCACTTCTTACAACTACTCGAGAAATTTGTTTTTATAGACAGATGTTAAATTTTCTAATCCAACAGTGCCCATGGTAGCCTTCAGTGTTATCCTGAATTATAACGAGGCGAAAGTGGGTGGAGCCTCATGAAGTCATCATTCTGACGATAATTATTGGTGAAGGTTTAAAGCCAACATACAGTACCGGCTATTTTTTTTTTCAGTAGATAGCCAATAAATAAAAATTGCTTGACATTGGATATAGCAGTTATCAAATCCAGCTTGTCTACTATGTTTTTGAAAATTACCAACTATTCCCTACATCTTGTCAATCTGATTGTGACCTATAAAGTAGACTGTAATTTCTTAGGAAACCTATTTTGGGAGTTAGACTGATAATCGAAGTGTTTTTGTATTTATTAACATATTTTGTTGGTTTGTTCATTATGACAATTATCAGTGGAGAGGTTCCAGAATTCATAAAGGTGTACTGCTTTGCTTCTAGTATTTAAATTTTTATGTCATTGTTGCCAGAGGTTTAGCCTTCGTTACGTATAGCCAACCATCCATCGAGAAAGAGGGAAGAAATGCTGTCATAATTTACGTAATAAGTGCGTTCGAAACCTTTTCTCTGAGTAAGTTGGCCCGTTTTCAAAAAAGGTCACTTTTACATTATAAGTACAAAATGTATTCAACCTACGTAATGCAGAATACAGTCAAAATTTATGTGTAGATATAATATGTATTCTGAATAAGCGTTATATTTATGAAATGCATAGATAAAAAGCTATTGCGAAAAAACCGTGTTACAGAGCCCCTGAATCTCATAGTAGGTGTCCATGTATCACAAGAAAACTACTTGAACACCTGTGTAGCTACAATACTGAGAGCTCGGAACCGCTGGATGCTCGGCGCCATGGATGCTACTTCATGCTTAGCGCCGATGGACGCTATTGGGCACTCTGCACCGATGGATGCTATTGGGCGCTCGGCGCCGATGGACGCTATTGGGCGCTCAGCGCCGATGGATGCTATGGCACCGCAGATCCGCCGGGCACTCGTGGGCACTACTAGGCTCAACTGTACGCTGCCACAGATCCGCTGGACGCTTGTGGACGCTACTAGGCGTCCATTACTGGGCTCAGTAAACTATGAGATAAATGCATGACATAATCTTACGTCAAACATATGGCTAAAGATAAGATAAGCCCGAATAATTCGGCCCAGATAAGCTAAAAGCTTTGAAGGCAAGCGTATTCTATCGTCATTCTAGCTACTTGACAGTTTTGATTTGATTCAAGCTAAGGCCGCATGCTAAATCAACATTACTTTGTTCCCTTAATGGTGGTAAGTACAGCTGTCTATGGGGACGTTCTCTCTGTAGTGGGCTCTTGTACGTTTTCAAGTTGTTTCCAATAATACTATTACATCAACAATAAAAATATCAATAATAATAATTTTATTCTTGCTTTTAATAGGATTTCAATTGACCACCCTCTGAAAATCCATAATAACTAATTCTCACCTGCTACATTAAACTTTTACACTGAAGTTGAAAAGATTGATAAGCGTTTAAATATATTGCAAATTCGTTCAGTAGCGGACATGCTAACAAGTTAAAGTGGTGAAAACACCTTAAAACAATAATTTCTGGGCTCAGCCGTGTCGCTCCGTGAAATGTGTCCTCTTTAGCACTATTTCTAGTAAAATATTGCTATGATACCAGAGAACTGCTAAATTGGACATGTCAGAAGTCTCTGACTCGCTCACCTAAATAAAAGGCATCGGTATAGAACTGGGGCGAGTGTTAAACACTACCACAGTAACCCCTCCAATTAGCCTTTTCCTCATCAAAAGACCCTGAAAACGGGGAGCCGACCTATAGGTCACACCCAGCTACCCTGTTGAAGGGGACTGCGGCGTCATTCTTATCGATAGCCTCCCAGCGTTGCACGCTTTTTTATAGCTATCTGTTCTTTTTATTGGTTTCGTTATTCTTTTTCGTTATGGATCGTCAATCTGCCTCTTCACCCAAGTTAAGTACTTGGTTCGCCCTTTATTTTTCTGTATTTAGGGAGTGATTTTGCCTTTCGTTTTGCCTTTATTTAGGATTTTGTTAGGCGTCTCCTCCCGTAACGAGCGGTAGCGAGCCGCCATTACGTCGTTTCCCCTTGTTGTACCAATTTCGAGCGGCTTCTTTCAGTACCTATATATTTATATTTTATATACTCGTAACTTATGGTATTTCAGTATATATTTTCAGTATATATTTTATTATGTCTTGGGTGGCAGTTACTTTGTCGATCTTGTTTGATCTACGTTTATTATTTTCATGATTTCCTGTTTTTCAAGGGGGTCGGCGTTCGTGCACGTTTCTTTGTTTCGTGCTTCGTTGTTTATCTATCGTTCCCCCCTTCCCCCTTTTATTTTATTTGGTATTTTCCATTCAGTTTGGTATTTTCCATTCAAGAATTCCCCCTTTTTCATTTTCGTCAGCTTACCGTTTGTTTTCGTTTTGTCGGTGAGCAAGTATTTTTCCCTTGTTGCGCCCACTCTCATCGAGTGGCCTCCATTGCGTTTTATATTTTTCGCCCCTTATTTTCATTACCCCTGTTAAAGCATGTTTTCCCTTAGCTTTAAGTAATTGATTTTATTTTGTCTATGTATATTTGGGTGTTCGGTCGGCAGCTAGCCTTCATAGGCTTTGCCTGAGTTTTCCTCGTGATCCTTTATTCGCGGGGAATCGCTGGTCACGTGATCGTCCCCCCTTCAGCCCTCCCTCCCTCCCCCTCTCGTGGGACTCCCCGTAGTTGGGTGCCGCTCTCGTTGTTTGTCGCTGACGGCCGGTCCCACCAGCGGAGGGGGAGGTGTAGTGGGTCTCCCAGGACCTTGGGCTGGGGAGTGTCGCTTCTTAGCCGACCGCCTCCGGAGTTGTTAGTCGCACTGCGTTTCAGCCTCGGCTTCCGTGGATTGTTGCGCTCTGCTTCTTTCACTCCCGGAGCTTACATCCACCCGCCTAAAACATTCCCTCTCCGCATAAGGCGGGTTTAGATTCCGGCCTCTCCCGGAGTCATTGAGGGTTATGTTTACGGAAGTTACTCTTCCGTAGGCGGAGATAGTATATTTGTTATTTTAGTTTTTATTATCATTATTTTTATCTTTATTTTTATTTTTATTTTTCTTGCCACGGAACTTGCGAGTTCATGTGGCCGTCCCGGGTTACTTCGTGTACCCCCCTCTCCGGGTCATACAGCTCCGGGTATACAACTCCGGGTGGTTTTTTTCCTTACACAGTCCCCGGGGGGACGTTAACATATGAATAATATTTATACCCTTTCTTTTCTTTATAGCCCCACCCGGAATGCTCCGGCACAAAAAAAAAATAAATAAATAAATAAATAAAACAAAAGAAAAGAAATATATTTCATTATCCTATTAAGTGTGTGCAATTGTTCTTATTATATTGCACTTACAGGCCTCTCAGTGTCTGGTTGCCGGCTGTAGTGCTGCTCTGCAAGATCCGTGCGGCCATGACGTTTTGTCGGGCCACCGCCCCCCTGTGCAGTGCTGCTTCCTGATTCCGTGGTCTGGCATCATGAAAACTGTTTTGCCTGCTACGACTTGGTACATCAGGCTACCTCTTCGGTAAGTTGCCGCACTGCTGATTCTATGTTATTGTATAAAAAAAAAAAAAAAAAAAAAAAAAAAAAAAAAAAAAAAATATTGAAATGAGATAAAATAAATGATCAATTAAAATTTCTTTAAATTAAATTACATTGTTTAATCAATAATTATAGAATAATGTTCAAGGAATTTACTTGGTATTGACACATTCCTTGCATTACAGGCTGAGCAGTCTATTAAGGATGCTGCACTCTCCGCCCTCAAGATCTGGGTTGGAGGGTTTGGACGGAACGTAGGGAAGGCTAAGCCGTATATTCTGTCCCGAGATATGGCGACTTTGCTCTTCCCAGCCGGAAAATCTGCCGGATACGTCGATCCAAAAGTAGCGGCACCAATTATTTCAAATCAATACAAGACTCAGTTATTGAACAGCAAGAGGCGGAATTGCCGGACCTTGGACTAGAGGAAGTCTCACTTGAAGTGGTTGAGGATTTGCCCGTTACACTAGGCACGGGTACAGGTAACAGTGTTAATGAGGCTAGCTTAGTTAGTCACCGGGATCTTTCCTTGAGTGACTCTGATTCTTCCTCTCCTTCTACTTCCAATTCCTTCATGGGTTTCACAGGAGGTTTGCCCCCTCCCAGGTTGCACTCCTTCTCTGTGATTCCTAAACTAAAGAAAAAACCTGCGGGTAAAAACTTGCTTAAAGGCAGATCAGAGACAATGCCAAGGCCTGGGCAGTCACCAGAGGTTCATACACATATTAAAACTAAAATAAAGTCACTTTCCAAACCTTCAACTCCCAAGGTCTCAAGGAGGGAATTCTTCCTATTGCCCTACCAGTCCCATTCCATTAACTTCTAGGGACCGGATTACCTCATAAGGTACCGCAAGAGGGACAGGATGATTCTCCGTTGACCAAGACCAGTTCAACACAAATATTCTAAATCAGGTCAGTAGCCTTGGTAGTTTACTCAGCTCAGTTGCAGCAAGGTTTGAAGAAGTGTTTAGCAGGTTAGGTGCTCAGGACTCCCTGATTGCAGGTCTCAGACAGGAGTCGGCAGTTTCGGCCCCTTCTAGTAGCTTGATGCAAGCTCAGAGCATGCCTGACGGGTCCACGCTCCCTCCCTTCCACCCCCCCCCCGGTAATCCCTGGAGGGTGGCTAACTTCGCTCCGTTTGTCAGTGGGATGTTGACTATAGAAGGTTGCGGCACACGTAGGCTCGAGGATTTCGAGTTTTTCCCCGAAGGTTTACAGCCTCCATTCATAGGCTATGTTACGGAGGCAGCTCTGGTTAGAGAGGATAAGGTCCCCAAGGAGACTGTTATCCTTCTAGAGATCAGGCTCAGCAAACATGGGTACGGAGCCTAGAAGAGTGGGACTGCTCAAATACTAGAATAACAGCTTTTAAAAGTCCTTTCACCATGTTTACAACTGATGTCGGCAACCCCTTACCTTTTACATCAAAGGTAGCAGAACTAACACTCCAGGCAGTGACTCGAGAAGAGCCCATGCCCCAGCTTAGGGAGACAGATCCCACATCTTTACTACTCCCAGGTAGGGAGGATTTGTGGGAGGATTTGCCAGCTACGTTCTCGGTAGGCAAGCTGAAGCCAGATTGTGCAATCACCTTGTTTAGTGAACGCCTTCCTAGGCTGTCAGACGCATTGATCCAAGCCGAATTTGACGCTAAGACACGTCTCGCAAGGTCTCTTAACTCCCTAGTGATGACAGAGACGGCGGCTCGGGAGTACGCTCAGGAGCTGCTGTTTAAGGTCATTGCGAAGTCGTTACTTTTAAGCATGCAATGTGACTTGTACGACTTTGCGATTGCTAGGAGAAATTGCAGGAAGCATGTTCTGTCTGAGGCGACGATAAGGCACGAACCCAACAAGCCTTCTAGCTTCCTCAATCTGGGGTGCAGATCTCTTCCCAGCTTCAGCAGTATCCGAGGTTCAGAGCGAGGCATCACGTCTTAACCAAAGCATCAGTTGCGTTGGGGAATCCCTTTCAAAAGGAAATCAGAGTCTTCTTCCTCCAGTTTTAGGGCTAAGAAGAGGCAAAGGAAGTTCCTACCTTTCCAAGTCCCGCAACAGCATCCTGTGCTACAAGCTGTTCCAATTCAACAGGTATCCCAGCCTTCGACTTCTAAGGCTCAGCCTCAGCCAACAGCATCAATGTTTGTCTTCCTTTCGCCACCGGCCGTCTTAACCAACAGGCCTCCTCACAGTATTCAGTGTCGCCCCGCTTTTAACCCGGTCTATGAGAGTCGGGCATTTCACCCCTTTACCAGAGTTGCTAGGGGTGGCAGGGCGGGTAGAGGATCCTTTCGCCAGCGCGGAGGAGCCAGAGCCCAAGGGCGAACTAGAGGTGCAAGGTCAGGCAGAGGATCCCGGCCTTCATCATCTCAATGAAGTTTCTCAGGTAGGAGGCAGGCTGTACCTCTTTCGTCATCGTTGGGGGTTCAGCAGTTGGGCAAAAAGCATAGTATCCAGAGGCCTAGGCTGGAGTTGGATCAAAGGTCTCCTCCACCCATCACCTTCTATCAGGAACAAACGCAGGAATTGATGGATTACTCCAAGGACCTTCTCCAGAAGGGAGCAATCTCCAAGACGAAGAACTTGAAATTTCAGGGTCGTCTATTCAGCGTCCCAAAGAAAGGGACCGACAAAAGAAGGGTGATCTTAGACTTGTCCCGTCTAAACTTGTACATTCGTTGCGACAAGTTCAAAATGCTGACCATCTCTCAGGTGCGGACCTTACTTCCCCGTGGGGCCGTCACCACCTCTATAGATCTTACAGACGCCTACTATCATGTCCCGATAGCTCGGCACTTCCGACCATTCCTCGCCTTCAAACTAGGGAAAGAAGCCTACTCCTTCAAAGTAATGCCCTTCGGGCTGAATATAGCACCAAGGGTTTTCACGAAACTGGCGGAGACAGTGGTGCAGGAGCTAAGATCCCAGGGTATATTGGTGGTGGCGTACCTAGACGATTGGCTAATCTGGGAGATGGACAAAGGCACAAATGTATGAAAGCCATGGACAAGGTCATGTCTTTCCTGGAATATTTAGGGTTCAAGATCAACAGGACCAAGTCCCGGTTGACTCCGGAGTCCAAGTTCCAGTGGCTAGGGATTCATTGGGACTTGGATTCTCACACTCTTTCCATTCCAGCAGGAAAGAGAAAGGAGATTGCCAAGGCAACAAGACAATTCTTAAAGTGCAAAGAGACTTCGAGAAGGAATCAGGAGAGGATCCTAGGCTCGCTCCAGTTTGCCTCAGTCACGGACGTTCTGTTGAAAGCCAAGCTCAAGGACATCAATCGAGTTTGGCGTTCGAAGGCAAATGCCAAGTGTCGGGACAAGTTCGCCCGGATACCTCTGATTCTCAGAAAACGCCTGCGCCCATGGACAAAGGCCGCCAACCTAGCCAAGGAGTTACCGTTGCAGTTTCCTCCCCCGTCCCTAGTGGTGCATACGGACGCATCGCTGACAGGTTGGGGAGGTTATTCACAGCACGAGAAGGTTCAGGGAACTTGGTCACCTCACTTCCAACACTTCACATCAACATTCTAGAAGCTATGGCAGTGTTTCTGACTTTAAAAAAGCTCCGTCCTCCAAAGAAGACTCATATCAGGTTGGTCCTCGACAGTGCAGTAGTAGTACACTGTATAAACAGAGGTGGTTCAAAGTCAAGTCATGTGAACCACGTGATGATAGCAATCTTTTCTCTAGCAGCCAAGAACACCTGGCATCTGTCGGCTACTCACCTGGCAAGGAGTCCACAATGTAGTGGCAGACGCCTGTCTCGGTCGGTCCCTCTGGAATCAGAATGGTCACTGGACCAAGAATCCTTCGAGAGGGTTTGCCAAAGAGTACCAGGTCTAGAAGTAGATCTGTTTGCCACAGAGGCAAACCACAAGCTGCCTTGTTATGTAGCCCCCAATCTGGACCCTCTGGCATACGCTACGGACGCCCTGAGCATAGATTGGAACCAGTGGTCGAAAATCTATTTATTCCCTCCGTGAACCTTCTCCTGAAGGTGGCTGCACAAGTTGAGATCCTTCGAAGGCCAGGTGGCTCTCATAGCCCTCTACTGGCCCAAGAGCAACTGGTTTCCCCTTCTCCTGGAACTAGGTCTTCGCCCTCACCCTCTCCCGGACTTGAGACTATCGCAACAAGTTCAAACGAGGACTGTGTTCGATTCCTCAGGTCTTCCACAAAACCCTAACTTTATGGATTTCATGAAGTTTGCAGGTAAGAGAGTAGGCGACATTCACAGAACATGTTGTTCTTGGAGTCAGACAAGAGAGAGTCTACGCTTCGCCAGTATGACTCAGCAGTTAAGAAATTGTCTTCGTTCCTCAGAGAATCAAATATCAAAGTAATGACATTGAACGTGGCCATAACCTTCTTCAGGTCTTTGTTTGAACAAGGCTTGGCAGCTGCAACAATTACAACCACTAAGTCAGCTCTGAAAAAGATTTTTCTTCTCGGTTTGGTATCAATCTAACCGAGTCTTATTTCACCTCTATCCCAAGGGCATGTGCACGTCTACGGCCCGTTCACAGACCGTCGTCAGTGTCATGGTTTCTTATGATGTTCTTAGGTTAGCCTCGGAAACAGACAACTTCAAATGTGATTACCAAACCATTTTGCGTAAAACTCTGTTCTTATTGAGTCTAGCTTCAGGTGCCAGAATATCAGAGCTGTCATCTTTATCTAGAGATGAAGCGCATATTGAGTTCCTTTCCTCGGAGGACGTGTTGCTTTCGCCAAATAAGCAATTTCTAGCTAAGAATGAAGATCTCTTGATGAGGTGGTCTCCATGGAAGATTGTCCCGCTTCCGCAGGATCCATCGTTATGTCCTGTTAAAACTCTTAAGGACTATTTATCTAGGACGTCTACCTATTCCGAAGGCCCCCTTTTCATTAGAAAAGATGGTGGTACACTATCTCTAAAAGGCATTAGGCAGCAGATTTTATATTTTATCAAGAAAGCCAGCCCAGGGTCATTCCCCAAGGTGCATGACATTCGGGCAATAGCAACTTCTTCAAATATATGGACTTTGATGATCTGAAGAAGTATACTGGTTGGAAGTCACCCTTGGTTTTCAAAAAGCACTACCTTAAGTCTTTAGAGGATCTTAAATATCATGCAATAGCTGCAGGGAGGCCAGTGTCTCCCACTGCTACATCATTATAGTACCGTCCTTGTGTCATATGAATCTTTTCAATTATGCCAGCCTCATTAGCATTTTACCTACCTCAGCAAATGCCTTGGCTATTAGAATAAGTGTATAATCGTGTATAGTTTTACGTACATACAAATTATCTGTAATTATTTTATTAATGTATGTGACTTGTTGCAAATGTTGCCACATGTTTTTGGCTATATAGTATATTTGTAAATGAATTGTATTTTTTCCAATTCTAAACTATTTTATTATTTCCTTTGATTTCATTAATATGATTTTTACCTTTCAGGATAGTATAGCTTGGTGTTTTCTCTGGTACAATTTCACGGAGCGACACGGCTGAGCCCAGAAAAGGGATTTTGACGTAGGAAAAATCTATTTCTGGGCGAGGAAGCCGTGTCGCCCAGTGAAATCCCCCCCTTTTTTCCTTTTTTCCCCCCCCTTGCTGTGCACCAAGCTTCTTTGCTATCGATAAGTATGACGCCGCAGTCCCCTTCAACAGGGTAGCTGGGTGTGACCTATAGGTCGGCTCCCCGTTTTCAGGGTCTTTTGATGAGGAAAAGGCTAATTGGAGGGGTTACTGTGGTAGTGTTTAACACTCGCCCCAGTTCTATACCGACACCTTTTATTTAGGTGAGCGAGTCAGAGACTTCTGACATGTCCAATTTAGCAGTTCTCTGGTATCATAGCAATATTTTACTAGAAATAGTGCTAAAGAGGACACATTTCACTGGGCGACACGGCTTCCTCGCCCAGAAATAGATTTTTCCTACGTCAAAATCCCTTTATTAATCCTGCCAACACGTTTTTGCAGAAATAGAATTCAACACCAACATCGTTCTGATAACGAATGCAATGTTTACATTATTACGCTACTCTATCCGGAAGATAGCTAATGCAGGGTTTCCACTATTATGCAACTTCCTTATTAGGTAAGTGACATCTCGCTTTGTTGCGTTACTCATTGTGAAAATGATTTAATCAAAATAATCGCTACTGAAACGTGTTATCGAACAATATCTGATTGCTAACAAGCGTAAACATTGATCCACTACAACCAATGTTTAAATATTTATAGTTCGACACTCGTCAAATAGTAGTTGACAAATTAACTGCAAGTTGCTGTAAATGCGAACTAAAGATGCACTACTTCAGTGAAATGCAATAAAACAAGGAAAAAACTCATCCTGAAGCTTTCGGTTGATGTTATTCCACTCTCGGTTTGTACTATACCGAAATCTTGTAAATAACCGGCGAAAATTGAATAACTGCTGCCGACACCAGATGTTTACACCAGGAGTGGCAGAAACGGAATGAGCTAATTGGCTGTGTTGTTCTTAACCTTCTCGCTAGGGGGACGGTGAGACTATGTCACCTACA
>NC_061100.1:141742031-141789571 GCF_015104395.2 Macrobrachium nipponense | reverse complement strand
TGTCACCTACACACTTATCGGTGTCGCTACGCGAATTTTGAATCTATACTGCTGCGAATAACAGAAACTATAGCTATGTAATTACTGGGTAAGTTGCATAATTAATACATTATTTTATTATAAAAATATTTTTATTCAGTCTTACCAAGTAATTATTCAGTCGATTCTAAATTGAAAGGTGGAGGGTAGTGGCGATAACACCTGAAATTATCAAAAGGGTTACAGTGTGAAAGCATAGACCACATGCTCGTTATACCTCACCTTGTAAGCAAGCCTGCTGCAGGTGAGTACTGCCTCTGGTTGGCACTCAGCTTACTTAGTAGAGAGAATGGTAGCTAGACCATGCATCTCTTCTACAAAGTGGAATGTTCCTTGAAGTTGTGGGCTGAACCACTGACTTAGCAAGGTAACAACAAATTAAGAAAGGTAGCAACAGCTCTCACTTCATGCACCTTAACCTTCAACAGTGCAAAAGACTCCTTAACTTGGGAGTGTGCCTTGGTGATGAGCAACCTGAGAAAGAAGGACATAGCATTCTTTGAAAGAGGACAAGAAGGATCCTTCACCGAACACCATAAACGTACATGCAGAAGGAGACTTCTCACTATGCAGATAAAATTTTAGCGCTCTCACTGGACAGACAAGTCTTTCTTCCTCTTCTGGCCCAAGAACACCCATGATTATTCTTAATGAAGAAAGAGCGAGGCCAAGGTTCTGATGGATTCTCATTCTTCGCCAAAAAGGAAAGGGCAAAGGAACAAACAGCATTTCCTTGAGCGAAACCTACTCTTTTGTCCACAGCATGAATTACACCGATACATTTCACTGAAGCCAGTGCAAATAAAAAGTTTTCTTTGTTAAATTCTTTAGAGAAGACGATCGAAGAGGCTCAAAGGGAGGTCCCAAAATATATTTCAGACATCGAGATTCCAAGCTACACAGTCCTTCGGCACTTTCGATAGTCCTTCGGCACTTTCGATGTCTCAAAAGACCAGAGAAGGTCTGTCAGATCACTATTCGACAACAGTTCAAGTCCCTTATGCTTGAACACTGAATTGAGCACTGCTCAATATCCCTTAATCGTAGAATGGGATAACTTCCTTGACAACCTTAGGAAGAGAAAGAAGTCGGCAATCTGATTCACAGTGGTCTCAGAAGAAGACTTTAACTTGTCTATACCATCTTCTAAAGACGTTCCACTTCAACTGGTAAAGGTTGTTACAAGAAGTGCAGCTGCATCTTGCAATCGCTTCTCCAGCTCTACATGAAAAACCTTTTGCTCTGACCAGACTCTTGACAGTCTGAAGCCTGTCGGTGCAAGAGCAGACAACCCGTGATGGAAGTGATGGAAATGCGGTTGTCTGAGAAGCGACTTCTTTTGAGGAAGGAGCCTCGGAAAGTCCACCCACATGTAAAGAAGGTCCGGAAACCATTCCTTCCTCGGCCAAAAAGAAGCTATCAAAGTCAGGTGAACATTTTGATGGCGCTTTACTTTGTTGATGACCTCCCTGATCATCCTGAAGGGAAGAAACGCATATGCATCTAGCCTCGACCAGCCCAGCAACATTGGATCTACTGCCCCAGCTAAAGGATCTGGAACTGGGGAGCAGAACAACTGAAGACGGTTGTTCCAGGATGTTGCAAACACATCGATGGACGGTTTTCCCCAAACCTTCCACAGATCTGGGCATACTTTCGTGTTCAGCGCCCATTCCAACGAGAGAACTTGCCATCCTCTGCTGAGTTCGTCCGCCAGTACATTCATTTTCCCCCCAAAACAAAACTTGGAACCAGACAGATATGATGTTCCTCCACCCAAAGCTGAAGATCTCGTGCCATTGTGAACAATGTGAATGAGCGAGTAGCCCCCTGCTTCCGAATGTATGACAGGGCTGTGAAGTTGTCGGCATGAACAGCCACTACCCGACTTTCCACTAGATGTACAAACTCCCAAAGGCCCAGGAACACTGCCAGGAGCTTCTTGATTTTTTCATTGATGTGCAGGGATTTTTGAGACTGTTCAAACTCAAGACACTTTGCGATCCTGAAGAAGGACTCCCCAACCTACATCAGACACGTCTGAATAATGCTGTAGGCAGGGGTTCACTGGAAGAAGAGACACGCCTTCCCGGAGCCTTTCTCTTGAATTCCACGAGAGAAATCGCTCTTTATTTCTATCGTGATCAGAAAACTGTTGAATCTGGTTGAGACTTCCTGCACCAGTTCGCCTTGAGGAAGAACTGTTGAGTCCTTGAGTGCAGTCTTCATAGCTTCACAAATTTTTCCACTGAGTAAGACAGACTGGTCAGGAACTGTTGAATTGTCCGAAGACACGACTCCACTCTTTTCGGGGACAGAAAAACCAAAAAAGTCTGAGAGTCCAGAGTCATTCCCAAAAAATACAGAATTCTCTGAGAAGGAATAACTTGGGATTTTGACATATTTACTATAATGCCCAACTTCTGTGTCAGGCAGAGTCCTCTCTAGGTCCTTCGCACACTGATTTTCTGAAGGGGAGCAGAGAAGCCAGTCATCCAAATACAGAGATGCATTTATCCCCATTAAATGTAACCACTGTCCCAGGGGGGCTTAGAATGCTGGTGAACACCTGAGGTGCTGTCAATAGGCCGAAGCACAGCACCCGAAACTGTTCTGAAAAACAAAACAGAGATATTTCCTGGAGTCCCGATGGATTGGGATATGGAAGTAGGCATCCTGCATGTCGAGGGATACCATCCAATCCCCCTGACGAAGCGAGGCAAGTATGAAACTCTACGCCTCCATCTTGAACTTTAGTTTTCAGAGCATAATTCAATACGCTGACATCCCAAACGGGCCTCCAGCCCCCCACGATGCTTTGGGGACTAAAAAAGTCTGTTGTAGAACCCCATCGATGTGTCGTTGACCTCCTCGACGGCAAGTTAAAGGACCAAGGATTTTACTTTTTCCTCGAGCACCGAAAACTTCTCCAAGCTGACAGAGTAAGATGTTAATACGATAGGGACCTTGGACAGGGGAGGTCTTTCCTTGAAAGGAATGGTGTAACCCAGACATAGCACTACGATGATCCAAGCTTCTGCACCTCTGATCTTCTGCTCCTCCCAAAACCGGTGCAGCCTGGCACCTACAAGCGTGCGAAGAACAGGAACATCACTTATCGCTTATTTTCAAGCTTAACTGTAGATCTAGAAGAGGACTTAGAGGGCGAGCGAAGGTTGGAGTGAGGTCTGGCAAAAGGGCGCAACTTACCCCCATGAAAAGGCTGCTTCTGAAGCAGTGAAAAAGACTCTGAAGCCACAACTGCTGTTGAGGACTTAGGCGCTTCGTCGATTGTGCTAGCAAATCCGTAGTGGATTTCTTTTTGAGACCTGAAAGAATATCCTATACCGTGTCTTGAGGAAACAGGTGCGACTTGCACAGAGGTGAAAACAAGAGCAGACTTCTGAATCATCGTTACCCCTTTAGTGGTAAAGGAGCACCACAGCTCACGCTTCTTCAACATTCCCATGGCGAACAAGTTAGCTACTTCATCCGCACCATCTCCAATTGCCTTATTTGAACAAGACAGTACTCCCAGACGGTCCTTCCGCAGATCCACAGAAAGTGAAGGGCAGTCAGTCCTCCAACTTCCTTGCCAACGCTCCGATCGACCAGTTCATAAAGCTAAAGATCTCCAAAACCTTAAAAAGGTTACAAACTAGGTGATCATCTCCAACAAAGAAAAGAACGTTTTCACAGCCGAAAACGCTGTTCCCCATTCGTGTCCACCAGGCCCGAAAAGTCCCCCTGGGAGGAGGCAGATACTCCATAGGAAGGAGCTTCCCCAGTTATGTAGAAACGATAACGCTTGTTGATGAGCATTGAAGGAGGGAAGGCATAAGACGCTTTGTCATGTTCCTTCTAAGCCGCCGGCCACTTATCAACAAAACGAAGAGCCTTCCTAGCTGCAAAGGAGAGAAATAACTTGGGAAGATCTTCTGGTTGCTTCTTTTTCTTCATCATGAAGATCGAAGGAGGCGAACAAGGAGCGGCAGGAGAAAAAGTCCAAAAAATATTCTAAAAGGAACCTCATTAAAGAAGCATAAGCTGTCGCAGGTTGAGTTAAGACCTGTCCTAATTCTTTCTCTTGCTCTTGCACTTGGTCTTGCTCTCACTCTTGCTCTTGCTCTTCCCCTTGCTCCTGTTCTTGCTCTTGTTCTTCTGAGGACCCAGGAGACATGGTTGCTTCTTCCCTCTTCGATGGCAGCATCTTACCCTTAAAGGACAACAACTCCTTAAAGTGTTATCAAAAAGGAGCCAAAGCTGGGTCCACCTGGGCTAGATCTGAATAAACGAATGATGAAGACTTATGTCGTGACGTAAAAGTAAGCTTCCGACTCTAAGTCAAAGTCTGTCTAGTCGACTGATGTGGTGCCGCTCGTTTAATAGGTACCCTCACCCATCAATTCTCAGTTGAGTCCACTGAGTCCACTGTGAGTCAAAACTGCATGACTCTAAGACAGGAGTGGACTGGAAACTGTACCCTTAGATTTCTTGACAGTGATAGGGGTTGTCATCAACAGCTGATGATCTTTCAAGAGAGCGAGAGGCCCAGGAACTATGCCAGCAAGGCGAACCCAGAGAAGACGAATCACTGGAGTCCAATAAATTCACACTGAAAGAGTAGCCTTTCCAATGGCTCTCATTCAGTGCCTGATTCAACACTTCAGGATCGACAGAGGGAGCGACTACCCGTGGGCAAACCCCGCCAGTCTCCCTTGGACCTCCAGTACGTCTTCTCCCCAAGGCGGGGGAACGGGGCAGTGACCTTTGTCTAGGAGAACTGGAGGGACGGACAGCCACCCCCTCAGAATGCACTTCACTCTCACTAGCACTGGGCACTTTAACTTCACTTTTCTACACGAACAATTTCATGGAGGGTACCTAACTCCATCACAGTATCGGCCAAATACTCAAACTTCCTCTCAAACCTTGATTCAAGGCTGGCAATGGTATCAGAAAATGCAACATGGGAAGCTGGTAAAGGAGTAGCAAGTGAAGGAGTTAGAGGACTGAGAATGGGAGAGAGATTTCCAGGAATAGGAGAAGAAGCAAGACTAGAGATCTCCGCTAACACAGGAAGGCAGAGGAGCTACACTAGCCTTACTATCCGCCCTAAGGGCTGCTTTCTCTTCCTATCTTGTAACACCTTCTTATAATGTGAACTGTAAAGTTTCCATTTCTCATCATCCCAATCCTGACATACAGATCACCTAAGTTCCTTTGAACACTCCTGACCCCTACATTTCATACACCTAGAGAGAGGAACATAAATTTCTTTAACTAGCCTAGTTTTGCAGCCATCTGCGCAAAAGCTAACTCCCGATGAGCTTGACTCTGACATATCCATGTAAAAAAGGCAGCAAAATAAACAAAATAAGCAAAATAAGCTAATTCTGAAAATCAAAAACCACACCAATATCCAGGAAAAGTAAAAAAAAAACATCCAAATGACAATGAAGGTCCGCAGAGCTACTGATGTTACTCAGGAGCCGGCAGCAATCCAATCAAGAGGTGTGACGTTGTCATACCTGTTTACTGGTAGTGGGCGGTAACTAGTTACCTACACTAACGATATTGCTGCCACCGAGAAACTTGAAGTTTGGTTTGCCTTGTGTAAGAATCCTACAGCTGAATAATTGCTTGGTAAGAATGAATAAAATAGTTTTTTTAATTTCATCTTTACTGATGGCTCCAGGTGCAGCACTGGTGTTGGATTTAGAGTTACTGTAATGAGTTCTATCTCAAGAGAGTTTTTACAGCAGAACTATTAAATTTTAACAGCTGTTAAGAATTAAAGTGAATTCATATTACTGAGAATTGAGGGATGCGAAAAAATAAAAATAATGGGTTCCAGCACATGTAGGAAAATGGCAAATAGACTAGCTAAGTAAACTGCAGTTGAAGTACCTTCACGATCTTCCCCTTCTTGCAAAGTTAAGTTGAAACTTGGTAAATCATAACATAGTGACAGAGATCACAAATGTTGCATCTCATTTTGAAGATGACACTATGCCAGTTAAACAAAGGACATACGTGCTCCTGTAACTCGAATATTTGATGGCTGGTGATCACTATGCATTTAGTGCAGCATGTTTCATCCCCTTAAATGTGAGGCATTTGGTGGTTCAGTAACCCAGTTGTGGGATCTTTGAGATTTATACCTCTGACATTTGTGGTACATTAGCAGATACAAGACAGCTAGAACCCTCCAAGAGAATGTTGTTTTACGTTGTTTTAGATTTATTTTAGAAGCTGGTCTTCTGCAAATGTTTTAATTCCTCTTTTTATATAAAAAAAATTAAGTTTTAAATTCATTCAACTCTGATTATATTAATGTGTCAATAACCTGATGTTATGATGCCAAAAAATCAGAAGTCAGTCAAAGGTCACAAGATGTCACTTTTGATAAAATACAGATAAAATTTTGCTTCCATAAATTATGCAAAATATATCCGAGCCAGTACTCAAATTTTAATAAAAAAGGATACAAGTATAGGACACGAAATCCTTAAAGGAATTTTGTTACAATAAACATTTCCTTTCAATCAAGTTTAAAGGTTTGACAATGTTTTAACTTTTAAATTCTATACAGTCTTTAATTTGTTTTGTAAGATATACAGTCATTAATTTGTTTTGTAAGAACAAGCACTTTAGGCCAGCCTTGCACATACAAAGATTTTCACTTCATGAGTTTAGTTATACTGTACTACTTTTTGGAACTAACCTATGAGCAGGGTATGAAATCAATTAATCCATGGTCTTAGTATTACTGGAGTTCAGCTTTGTACTCCCTCACCACACGTTTCTTTATCTAATAAGAAAAGCACCGACTTTAATTTATAATCATAAGAATGCAATTTTGCAGAACACCAAACAAGACAGATCTAGGATCACTAAAAATGAGTTGCAACTTTACAGTTGGTTACTGTATGGATACAGATGGAATTGAAAACTTATTTGTAAAACTTCCCAGCTAACTATTTCTTATTAATTGCTGTGAATTAAAGTGGAACATTAAAAGCAAATACCACTAAGCACCTTCATACCATTCAAAGCTCTGACAGTTCTAAGTCACTCCCAGAAAGCAACTAGAGTACTTCTACAGCTATATACCCCAATAGCTTTCAATTGTATTTTTCAATATAACACTTACCATTTTCCTAACCAGCAGTAGAACAATGTATTTGTAAAACTAAAATCTTTAGATAACAAAAAAAATTAATAAACCTTACAACCTTAATTTAACAACCATGCATGTAAACTAAGACAGAAGTGACTCCTTTATAAATTTGGGCTGTAAAAAATATTTCCAATTTACATCATTTTCTTATTTTCCAACATGAAAACAAAAAAGGCTGAAGATGCCCTGGAGTTAAAAGTAATTCCTGAAGGATGGAATAAAAAATTATTTTATTAATTAGCTTTTATTTAATTAGTATATGATACCAACTCAATAGTCATAAGTATGAAAACATTTTAGTTTATACAAAAATACAACTGCTTTAAGAAAAGCAAACATTTTAAACTGACATTTTAAGGTGGTCCATGTAACTAAATATATATAATTAGTATTTCTATTACTAGTGATCAAAACATGCAAATGAAAGAATTGAGATATTTAAGCTTGCTGTATTTTTTTAACACTGATTATTGAACAAACCTTGAGGGCTCCATGACAAACATTCTTAAATACTACACACAAAACTAAATCATTACTTTTTTGTATCATACAATCTTCAGAGTAAATCCATTTTCTGGAATTCTTTATATCTGATTATTACACAGCTATATACTATATGCACGACAAGATCAAATCTGTACCCCTTATAAATATGATCAATATTATTATTCATTCACAATTTGGATTATGTAATAATTTACTTATTGCACAAGAAACAAAAACAAAAATATCACTTAAAAACAATTAATGACTTTTTCAAAACACAAAAACAAAGCTAAACATTATACTATTTATTACAACTAACAACGCTGAAAAAGTAAAGGGGTTTTCTCTAGTGAAGACAAATCTTTTAGTTCATGACTGTTATCAACTAACACTGCACCATTCTAGACAGTGAAGTTTTAAGTCAGTGGCACCTCAACTTAAATCAACTCAAATCAGTGGATTTTCTTACTTATAGGACTTGCCCCAGTCTAGTAAAAATTATAAAAATACTTTGCTCTTACTGAGGAAATTTGGTAAGTAGTGTAGGGTTATCGGGCATAGACTAAGGCTGTCTTGTTTGAGCCTATAAGGATGGAGGGTGAAGGAATGAACACGTGGACTCATGTTGACTGACACTTTCCTGCATAGTGAATAAACATGCACACACACACACACAACCAAAACTTTAATCTTTGTACATCATGTTAGGAAATAATATGCAATAACTGTGCAGAACTCTATTGTTATGGGTACTACTTTATACAATAATGCACTGTACTGTGCTTAATAAAATAAATCTAGTATTGCACATTTTTCATTGTGTGTCCATTTGTACATTGTATACACACATGTTGCATCATGTTAAGTTAAACTATGTATATAGAATACATAAGCTTGCCTTGCCTCTCTCTCTCTCTCTCTCTCTCTCTCTCTCTCTCTCTCTCTCTCTCTCTCTTTCAGAAGAAGAAGAAGAAGAAGAAGTTGGGCTAATTGTTTTAAAAAGAAATAATGTGCTTTTTTATACTGTACGGGTTTTGTATACAGTACTTCACACATAAGCATTGAGTAGGTACAGATACATACACATATTGTTTGAAGCAATTCATTTTGCAGATATATCTCTGAATTAAAATAAGTAATTCAATACTTTAAATTGAATGACAGTTACAAAATACCAGTTAGCATAGGCTATTAAATACTTTATATGTATCTACACTAGATTAGAGTTAGCACCAGGGTACTCTATAGTGTAAGTCTTTGTTACTTAGCGGAAAGGGCCGACCACCGAAGCGTCCATCAAGTTGAGGTGTAGGAGGTTTTGCATTGTCAAAATGACACACAAGGCTCCATAACTAAAACATCTACAATCCTAATTTTATAGAAAAAAAAACCTGATGTAACAGCTAAAAATAAGTTTAAGTGAAAACTTTCAGTATTAAAGATAGTACGTACATATGTATGCAGATTTTGACTTGTATTTTGTAACCATGAACGAATTTTTAAAAATTTATTTATCAATATTAAGAAACTTGACAGCAACCAGATAGGTTAACGAAATCCAGAAAACCACAGATTATATAATGTGCAAGGTTATGTCTATATAATGAAGTCATCAAGAACAAGTAAAAGGGCAGATATTCACACAATTTATGATACCTGCAAAACATAAGCAAATTATGCTGTACTAAACAAAGCTTACAGTTTTGTGCAGTTAAATCAGTGCCAAAATTATAGCACAAAGAAAAATATCTCTAGTCTTTAACATTAAAATCGGAAAGCAGGTTTTGGTTTCTTTTTTGGAGGGGGAAGCACAGGTGGAGCATCATCACCATTGACATCATCTCTCTTCTCAGTTAAAGATGAATCATCACTTCCTCCAGAATCATGTTCTACAGGATTATTTTCTGATAGCATAAAATCTGGAAAGAACTTTTCTGTTGCTTCTCGTATTACAGCATAAAAATTCTGTGCAAATTTTTTACTTGGTTTCATACCATCTATGAGAGCTCGGTCACTTTCCTCTATAATTGCATCAGTTTCCATATAATCTGGGTTGATTCTCCTTAAAACATCATCCAAATACATCACAGGAACATCTTGTTCTGTCAACAAGTTCCCCCACTCTTGGATCCTCTTTATCATAATATCCCTCTTACCATCGTCAATGTATTCATCCTTGCATTCTGGGCAATGTTGCAGCTTTTTGGAATTATACTCTTGAAAGTCAATGGGATATGTAAGAGCAATTAAAACTCTACAGTTATATTTAGATAACCAGGAGTGCCACTGTTGGAATATTTCTGCTGCTGCCACTTTAACACTAAAATCATAACTTATAGTGTAAACATGATGCTGGTGATCAGCCTTTGGAAAATGCTGACACCCTAAATGTGCTAAATCACCACGACCAATTGACAAAACAAGTATATCTGGCTTGAATTTTGTAATTTCTGGTTCAACCATGGGTAGCAGCTTATGAAGACGCGCTCCTTTGAAAGATCTAGCTCGTAATTTAGGCCGATCTTCTGCAGGAATTTCTTTGAAGCTTAGACCTCCAATAAGAGAATCACCAAGAACTACGAGTCGCACATCGCCCCAAGATTTGGGAGACCTTTCCAGTTCACTAGAGTCCATATTGTTAGTATTAATGTTCACAGATCAAAAAGATGGATTTAATCACCACTTTATTGTGCAATTAAAACCAATACAAAGATCAAATGTGGCTACTGATGACAGTTGACAAAACCTTGATTATTTAAGCTGCGAAGAAAAAAAGAACATCAATTACAATGTAGGCTAAATAACAATGAATATTATGCTTAAATACTATACAATAAATATACAGTATGCAATAACAATCATAAAATAAAGAGGACTTTCCATCTATAATATGTACACTGCAATTGATCCTGTATATACAGCCATTTAGTAGCTGAATTTTGCCTACAAAGTAGTCACACTGAAAGAGTAAAATAATTTCTGATACCATCAGAAATTTGTTCTTACAATATTTCCTGCTTGAATTTTTTTAGAGAGAAACAAAAAAAAAAAAGAGGGGGGGGGGGGGGGGGGGGCCTGGGTTGGGGGATGGGGTCGAATGTTTCGAGGCAGATCACTTGAGTGATGGCAAATGCACTTTCAGATACTCTTCAGCACACTGATCTTTTTCAATAACAGGTTGAACCTTTGCAACCCTTTTAAAACCAAAGACGTTTTTACCATTGAATATATTATAAAACTTCACTTGGACTCTGAACAGCTGTCCTATAATTTTTTTAAAAGATAAAGGTAACCAACCACTAACACAACTATTTAATGTTGTGGGTAACTTGAATGTCTCTCTCGATCAGGACCATTAACTACCAAAATAACATTTATATTTTACTTATTAAATAACAGGATACTTGAATATTTTATTAGCCCTTCAACGTCGAGCCGGAATTTCCAAAAGTGTCTCCCGTATGCTGGCGGCATTCGGGAGGGAGCGCCGAAGCGGAAAATTTTTTTTTTTTTAAATCACAGCACGCATAGTTTTAAAGATTAAGAAGTTTAGTATGCAACCATCAGAAATGAAAAAAATATCATTATCATATATAAATATTGGAATATATGACAGCGCAGAAAAAAATTTCATATATAATTGTATACAAATCGCGCTGTGAGCAAAACAGATAAAGCTAATGAGTTAATTATTTTTTCGTTGTATTGTACACTAAATTGCGATGATTTTGGTATATAACAGATTGTAAAGCAATCAAAGCAACACAGAAAAAATATTATCACAATATGATGCATGCATTCGTAGCGCGTGGACGTAAAAAAAAATTGTTTTCAAAAATTTACCATAAATCGAAATATTGTGCTAGAGACTTCCCGTTTATTGCAAAATGAAGGTAATTGATTGAATATTACTACACTGTAAGTGTTGTAGCTTACAATTGCAGTTTTCGACCATTTCAGTCGAGTTAAAGTTGACCAAAGGTCGAATTTTTTCTATTTATCGTGATTTACATGAAAATATTTCAAAACTGATAAAAGCTACAACCATGAGTTATTTTTTTTGTATTCTACATGAAATTGCACACATTTTCATAAAAATTATTTGTAACGGCTAATATAAAACCGTGCAAACATTACGACAATCAGACGAATTACCGTGCGGACGTAAGGAAAAAGTTTTTTTTCAGAAATTCACCATAAATCAAAATATTGTGCTAGAAACTTCCAATTTGTTGCAAAATAAAGGTAAATGATTGAATATTACTAGAATGTAAGAGTTTTAGCTTACAATTGCGTTTTTCCACCATTTCGGTAGAGTCAAAGTTGACCGAAGGTTGATATTTTGGCACATCGTTATTTATATGAAAATATTTCAAAACTGATAAAAGCTACAACCATGGGTTGTTTTTGGTTGCATTCTACATGAAATTGTGCACATTTCCATATATAAAAATTTATATAACAACTAATATAAAACTATGCAAACATTACGACAATCGGAAGAAAGAATTTCTGATTTTTTCGGCAGAGTTACCGTGCGCACATAAGGAAATTTTTTTTTCAGAAATTCACCATAAATCAAAATATTGTGCTAGAGACTTCCAATTTGTTGCATATTGAAGGTAAATGATTGAATATTACTAGAATGTAAGAATTTTAGCTTACAATTGCGTTTTTCCACCATTTCGGTAGTCAAAGTTGACCAAAGGTTGATATTTTGGCACATCGTTATTTGTATAAAAATATTTCAAAACTGATAAAAGCTACAACCATGGGTTGTTTTTTGTTGTATTCTACATGAAATTGCGCACATTTTCATATATAAAACTCTATGTAACGGCCAATATAAAATGGTGCAAAAATTATGTCAAAGAGACGAAATAATTTCTGAGATGTGTCACTGATGCTTTTTAGTGCGAGAAGAAAGAAATTCGCGCATGCGCGCTTGGGTAACGCTTGTAAACAAAACAACAGCTTGATCCGTGAACTCCCAGCATCCCTCAAGGTGCGTGATTCAAAAGTTTTCCCCAACTAGGCCTATAACTATTTTTCCTCGAATTTTTTAAAAAACTTTTTTGCGTCGACATATCATACGTCAATTAACCCTTTAATGCCGATTGGACGTATTAAACGTCAACGAAAATTGTCTGTCGGGTGTCAATTGGACGTATGGTATGTCGACGCAAAAAAGATTTTTTTTTAATTCGCGGAAAAATAGTTATAGGCCTACTAAGCGAAAATTTTGAATCATGCGCCTTGAGGGATGCTTGGAGCTCATGGATCAAGGCGTTGTTCTGTTAATAATTGTTATACAGGCGCGCAAGCGTGAATTTCTTTCTTCTCGCACTAAAAGGCATCAGCGACACATCTCAGAAATTATTTCGTCATTTGAGATAACTTTTGCACCATTTTATATTAGCCGTTACATGGATTATTATATATGAAAATGTGCGCAATTTCATGTAGAATACAACTAAAAACAACCCATGGTTGTAGCTTTTATCAGTTTTGAAATATTTTCATATAAATAATGATAAGTGCCAAAATTTCAACCTTCGGTCAACTTTCACTCGACCGAAATGGTAAAAAAACGCAATTGTAAGCTAAAACTATTACATTCTAGTAATATTCAATCATTTACCTTTATTTTGCATCAAATTGGAAGTCTCTAGCACAATATTTCGATTTATGGTGAATTTATGAAAAAAAAAAATTTCCTTACGTCCAAGCGGTAACTCTTCCGAAAAAATCAGAAATTTGTTCGTCCGATTGTCGTATTGTTTACACCATTTTAAATTAGCCGTTACATAAAGTTTTATATATGAAAATGTGCGCAATTTCATGTAGTATACAACAAAAGACAACCCATGGTTGTAGCTTTTATCAGTTTTGAATATTTTCATATAAATAACGATAAGTGCCAAAATTTCAACCTTTGGTCAACTTTGACTCAACCGAAATGGTAAAAAAACGCAATTGAAAGCTAAAACTATTACATTCTAGTAATAGTCAATCATTTACCTTTAGTTTGCAACAAATTGGAAGTCTCTAGCGTAATATGTATTTTGATTTACGGTGAATTTCTGAAATAAACTTTTCCTTACGTCCGTGCAGTAACTCTTCCAAAATAAATCATAAATTTTTTCGTCCAATTGTCGTAATGTTTGCACCATTTTAAATTAGCCGTTACATAAAGTTTTATATATGAAAATGTGCACAATTTCATGTAGAATACAACAAAAAAAACCACCCATGTTTGTAGATTTTATCAGTTTTGAAATATTTTCATATAAATAACGATAAATAGAAAAAATTCATCCTTCGGTCAAAATGGTCGAAAACTGCAATTGTAAGCTACAACACTTACAGTCTAGTAATGTTCAATCAATTACCTTCATTTTGCAATAAACGGGAAGTCTCTAGCACAATATTTTGATTTATGGTGAATTTTTTAAAACGGTTTTTTTTTACGTCAGCACGTTACGAATTCATTCATCATTTTGTGATAATATTTTTTCTGTGTTGCCTTGATCGTTTTACAATGTGTTATATACCAAAATGATTACAATTTAGTGTACAATACAACAACAAAAATTAACTCGTTAGCTTTAACCGTTTTGCTCACAGCGCAATTTGTATACAATTACTATATATGAAATTTTATTTGCTCTGTCATATATCGCAATATTTATATATGATAATGATATTTTTTTCATTTCTGATGGTTGCATACTAAACTTCAGGCAATGACAAAAAAAGGAGCCAAAAATGAAATTTTAATCTTGAAAACTAAGCGTGCTGTGATTTAAAAAAAAAAAAAAAAAAACATTTTTCCCGCTTCGGCGCTCACTCGCGAACGCTGTCGGCATACGGGAGACGATTTTTAAAATACCGCTTCGGCGTTTAAGGGTTCAGCACCCAACAGACAATTTTCATCGACGTTTAATACTTTCAATAGGCGTTTAATGGTTAACTGGGTTAACTGTAATTGGGATTTTGACAAAATTTCTTTAACTGATCTATTTCCAGAAAAGGGATTTTGACGAAGGAAAAATCTATTTCTGGGCAATGGCCCGTGTCGCCCAGTGAAATATCCCTTCAGTTCATATTTCTAAGGTAAATAATGCTAACATTACCAGAGAAAAATAAAAGAGGGGGATGTCAGAGTAACCTGACTCGCTCACTCTAAAAAAAAAAGTGTGTCGGTATGGTACTGGGGCGAGTGAGACCACTACCACGAATCTCTTGTCATTTAGATCTCTCCTCCACCAAAATCCCCCTGTCAGAGAGAGCTGGTACACAGCCTGCGCCAGCAACTACTACTACTCATCCACCCACGCTAACACCAGCGCCTCTGGTGGCCATCCTTGACGTTAGAAGACCAAGCTTGGGCACAGGGGTGGGAGAGAAAACAGGGGGGGATTTCACTGGGTGACACGGGCCATTGCCCAGAAATAGATTTTTCCTTCGTCAAAATTCCTTTTCTGGGCCAAGCCCGTGTCGCTTTGTGAAATAGTACCAGAGAATTAGCACAAGCTTGGGAAAAGATATAGTAAGAGGTAAGAAGAAAACACAAAAATACATAAGTATAATCTGGTTTAAACATTACAAAGTTATCATATAAAATCTTAAACTAATGCACAGTAACATATGTTAGCCTTAAAATACGTAATAGAACTTAATATTACACTTATGCTAACTTATGATAACTTAAAACTAGAAGAATGATATACAGTAGTACCTCGAGATACGAAATTAATCCGTTCCGAGGCGCCTTTCGTATCATGAGATTTTCGTAACTTGGACCACATTTTACATGTAAAATGGCTAATCCGTTCCAAGCCCTCCAAAAAAAACCCAGTAAATTTCATAATAATGCTAAATTGACCTATAAACAATGAAATACTACAACAATTTGGACCATTCAATACCTAAATTAAGAATAAAAATGCAAAACCTGTAAATAAAGTGTATATTAGTGTACAAGAAATATTATTACTGTAACGTAAAATGTGGAAGCTTACCTTTCGAGTGAGGCTACGTACATACGTAACTATCCAAGGAAGATTGCTTCTGCCTACTTTTCACAATGTTCCTGTGTGAGCCTTTTCGGGGGGGTGTCTTCTACAAATGATTGCACTTTATGAAAAGTGGCTTTAATTTCTGCCGTTTTTTTTTTTTTACATATGTACGTACGTACACTTTAAAAAATATACATACACAATGTTCCTGTGTGAGCCTTTTCGGGGAGTGTCTTCTACAAATGATTGCACTTTATGAAAAGCGGCTTTAATTTCTGCAGGTTTTTTTTATCTTTTTTTTATTTTTAACTTTTTTTTTTTTTTTTTACTTTACGTAGGTTTTTTTTTTTTTTTTTTTTTTTTTTTTTTTTTTGTTTTTTTTTTTTTTTTTTTTTTTTTTCAGAATTTCAACCTTCTGTTTTTTATCACTTGGTTCTTTTTTTGCACCTCATGACTCTGTTGGCCCTGGTGTCCATTAAAACCCTGTTCAACCAAATGCTCTCTCAGCAACTGATTGGGGTACTGAATGTTCGGCTGCTGACCTTCAACATAAACTGAAGTGCCTTGATTATACGTACTGGTATGCATGTTGTAAATGATTGGTCTACACCCTCTGTTCAGCAGAGAGTGGCTATTCTACCAACCTTGCAAAGTTTCCAGTTATCCCATGAGAGAGACCTTGATCACTTATCCCATGTGAGAGATCTTGGTCACTTTTTTTTTAAATAACGTACACATTGACGATCCCGAAAACGAATACCGCGTGCGTACTATAACAATGCTGGTACCGAGTGGCCGAAGCACGCCACCACGTGTACATAGTAGATGCATGATGGGAGGGACGCTGGCCAACAGGAGAGAAGGATTTCATGGCCGCGACTAGCATCAGGAACCAATGGGAGAGCAGGAGGATGGTGGCGAGTCTACTAGTACTAAGATGGCGGCGCGCGGCGCAATTTTCAAAATTGTTATCCGGGCGAATCTCGGACTTTCAGAAACCTTTTCGTATGTAGAGCCGTTAAACTTTTCGTATTGGCTTTCGTATCTCGAGTTTTTCGTAAGTTGAGCCTTTTGTATCTCGAGGTACTACTGTATCACAAACACATTACCACAACAAAAGAAAAATCCCACTGGAATTAGAAGGAAACAGCATCAAACAGTCATGCAGTGAGTGATGGAGAAAGAAACACGTCTACCCACGACGGCAGCCAAAAGTAAATTTTAATGTCTACGTCCGGTCGGAGGGACTACCAACGACCAGACATGCAGGTAACTACCTAACCACCTTGTTAAGAATTCAGAGGCCGGTCCAGCTTAGCCTTAAGCATATTCCTATTGTAAAGGAACGAGGGGTTTGTATATCGCGTAGGAACAATCAAAATATACTCAAGAAATAAAAGGTTTTCTAATACTACTGTATCTAATGTAGGAAGAAAATTATATATGTAGTACTGTATATCATTATAGGTTCCCTAAAACATACTTTTGTTAACCCTTAAACGCCGACTGGACGTATTTTACGTCGACATTTTTTGTCTCTCGGGTGCCGACTGGACGTATTTTACGTCGACATACAAAAGTTTTTTTAAAAATTCGCGGAAAAATACTTTTAGGCCTACCAGCCGAAAACTCTTGAATCATGCGCCTTGGGGGATGCTGGGAGTTCACGGATCAAGGTGTTGTTTTGTTTACAATCGTTACGCAGGCGTGCAAGCGCGAATTTCTTTCTTGCCGCACTAAAAAGTATCTGTGACACATCTCGGAAATTATTTCGTCACTTTGACATAATTTTTGTACCATTTTAAATTAGCCGTTACATGGAGTATTATATATGATAATGTGTGCATATTTATGTAGAATACAACAAAAAAATACTCATGATTGTAGCTTTTATCAGTTTTGAGATATTTTCATATAAATAACGATAAGTGCCAAAATTTCAACCTTTGGTCAACTTTGACTCTACCGAAATGGTCGAAAAACGCAATTGTAAGCTAAAACTCTTATATTTTAGTAATATTCAATCATTTACCTTAATTTTGCAACTAATTGGAAGTCTCTAGCACAATATTTCGATTTATGGTGAATTTATGAAAAAACTTTTTCCTTACGTCCGCGCGGTAACTCTTCCGAAAAAAATCATACATGCAATTGTGGTAATATTTGCACCATTTTAAAATTAGCCGTTATATAAAGTTTTATATATGGAAATGTGTGCAATTTCATGCACAATACAACTAAAAACAACCCATGGTTGTAGCTTTTATCAATTTTGAAATATTTTCATATAAAAAATGATAAGTGACAAATTTTCAACTTTCGGTCAACTTTGACTCTACCGAAATGGTTGAAAAACGCAATTGTAAGCTAAAACACTTATATTCTAGTAATATTCAATCATTTATCTTCATTTTGCAACAAATTGGAAGTCTATAGCACCATATTTCGATTTATGGTGAATTTATGAAAAAAATTACATTTTCTTTACGTCCGCGCGGTAACTCTTCCGGAAAAATCATACATGCGATTGTGGTAATGTTTGCACCATTTTAAATTAGCCGTTACATAAAGTTTTATATATGAAAATGTGCGCAATTTCATGTAGAATACAACAATAAATAATTGAAGGTTGTAGCTTTTCTCATTTTTGAAATATTTGCATATAAATCACTATAAATAGAAAAAAAAACCACGTTCGGTCAACTTTGACTACCGAAATGGTAGAAAAACGCAGTTGTAAGCTAAAACTCTTACAGTCTAGTAATATTCAGTCATTTATCTTCATCTTGAAACAAATTCGAAGTCTCTAGCACAATATTTAGATTTATGGTGAATTTAAAAAAAAACTTTCCTTCCCTCCGCACGTGGATTCTCCGCCACAAATCTCCGAAATGCGTACGTCCCATTCTCGGAATATTTGCTCCGTTTCATATTAGGCATTTCATAGAGTTTTATAAATGAAAATGTGCGCAATTTCATGTAGAATAAAACGAAA
Organism: Macrobrachium nipponense; assembly: GCF_015104395.2. Lineage (NCBI taxonomy): Eukaryota > Metazoa > Arthropoda > Malacostraca > Decapoda > Palaemonidae > Macrobrachium > Macrobrachium nipponense. Next base: position 141,770,847 of record NC_061100.1, on the reverse strand, counting down.
AATATTTGAAGGTTGTAGCTTTTCTAATTTCCGAAATAATTGCATATAAAAAATATATATAAAAAAATTCGACATTCAGTCAACTTTAACTCGTCAGATATGGTCAAAAACTGTAATTGTAAGCTAATACTCTTACAGTATAGTAATATTCAATCATTTATCTTCATTTTGAAAGATAATGGAAGTCTCTAGGACAATATTTAGATTTATGGTGAATTTTTGAAAAAAATATTTGTTTACGTCCGCGCGTTACGAATTCATGCATTATTTTCTGATAATATTTTCTCTGTGTTGCTTTTATCGTTTTACAATGTGTTATATACCAAAATGATCGCAATTTAGTGTACATTACAACGAAAAAAAGTAACTTGTTACCTTTAACCGTTTTGCGCACAGCGCGATTTGAATACAATTAGATATGACATTTCGTTTTTGCGCTACAATTAGATATGACATTTCGTTTTTGCGCTATCATATATCGCATTATTTATATATGATAATTATAATTTTTTTCATTTCTGATGGTTGCATACTAAACTTCAGGCAATGACAAAAAAAAGGAGCCAAAAATGAACTCTTAATCTTGAAAACTAAGCGCGCTGTGATTTTTTGAAGAAAATATTTTTTCCGCTTCCGCGCTCACTCCGAAACACCTCCAGCACACGGGAGACAATTTTTATTTTACCGCTTCGGCGTTTAAGGGTTAACATGGTGCTAGATACATAATATGTATTAGGCTACATTGCTAACAAGTTTGGATAAAATATCATTGTGCACCACTATATAAACAATTGCTTAAATGCCTGCCATGCATCCACACCCCTAAATACAGTAGTGCCTCGAGATACGAAAGGCTCTACTTACGAAAAACTCGAGATACGAAAGCCAATGCGAAAAATTTTACTGCTCTACATACGAAAAGTTTTCAAGATACGAAAGGTTGTTGCTGTAAAGTCCCGAGATTCGCCCGGACCACCGAGAACAATTTTAAAACTCCCGCGCCACCAACTGAGTAAACTCGCCACCATCCTCCCGCTCTCCCATTGGTTCCTGATGCTAGTCTCCCCATAAGGTCCTGCTCTCCCATTGGTCAGCATCTACCCCTTGTGCTTTAAGTATTCTATTGGTAAAAGGTTGCTGTAAATTGAAAAACTTAATCATGCAATACATTTAACCCTCTTACCCCGAAGCGGTAAAAAAAAAAATTGTCTCCCCTGTGCCGGAGGTGTTTGAGAGTGAGCGCGGAAGCGGAAAAAATATTTTTTTTTTAAAATCACAGCGCGCTTAGTTTTCAAGATTAACCCCTTCTTTACCGGGTGGGTGAGCAGAATGTAAACATTGTGTTTGCTGCCGAACTGAATCTCTCGGTAGCGACTGCAGTTTGGAGGGGTGGCGATCGTAATAATATTTGCCAAAAATACACTAATCAAGACAGGCTAATGAAATTATCAGGTATTATTAGCACTATAATAACGCTTATTCTCTGTTAGTTTTATCATCCTACAGGGAAAATAAATGATTTTATGAAAAAAAATGTGAAACTCAGAGTCCCTTGTACAAGGGACACTGGTGGTCAGTGAGAAAACTACAGTCTTGAATAGAAATTCGGTCTTACAGAATGTTGGTATATCGCACCTGGAACATGCACATAAAGTATTATCAAAATAGAACAGTAAATAAGCGCGTAATAATAAAAAAAAAGAGCAAAAACTAAAGCGAAAGCCTCGCCAATAAATATGGAAGCAAATTTTATAGTATATCTTTCAAAAATTGGTTGATGCCATTTTCTACGTTTTCTAAGATTAGTTTCATCACAGAAAACAACTTTAGGGGTACCAGGGGTATCTAAACTAATTTTTCAAGTTTCTTGTCCTCAGAAAAAATCGCTTTTTCGCTTTTTCTCTGGTTTGGTTTTTTATATATAAAGTTACTATAAGGCTTTATTTTTACCTTCATTTATCTGGTGTTCATATCTTTTATTTGTAAAATGTAATAAGTGAATAAATAAATAAATACAGTAAATGATGATACAACTGGTTTTATACTTAGGTAGAAGTTATTACATGTTTACGCTTGTCTGGTTTTGTGATTTTTTGTTTAGACGCAGTTCATCTGTCACCTACACACTACTATAAGCAGTAATAATATTTTTTTGGGTTCATCATACGTCTGGCATCGTGTCATACTGTTTATTTTGCTCCAAACTTTTCAAACCGAAATTACAGAATGATTGGAAGTCCCTATCTGAAAAGAGGAGTTTTGGTGGTACTATGCGTACCACCTTTATGCACCCGGTGCGGTGTAGTAGACTTGAATGGTGGTACCCACCTACCTCCAAACAAACTTTCGGTAATGAAGAGGTTAAGAGTTCATTTTGGGCTCCTTTTTTTGTCATTGGCGGAAGTTTAGTATGCAACCATCAGAAATGAAAAAATTATCATTATCATATATAAATAATGCGATATATGATAGCGCAAAAACAAATTTCATATATAATTGTATTCAAATTGCGCTGTGCGCAAAACGGTTAAAGGTAACAAGTAACTTTTTTTTTCGTTGTAATGTACACTAAATTGCGATCATTTTGGTATATAACACATTGTAAAACGATATAAGCAACACATAGAAAATATTATCACAAAATAATGCATGAATTCGTAACGCACAGACGTAAACAAATATTTTTTTCAAAAATTCACCATAAATCTAAATATTGTCCTAGAGACTTCCAATTTCTTTCAAAATGAAGACAAATGATTGAATATTACTATACTGTAAGAGTATTAGCTTACAATTGCAGTTTTCGACCATATCTGACGAGTTAAAGTTGACTGAATGTCGAATTTTTTTATATATATTTTTATATGCAATTATTTTGGAAATAAGAAAAGCTACAACCTTCAAATATTTTTCGTTTTATTCTACATGAAATTGCGCACATTTTCATATATAAAACTCTATGAAATGCCTAATATGAAACGGAGCAAATATTCCGAGAATGGGACGTACGCATTTCGGAGATTTGTGGCGGAGAATCCGCGCGCGGAGGGAAGGAAAGATTTTTTTTTAAATTCACCATAAATCTAAATATTTTGCTAGAGACTTCGAATTTGTTTCAAGATGAAGATAAATGACTGAATAGTACTAGACTGTAAGAGTTTTAGCTTACAATTGCGTTTTTTTACCATTTCGGTAGAGTCAAAGTTGACCGAACGTGGTTTTTTTTCTATTTATCGTGATTTATATGCAAATATTTCAAAAATGAGAAAAGCTACAACCTTCAATTATTGTATTCTACATAAAATTACGCACATTTTCATATATAAAACTTTATGTAACGGCTAATTTAAAATGGTGCAAACACTACCACAATCGCACGTATGATTTTTTCGGAAGAGTTACCGCACGGACGTAAAGAAAATGTTATTTTTTTTATAAATTCACCATAAATCGAAATATGGTGCTAGAGACTTCCAATTTGTTGCAAAAGGAAGGTAAATGCTTGAATATTACTAGAATATAAGTGTTTTAGCTTACAATTGCGTTTTTCGACCATTTCGGTAGAGTCAAAGTTGACCGAAGGTTGAAATTTTGGCAATTATCGTTATTTATATGAAAATATCTCAAAACTGATAAAAGCTACAACCATGTGTTGTTTTTAGTTGTGTTGTGCATGAAATTGCGCACATTTCCATATATAAAACTTTATATAACGGCTAATTTTAAAATGGTGCAAACATTACCACAATCGCATGTATGATTTTTTTCGGACGTAAGGAAAAAGTTTTTTCATAAATTCACCATAAATCGAAATATTGTGCTAGAGACTTCCAATTAGTTGCAAAATTAAGGTAAATGATTGAATATTACTAAAATATAAGAGTTTTAGCTTACAATTGCATTTTTCGACCATTTCGGTAGAGTCAAAGTTGACCAAAGGTTGAAATTTTGGCAATTATTGTTATTTATATGAAAATATCTCAAAACTGATAAAAGCTACAATCATGAGTATTTATTGTTGTATTCTACATAAAAATGCGCACATTTTCATATATAATACTTCATGTAATGGCTAATTTACAATGGTACAAAAATTATGTCAAAGTGACGAAATAATTTCCGAGATGTGTCACAGATACTTTTTAGTGCGGCAAGAAAGAAATTCGCGCTTGCGCGCCTGCGTAACGATTGTAAACAAAACAACACCTTGATCCGTGAACTCCCAGCATCCCTCAAGGCGCGTGATTCAAAATTTTTAGGCTGGTAGGCCTATAAGTATTTTTTCGCGAATTTAAAAAAAAACTTTTGTAAGTCGACGTAAAATACGTCCAGATCGGCACTTTACACGGGAGACAAAAAATGTCGACGTAAAATAACGTTCCAGGTCGGCGTAAGAGGGTTAATAAAAAAAAACATTAGGTAAAGATAGAATAAAGAATAGAAATGAATGGTTATTAGTATATTGTTTGGTAGTTTCAGTAGTTGAAGAGAGATAATGAAAATGTATGGCTTACTGTGTAAAGTGATTGCTTAGCGATCGTTCGATACTCGTAAGTGCTGGATGTAAACAGACGTTTGGAAGCTTTTTTTTTGTTTGTTTATTATGGTTAATGGTTACTTAATAATTACTATTTGAAATGACTACATGCAATACATTTAATAAAAAATTGTGAATTAGATATCATAAAATATAAAATAAATCAGACTGCCAACAAATACGTATCTTTTAGAATTCATCTTCTGTTTTATTATTACATTATGTATACGTATGTTTCATTATAGCTGTCAGTAACTCAGTATCTCCATTAGGTAAAGATAGAATAAAGAATAGAAATGAATGGTTATTATACTGTTTGGTAGTTTCATTAGTTGAAGAGATACTAATGACAATTTATGGCTTACTGTGTGCTAGGAAAAATGATTGCTTGGCGCTTGTTCGATACTCGTAAGACGGGTAAGAGCTGAATGTAAACAATCGATTGGAAGGTTTGTTTTTTGTTTGTTTGTGTATTATAGTTAATGACTAATTAATAATTATTTGAAATGAGTACATACTGATTATTTATACATTTTATTGGCATATTCTAAGCTTTTAGCTCTTAGGTTTAGATGTCAGAATCATAGACTAGGCTACAGTAGCAACCGCTAACATAGGCTAGGCTTATTGCTAAGGGACATATGCTAAAGTCCTAATATATGCAGTAAAAATGGGGTTGAACATTACATGCAGTTGAATATTACTCAAGTATGTACGGTATTTTGCCTTTTTGGAGTCATATTTCTTCCGTCGGATTGGCGTCGTAACCCTAGAACATGTGTTTTAGGCCTGGAAATATAATTTACTGGGGTGTTTTTGGAGGGCTTGGAACGGATTAGCCATTTTACATGTAAAATGTGTTCCAAGATACGAAAAACTCATTATACGAAGGCCGCCTCGGAACGGATTAATTTCGTATCTCGAGGTACCACTGTATAGTAATAATATGCCTTTCTCTACTGTAGATCATCTTTACTTTCATATATAGATCTACTATACTACTATGTTTATCACACAGTGAGTAAAAGAAAATTGGACAACAGCACTTACCTTTAGCATCACTTCCTTCCACATTAAAGTTGAATTGAAACATTCTTATATTCCTTCTCAATCACAGTGGTTTCTATACCTATTATAAAAAAACATATATATTTTAATATTCAGAATGATAAACAATCTTGCAGTTTACGTCTACCTAGTTTTTAAGTTAGTAGATTATTATATAAGACATTGCCCAGAAATATCACAATTTGTTGTAAATTGTATTTTTGTACATTCAACTTCCCTGTCAGATATATACTTAGCTATAGACTGCGTCGTCCCGACAGAAATTCGAATTTCGCGGCACACACTACAGGAAGGTCAGGTGATCTACTGCCCTGCCGCTGGGTGGCAGGAATAGGAACCATTCCTGTTTACTAATCAGATTTTCTCTGTCGCCAGTACTGTCAACATCGTTTTGGTACCTCCTGACTTGATTTTCGTTTTTCATCGCCATCGATCTTCTGGGCTGTATATTTTTGGTGATGAATTGGATCTTTGGTTTGGCATACGCTTTTGTTAACTGTTTGTTGGATTTTGCTTCAAAGAAGTAATTAGAATTTGAGTGAGAATACCAAATGCTTAGGTAGACCCTCACAACTTTTGCAAGTAAGGGAAATATTAATATTTATTCACTAATACGTGTAAGAAGTGTTAAAACTTGATTGAGGAAAAATAAACACTCTAACTTCCTACTTAAGGAAGTCAGAAAAGCATATGACTAGAAACGCTTCCTTTAGAAGCTTTATTAAGTCTCGTGCTAATGAGCAGTTAGAGTATTAACAGTACTAGTAGTTGTTGCATCCTCATCACCTTCTTACCTCACAGAAACTACAAATTCATCTTTTGCAAATTTGAAGAATAAATGGAGGGAGCTCAAGGGGCGAGCTCTTGGAAGGTAAGAAGTGAATATAGTGTTCCCAGTGCAGTGGAGGGTGCGTCTGATCGGCTCTGTCTCGCTCCCAGGCCTAGACCTCTTCCAAGCTCCCAGGCCCAGAGGAGAAGGAATTTCGAAAGCCTTAAGGAGGATACGGAGAATCCCCACCGATCAGGTGTCCCCTCGGCAGGATCTGTGGCGACCCAGACTGCCAAGGATCGCCATTGGAAAAGCATCCTCATAAAGTGCATCTCTTCGTCCGATTCTTCATCTTACAAGACAAAGAAGTGGACATGTTTGGAGTTCGGACGATCTTTCGTGTACTCTGGAAAGAAGTTGGACAACTCCCGCCTTGAAATGAATTGAGATAAGAGAAGCGCCAGCCAAGCGAGAAGCGCCAGCCAGGCACGTTCCAGCAGCCAGGCGCGAGTCGCGTTCCAGCAGCCAGGCGCGAGCCGCGTTCCAGCAGCCAAGCGCGAGTCGCGTTCCAGCAGCTAAGCGCGAGCCGCGTTCCAGCAACCAGGCGTGAGCCGCATTCCAGCAACCAGGTGCGAGCCACATTCCAGCAGCCAGGCGCCGGGATCTCCCGCATCGCCTTATGAGGGAGAGGTCAGCCGCAAGGCTCCTCTTATTAGTTTTTTCGCAGGATCAGCCTTCTCATGGCAAAGGCGCAAGATGTCGCACAGGCGGCCGTCGCCTTTGTCAGGATGATTCTAGTATGGAGAGAAGCTCTTCTCCAATATACAGAGGACGACTGTAACAGGCAGTTCCTCTCAGCGTGGGCTCTCTCCTTCAGTTCATACTCTTCCCTCATTATGACGAGGCAAGAACTCCAAGAGATTTCTGACTAAGAATCTCTTCTCTTCTGCGTTCGAGACGGCGCTGCAGAAGGGGAACTTTAAGGTTCTCCCTACCGTAAGCCCAATCTCGGAACAGGAATCCTGCCCCTTCCTCGATTTTGGTGGTTATTGGAAAAACTATATGCTCGAATTCCTAGATTACTTACTCTCATATAAGTGCGTTTTTCCCTCGTTAGTGACATATTACACGTTTTGTCAAGCAAGTGTGTAAAACATCATTGACAAAAATATTTACTCTTTGTCTCGAAAAGGGGTTTGTTCTCATTGACAAAGATCTTAATAACATTTTATTGTGTAAGCATAGAAAACTCGCAAGCAAATATATTTAAGCGAAACAGGATTCGCTAAATACAGAAGCTGAGTTGATGTTGTCGTAATAATACCTTAAGCGTTGTCCCTACACCGGAACCTCCTGGAATGTCGCAAGGAGTACCAATTAATTGCAATTAGAGTAATGGTCCTTTCAGTTGCCACCCATAGAGGAATCTTCGGTACGCTTATATGACTTGAACCATACAGTAGAAAAAATAGCGCAAAGGTAAAATACGTAGAGTATTGTAGTCATTGGAACAGCTAATTCTCTACTACATTCTTTCCTCGATGAGGAAGAGAGAGAAGGGATATCGACTGTCTTCGTTCCCTTCAACAAGGAAGAGAATTAGTATTAGCCGAAGGAAATCCTCAAGTGAGAACCGAGGACTGAAGAGGGAAGTTCTAGCTTCCTATGCTATTGGATATAAGACTTCATGGACTTAGTCTCCAAGTTTTTTTCCTGGAAGAGCCTCTAACCAATGAAGGAGAGCTCTTCCGAATCCTCGCATCAGGTTTTCGGCTCGATAATATTAATAAACGTATTCCTTCATTGAATGGAGTAACTGGCAACTCAGGAAGAATACTGCGAGACGATGAACGTAGATTGCTGTCACTGTAGACTAACGCAGTACCATCTAGTTCTTTGTCATGAGCGGTCGGTTACATCTCTCTCTCCTACGGGATTGACTGGCTAACCGTATCTCTCCCCTACAATCACAGACTTTAGCCTCGGATTGAGGGGAATTTGTAGGCAAATTTGAATAAATTGAATTGAATTTATAAAATTTGTGGCCATTTGCCACGCACCGGAGCCAAAGGCCATTCAGCGCATATATATAAACAGGATATATTTACTAAAAAAGGTACACATATAATTAATCCAAATTATTAAAATAAACTTCATATTAAAATACTCAATTAAATATCATAAAACAAATGGATTTCCTTAAGAAATTTAAAAATCCCTTCTACGGGAGCACCCTCTCCTAAAATATCTGACAAAGGTTTGTTGGTGAAACCAAACCGACGTCTATGATTAAAATAAAGAGGACAGTCAACAAATATATGCCTCACTGTAATGCCAACATTACAATTGGAGCATTGAGGAACCTGCCTCTCTGCTCCACTAGTTAAAAGATACCGGTGAGTTAAAAACGTATGCCCTATACGCAGGAGCGTTAAAACTATACTAGATCTTCTATCCATCCCAACAGAAGGGGACCAGGGATGAACAGAAGGTCTGATCGATTTCAGCTTTAAATTACTATTCAAGTTGGACCAGTGATTCTGCCACTTAGTCCTACAAAATAATTTCATAAAAAGTTTAAAATCTTCGCAGGGAACCCTCACTGAGTGGGAAGCCCGGGAGGAAGCTGCCTGCTTAGCGGCTGTATCAGCCAGCTCGTTACCACGAATTCCCACATGCGAGGGAACCCAACAAAACTTCACACAGATGTGTTTTCGAGAATGCAGGAGGACCAGCCGATCCTGCACCTCTTGGACGAGTTGATTAGATGGCATCAATTTCTGGAGTGCAGCTAGGGAACACTGGGAATCACAATAAATAATATACGAGTCCCCAGTGCTACCTGTACTAAAAATAAATTTCAAAATGCTAAAAATAGCATAAATCTCTGCATTAAAAATTGAGAATTTAATAGGGAGGCTTTTTTTAATTGTTCTCTCACCGACGATGACAGAACATCCAACTCCATTTGCTGATTTTGATCCATCTGTATATACAGCAATCGAGTTACTATGCTCAGAAACATGGGCCAAGAAGCTACTTTTAAGCTGGACACTTGAACTGATCTTTTTGTTGTCTCTAACTTGGCAAATATCTAAAGGAGGCCTACACCAAGGAGGGAATTTAGAAAATGTAGTTTCCATAACCAGTGGAGGAATAAGGCCTACCTCTCTCGCACTGATGTTTAATCTAATTTCAAGGGGCTTAAGCAATGTAGGTCTAGTTGGTGCTCTGTCAACAGGATGTTTTATATACTTAAAATTTGGATTAGATTGAGAGGTTAGTGCTCTTGACAAATATCGAAGACCTTGTTCCTCCCTCCGAATGAAAAGAGGAAGAAAACCAGTCTGAATAAAGGCTCTCAACAGGAGACGTTTTAAAAGCACCTGTACAAATACGCAATGCCATATTGTGTACTACATCCAGCTTGCCTAACAAGGTCTTACATGCCGAGCCATAAACCTGAGATCCATAATCAATCTTACTCAAGCATAGTGCCTGATAAATTCTTAATAAAGTAGTACGGTCGGCTCCAAAATTCAGGTTACTAACAACTTTAAGAATATTGCACCGCTGTTTAACATTTACTGCAGTCTCATTTATATGTTCAGCAAAAGTCAATTTTTTGTCAAAAATAATTCCTAAATATGATATTGTTAGTATACAATAAAGTTTTGTACATACTTACCTGGCAGATATATACTTAGCTTAGGTCTCTGAAGTCACGACAGAAAATTCAAAACTCGCGGCACACGCTACAGGTAGGTCAGGTGATCTACCTTACCCGCCGCTGGGTGGCGGATGTAAGAACCAGTCCCCCTTTCTTGTCAGATTATTTTCTTCCACCTGTCTCCTGAGGGGAGGCTGGGCGGGCCATCAATCGTATATATCTGCCAGGTAAGTATGTACAAAACTTTATTGTATAGTAACAATATCATTTTTGTACATGAACTTCCCTGCCAGATATATACTTAGCTGATTGACACCCTTGGTGGAGGGAAAGAGACACATACTCACCTAGAAAGTGGAGACAACACATGTTAAAGGAATAAAAAAAATAAACCTCTGGTTCTTACCTGATTTAGGCAGAAGACTTCATAGTTACTGTCTATTAGTCTGCGTTGCCTAAAGAGTCTCAGCGAGGGCGTGACCTATGGCTGAAGAACTCTTTGGGTCTACCAATGGGAACTGAGTCCACTTACTTGGCAGAATCCAAGCAGGATCTGGTCAATGGGGATCAACCCGCTTACATGCCAGAGCCTATCACTACCAATTGCAAGGAGCCTCAAGCACAACCGATCACCTAACCAACTACTAATATTAGTATACGAAAGAAGGAGCTGCCTCCTGCAACCTCCTTCGTACAACCAAAAACTCAAAATTAAAAACTAACAGGGAAAAAGATTAAAAAGGATGTGTTTCAGCTCCCTGCCCCAGCACTGAATCCGCCGATACGTAAGGGCCTAGCCCAAAACACTTTTCATACGTAATCGATACGTCTTTTAGGTAGTGATTGGAGAAGACTGATTCACACCTCCAAAAAGTGGCCTTCATGAGGTTTTGCAATGACATATTCTTCTTGAAAGCCAAAGACGTCGCGATGGCCCTTACTTCGTGCGCCTTGACTTTCAGAAGACTAAACTGTTGCTGATTGCAAGAAGTGTGGGCTTTTCTAATAACATTCCTGATAAAGAATGAGAGGGCATTTTTAGATAAGGGCCTACTGGGGTCCCTTACAGAGCACCAGAGATTGCTCTCATTAGCAGCAAGTCTTCTCTTCCTCTGAAGATAAAATTTCAGGCTTCTCACCGGGCAAAGAGATCTCTCCTCTTCTGTCCCAACTAAGGAGGATAAGCTTTTAATTTCGAAGCTCCTGGGCCACGGTGAAGAAGGGTTTTCATTTTTGGCTAGGAAAGCTGGAAGAAAAGAGCAAACTGCGGAGCCTCCTTGGAAACCTACCTCACCTTCTAGAACCTGCAGCTCGCTGACCCTCTTCGCTGAAGCTAACGCACAGAGAAAAAGAGTCTTCATCGAAAGGTCTCTGAACGAAGCTGTATGGGGAGGTTCGAACCTTGATGGACTCGGAAGAGCAGCACGACATCTAAATTCCAGCTAGGAACTAAGGAGGAGGTTCTTTTAACCGTCTCAAAAGATCTGATTAAATCATGGAGGTCCTTGTCTTCGGATATGTTTAATCCTCTATGACGAAAAACTGAGGAAAGCATGCTCCTGTATCCCTTGATGGTGGAGACTACAATAACCGCCATTTTTCCCTCAGGAAGATAAGGAAATCTGCTATCTGAGTCACAGAGGTACTGGAGGAGGAAACTTTATGAGTCCTGCACCAACGTCGAAAAACATCCCACTTCAACTGGTAGACTCTAGATGTGGAAGGTCTACGTGCATTGGCAATAGCCCTTGCAGACTTTGCCGAAAAGCCCTTAGCTCTGACGAGACTCTTGATAGTCTGAATCCAGTCAGACTGAGAGCGGGGAGGTTTTTGTGAAACCTGTCGAAGTGGGGCTGTTTGAGCATATCGACTCTTAGTGGTAGGGATCTTGGAACATCCACCAGCCATTCCAGTACCTCTGTGAACCAGTCGTGGGCGGGCCAGAATGGAGCTATCAAAGTCATCCTTGCTCCCTCTGAAGCTGCGAACTTCCTTAACGTTTCCCCTAGAATCTTGAAAGGCGGGAACGCGTAAAGATCCAGGTTTTTCCAATCCATCAGGAATGCATCTATTGCCACTGCTCTTGGGTCCGCAATAGGGGAGCAGTATAGATCTATCCTCGCATTCCTGGAGGTCGCAAAGAGATAGAGATGGGGCCTGCCCCACGTCCTCCACAGCTCCTGGCATACGTCCGAGTGCAGAGTCCACTCTGAGGGAAGGACTTGATTCCTTCTGCTTAGCAGATCCGCTCTGACATTTCTTTCTCCCTGTACGAACCTGGTGAGAAGACTTATCTTCCTTTCCTCTGACCACAGGAGGAGCGATCTCGCTGTCTCGTACAGGGAGAAAGAGTGAGTCCCCCCCTGTTTCCGAATGTAAGCCAGGGCTGTGGTGTTGTCCGAGTTGATCTGAACTGATTTTCCCTTTATGAGGGGTTCGAAGGTTTTGAGAGCTAACCAAATCGCTGTCAGCTCTTTCTTGTTGATGTGCCAGGACACCTGATCCCCCATCCAGGTGCCTGACACTTCTCTCGACCCGAGAGTAGCTCCCCAACCTATGTCCGAAGCCTCTGCATATAACACTAGGCTGGGGTTCCGAACCTGCAAGGAAAGGCCTTCCTTGAACAGAAGAGGGTCTAGCCACCAGCGTAGATCCTCCTTTATCTCTTGCGAAATCTTGAACGCAAAGTCCAGACCTTGAGATCTTCGATTCTAGTTCCTCGTCAGAAAGAACTGTAGGGGTCTGAGGTGCAACCTTCCTAGAGAAACGAATTGCTCCAGCGAGGAGAGTGTCCCCAACAGACTCATCCACTCCCTCGCTATGCATACATCTTTCTCTAGAAAGATTGCTACCTTCTCCGAACCTCGGGTTATCCTCTCTGGGGATGGATACGCCCGAAAAACCTGAGAAGCCATCAGAATCCCCAGATAGATACGCTCTTGACTGGGGATTAGCTGTGACTTCTCGAAATTCACTAGCAAACCCAGAGAAGCTGCTAAATTCAACGTCAATCGTAAGTCCTCCAGACATTTCTCCTTGGATTTGGCCCTGATAAGCCAATCGTCCAAGTAGAGGGAAATCCTCACTCCCTCGAGATGAAGCCACTGAGCAACGTTCTTCATCAGCCCTGTGAATACTTGGGGGGCCGTGGAAAGGCCGAAGCATAGGGCCCTGAACTGAAAAACGTTCCCTCCCCACATGAATCTGAGAAATTTGCGAGAAGAAGGATGGATCGGCACATGGAAGTAAGCGTCCTGAAGGTCCAGTGACACCATCCAGTCCCCGGGACGAAGAGCTGCTAAGACTGATGAAGTCGTCTCCATAGCGAACTTCCTCTTCTTCACAAAGACATTCAGGGCGCTCACGTCCAGAACCAGCCTCCATCCTCCTGAGTTCTTGGGAACTAGGAACAGACGGTTGTAGAACCCCGCGGAAAGAGGGTCCTGAACCATCTCTATTGCCTCTTTCTCTAACATCAGCTCTACTGCTAGAGCGAGGGCTTGATTCATTAGTGGGTCTTTGTATTTGGCCACCAGTTCCCTTGGAGTGGTGGTCAAAGGTGGTCTCGAGATAAAGGGAATGAGGTATCCCCTCTTGATGATAGCGAGGGACCAGTTGTCCGGCCCCTTTCGTACCCAGACATCTGCAAAGTTCAGAAGTCTGGCACCCACAGTTGTCTGGAGGACACACGAACTACTTCTTGGCCCTAATAGACCGAGAGAAGGTCCTTCCTCTTATAGGTGGTCTCGAACCTCTGGAGGATGAAGAGCGAGACGAAGGGCCTCCTCGAAAGGGTTCTTGCCTACTCTGAGTCTCCTTCTTCGTCTTCTGTTGGAACGAAGGTTTCGGGATTCTAGCAGAGCGACCCAGCATATCCTGCGTCGCTTTGGTGAACGAAGCTGGAGATGTCATTAATTATCTTCGGGAAGAGTTGCGGAGAAAGTTGGGAATACAACAAGGAAGCTCTCTGTGCGTGAGAAACCGCCTTGGTAAGAAAAGAGCAGAAAACGGCCCTCTTCTTTACTACTCCTGCACCAAAAAGTGAAGCAATCTCCCCAGAACCGTCTCTCACTGCCTTGTCCATACAAGACAGAACTGCGTGAAGGTCTTCAGGTGAAAGAGTGTCTTGCTCTTGAGTCCTCTTAGCCAAGACTCCAAGGGTCCAGTCAAGAAAGTTAAAAACTTCTAAGACTCGGAACATTCCCTTCAGAAGGTGATCCAACTCGCTCATACCCCACGTCGTCTTCGCAGAATTCAGTGCCGAGCGACGTGCGGAATCAACCAACGAAGAGAAGTCCGAGTCTGCTGAAGAGGGAAGAGTCAGACCCAAGGGCTCTCCTGACTCGTACCAGAACCCCATCTTACCCGTCAATTTGGACGGGGGAAAAGAAAAAACGGTCTTGCCTTTCTCTTCTTTTGATACCAACCAGTCGTCAAAGTTCTTAAGAGCCTTCTTCATCGACACTGTCGGTTTCATCTTAACGACTGAAGACTTCTTAGCCGCATTGGTCGTTGAAAATAAGGACGGAGGAGATGGAGGAGCAACGGCAGAAAGAGACTCCCCAAAATCTTGCAAGAGGAGGTCGGTCAGTCTCTTATATGAAGAAACCGAAGCATCCTTGGGCAAATCTTCCTCAGAATCCCCAATAAATTCTTCCGAAGAATGACGTTTAGAAGTTCTACTGCCCGGAGGAGAGCTAATCCTTGGAGAGCGCCTGTTCGGCGGAGAGCGCTACTCTGGGAGAAAATCCACTGGGAGAGCGCTTACATGGGGAGCGCCTACAAAGAGAGCGCCTACTAGGAGAACTCCTACCAGGAGAGCGCCTACTTGGAGAGCGCCTACTTGGAGAGCGCTTCCTAGGAGACGCCTACTAGGGGAGCGCCTGCTAGGAGAGCGCCTACTAGGAGAGCGCCTACTAGTGGAAGCTCGCCTGTCGGAAACAAAGTCTATATCCACAGAAGAGCGTCTGGATAAGGGAGAGCGCCTATCAGGCTCTCTGCGCCTCCCAGGCTCTTGGCGCCTGCCATCCTCAATACGCCTGCCAGGCTCTTAGTGCCTATTAGGCTCAAAACCCCTACCAGGCTCTTGACGCCTGCCACGGGGAGAGAAAACATCAACAGAGGATTCCCTGTCAGAAGCGCGGCGCTTACAAGGCTCTGAGCGCCTATCCAATCGGGAGTGATCCAACGGAGAAGAATGCTTCCATTGCCGCCTACAAGGCTCTTGGCGCCTACTAGGCTCTTGGCGCCTACTAGGCTCTTGGCGCCTACTAGGCTCCGAGCGTCCGTCAAAAGGAGAGTGGCCACCAGGCGAAGAACTCTTCCTTCGCTCCTGACGAAAACGAGGCTCTTGACGTCTGTCAAGCTCTTGACGCCTAACTGAAGAGGAACGGAAATCCTGAGGAGAGAGCCTGTCCGGCTCCTTACGCCTGACATGCTCACAACTCTTGCTGGGGAGAGAGGAGAGCCTACTCGGAGAATGATCCCGAGCTTCAGCCTGCACTTCTGACTTCCTGCTACAAGGCTCAAAAACTTCTCTAGCCAGAGGAGATCTAGCAGAAGGAACGTTCTTAGACTTCTTCACCGGAAGTGAGGCATCCTTCCGACGATGAGAAGTCCCGGCAATAGACTCCGCTAAAGCCGCAATCTGCGCCTGCAGACCCGCCAGGATACGCGCAGGAGACCTCTTAAACTCCTCTACAGGAGACGAAGTCCGAGACCGAACAGGAGAAGCGTAAACAGACGAAATCTTGGCTCTCTTGCGTTCCACTTCTGGTTCTTCCGCGAAGGATTCGGGGCTGGAAGGAAGGGCGCAAGGAGCTTTCCAGGGCCTCTTGAGAGGGCGAGACGATTCCGAGGCGCTCCATCTACGCTTAGGAGAAGGCGACGAAGATGACGAGAAGCACTGGCGCAATAAATCCTTCTTGGTTCGATCCAAGGCAGCCTGTGAACGAGCAACAGGATCTGCCGAGGGGACACCTGACCGGTGGGGGTTCTCTCTAACCTTCCTGCAGCTTTCGACTTTCCTCCTCCACTGGGTCTGGGAGTCTGGAAGAGGTCTAGGCCTGGAAGTGTTAGTGAGCCGGTCAGACGCACCCTCCACTGCACTAGGGGCACTGCACTGATCACTTGCACTATCATCACTCTTACCTTGTCGAGAAGCAAGCGAGGCTCTCCTTACTCCTGATCGAGGCTCTCCCGGAAGCAACTTCCGAAAACGAATCTTCGGGTTCAAAGCTGGGCGCAGGGGCTGAAACCGGAGAAGGAACTACTACTACTACAGGATTCTCAGCGTCAACTTCACTCACCCTCGATCTACTAGAGCTCCTTGAAGAAGCCTTGCGCGCCCTATCCTTCTCTAACTTTCTCACATAAGAAGAAAGAGCCTTCCAACTATCCTCATCCAAATTCTCACACTCTTTGCAAGGGTTAACAAAAGAGCATTCATTCCCTCTACAAGACATACATACAGAGTGAGGATCTAATGCAGCTTTAGGAAGCCTAACTTTACATTCCTTCACTGAAAAAACCCTAAATAAACTAGGTTTCTTAACTTCAGAATCATCCATGATTATATATTCTAAGAGAAATCCAAAAGAAAAATCCAAATAACAATCCAAAAAGCGTATGCCAAGCCAACAAACAAAGGGTACTTCACCAAAATCCAAATCGTCGGCAACGAGAAAGAATTTAACTATCGTAAGGACTGAACAACAGGTGTTGTCCAGCCGGCGACAGAAAATAATCTGACAAGAAAGGGGTACTGGTTCTTACATCCGCCACCCAGCGGCGGGTAAGGTAGATCACCTGACCTACCTGTAGCGTGTGCCGCGAGTTTTGAATTTCTGTTGTGACGTCAGAGACCTAAGCTAAGTATATATCTGGCAGGGAAGTTCATGTACAAAAATTTGACTTTATCTTCATACAGCAAGATAGAACCTTCTAAAAATAAGGTTGGAATCTCTTCCCTTCTTCGTGTTCTGCAAAAACGTATAGCTTTAGTTTTTTCTGCAGAAAATTTGAAACCTTTACTATTAGCCCAGGAAGTAGCAGCATTAATTGCAAACTGAATTTTAGTACAAGCTTCAACTGCAGTAGCTCTACTACAGACGACAACAATATCATCCGCGAATGCTTGATCAGTTGGACTGATCAAGCATTCGCGTTGGACTAAGCACACTCCCTTGTGGAATGCCTTCTTCCTGAAGATACTCCTCTGATGAGAAGGTAGAGCCAATTCTAACTTTAAGGTACCGGTCAGACAGGAAGTCTTTGGCAAAATTAAACATATTGCCACCAATACGCCATTCAACCAGCTGCATTAAAATACCAGCCCTCCAGGTAGTATCAAATGCTTTTTCCAGATCAAAGAACACGGCAATTGTTTGATTTTGGACTGCAAAAGCATTCTGAATCTCACGTGTGAGACAAATTTGAATAAACATTGTCTGTGTTTTGCTAAGAAACTTCCAACAGAAAGATCTCTTACACCTTTTCAATGCTGTTTACCGCAATGTAACAGAATTATGGACGATTCTAACGCAGAATAGCACTATATTATATAATGCTCTCATGCTTATGAAAGCATAGCCTTATTAGAGAACGGAGCATGCTCAGTGAGACAATGGATGAGTCTGCTGGGAACCATTTCTTCGTGGCAGAAGTTTGTTTCCCTGAATGGACTACAATGCAGACCTATATAATTTTTTCCTACCAAGAAACGGAAATAATATACGAGGGTGCCGGGTAACCTGACAGAGGTACAGATGTCCTGGCACATAGTCTAAAGAATTGCAAGCAATTTAGTTGACTCTACAATTCCTCGATACAGCGAGTTGTTAACCGAAGGGTTCAGTAGCCTCTCTGATAGCAGGCTCGGTAGCGTCACGGTCCGTTCCTGATTTCGTTCCCCGTCTAACTGGACGGGGGTTCGATCCCAGGGAGGGACGAAATGATTTTTAAGTCAATTAGGCCAATTCCACAGCTCTCTCATATCTCAAGGAGCATCGAGAATCTCTCTCTTTGCCCCTGTTCGCGTTAACAAGAGAGAACCTGTTTGGAGCACAGGCACGGAACATAACGATCCTCAAGAGGTTCGCTGAACGATGTTGCACGTCCATGAGAATCGTCTCGATCGACGATAATAACTATTGACGTCTGACTAATCTTCGTTGGAAAGAGAGTTGTGGAAACCTGGGAGACGTCTTTTTCATAGATCTCTTCGCAATGTTGAAGACGAAGAGGCTTCCTCTAGACTGCTTCCTTATTCTCGATCCAAGAACGGTAGCAATATACGCCATCCTTTAGTTTGGAAGGGGAATAAATATTAGTCTTTTTTCCCCTATACAAATTCTTAACAGATGTATTAAGATAATTACTGGCGTCAGAGGGAGAGAGGATGATGCTTTTCGCCCCATTTTGGCCTTCGAGAGGCTGGATTCACAGAGGTCACGTCCTTCCTACAGCACTTTCCAAAGGCCTTCCCAAGAGAGTCGGTCTACTCTATCAGCCTCACTTAGAAAGGGACCTCAAAACCTCTCCACTCTGAGTCTGTCTGCATGCAGACTGACAAGAAGTTGACATGAATGAGAGGATTTTTCAAGGTGAATGGCAAGTGTCATGGCCAAGACAAAGAAGTGCTGCAGATCTTGCTGGGTTGAATGAAGAAACTGTCCTCTTCCAATACCTCTGTGACCTACATGGCTGTTTTCTTCCCTTTCTGAGAGACGAATCACCTTTGGATATACGTATTTGCTATCAAAGAATACAGAAGCAGGCTATACTCTGTCTTTACAAAGGGACTTAGAGATAGCAGAGGACTAAGATCTTCGGGATCTTATACGATACCTCGAGACAACCAAGAGTAGGACATCATGTACTTCGAGTTGGAATCTTTTCGTGGCCCGCAGATTCCTTGTTCCGACAAGTTGGAACCTCCTCATCAAGATTCTTTTAGAAATTTTATGAGGAAATTCATTTTATTTTTCTCTCTCTTGGCCCTAGCAACTACCAAGAGGACAAGTGAATTTCATGTATTGGAGTCTCGCATCAGATTCAATGGAGACTCGGCTATTGGTTCTTGCCAGCACATTATTTCTGGCAAAGAACTAAAACCCTTCTAACCCTGGCTCAGAGCTTTGAAGTCAAGGGACTTTCCCATTTAAGAGGAGAAGAGATAGAAGGGTCTCTTTGCCCAGTCAGGGCGCTTAAGTTTTATCCTTCAGCAGAAGAAATGGCTTAAGGGTCTCCTGCAGAGTCTTTGGGGTGCAATGAGGGCCCGAAGCGCTTCCCAGAAGGTACTCAGAGGGCTACGACAAGAGCCAAGAAAGCCCTGGGTTCTCCCACTTTCGGCTCGGAGTCATCTTCGACTTCCAGACCTCCTTCCCCTCCTTCGGGCAAGGAGAAGGAAGATTCTGCAACGAGAAACCTCCTTAATATGCAGGAATAGATCTCGTCAGCAACGGAAGTACTCACGAAGGATCCTCGGAGGAGGAAGACTCTTCTCTCTCGTCCTATTAAGATATCCTATCGTCTACTGGACGTAACTGGCTCCAAGCGCCTCCCCTCGTCCTAGGCCAGAGGCTCCAGGTAGAAGAGAACCTTCCACCCTTCTCCAGTCTCCGGGCAAACTATTGTCTGTTTGTTCAGGATCCTCGGACAACGAAGTGCCAAACAGGCGAAAAGCGCCAGAGGCAGACAGCTCGGATGAGTGTCCGATGTGGACATCGCCAGCCATCCTCTAAACTCCAGCCAGGCGCGAAGCTCCAGCCAGGCTCGAAGCTCCAGCCAGGGGGGAGGCGCCAAAAATGACAATTTGTCGAAAATTGCATTTTTCCTAACTATACAAACCTGAGGTCCTTTAACAATAGGAAGGTAACTAGCGGCAGCTGGGACGGTCGTAAGCTTCGAACAAGGGGGGGAGAACGGTAGTTAACTGCTTGTCGATCGTGCGCTTCGCCCGCGCGCCGAGAGGTGAAGAATCACTTTTGCTTTAGGCCCATGCAAAAAGTTGCGGAAGAGTGAGGGGTGGCATGAGGTGGGACTATATGTAAAGGACCTCAGGTTTGTATAGTTAGGAAAAATGCAATTTTCGACAAATTGTCATTTGTTCCGATACGTAATACAAACCCTCGGTCCTTTAACAATAGGAAGACTCACTTCTTGGTGGGAGGAATCTGAGTCTTTTTGGTGAACAGACTGGTGTTCGATCCAACCCTGGAGTGCCTCCCTGGTCGTAAGAGCAAGGGAGGATCCAAACCTCTGTCCGATTGATTGGGGTGTGCACCGCAGGATCAATGGTCAGACCTCTGGGCCAAGTACTAAGAGAGAGGCAAGCGTATCTCTTCGTACCAGCAAGCAAGAACTTGTTCCTGTTTGCAAGAGACAATCATAAAATGATGGGTTTGTCTCAATTTGGCATCCACTTCCTCCCCCTTGTTGGAGGAAGTGGTGGATATTTACTCCTATCCCTACTGAAAGGGATAGGATGGTGCTCTATTGAGTAGCTCACCTGCATCTCGTCCTTACCCAGCAGGGTGACGACCGTGTCCCTCTACCCAAAGGTAGAGGGAAGAAAAAGATGGGAAGAGGAGCCAGTCACACTCTCATTCCTCATCCATCTTACGGTCACACCAGGACTCGATGCGTTTTCAGCCTGCGAGGGTCTGGGTTAACTACACAACGTGTTGAGCAACCACCACGGTTCCCAAGGAAAAAGATCCAAGGAACTGTGGGCAATATCCTGAAGGTAGAAGGAGGTGCATGCGGTCCGGTTGGACCAGGCGCCTGCCTTCATTACCTGCGCCACGGAGAAGTTCTTGCGGAACGCGAGAGAATGATGAAGAGGCGTCCACACTCATCCTGGGTGTCGAGTTTCTTCAGACAGCTCCGTCGCACCTTCACAGGACAAAGCAGCATAGCCTTCGTATCGGAGGCGGTGACGTCCATTAGGGAGGGTATTGTGAAGGACTCGAACCAATCGTCAGTTACCGAAGGGTTCTGAGTCTTCGCTACGAAGATCGGTACGAAATCGAGCGTCACAAATCCCCATCCCTTTGTGCTTGACTTCTCAAGAGAAGTCATGCAGTTACCTAAGACGAAAAGAAGGGAATAGTCGTATGACCTATCCCTCTTCTCGACTTTGGTTTATGTACAGTACTCATACTGACAAGCTATTAAGACGAAGTAATGATTGCTCTGGAACAACCGAACTAAGTCCACAGCATAGTTCGTAACTGACTCGGACGCTATGACAGCTGCCGACTGACTGGTTCGGAATCAGTAGAGGCAAGTTGGTCCAAGCATCCGGGTAAGTCACGTGGGACCCTTCGCCCTTTAAAGAGTTATGCTGAGAGACCAAACAAATAAAATATTTGTTAGTCACCGATGCCGGACGGCGCGGCGATGATTCTCTTAATGCATAAGCTCAAAAGGCGAAAGTCAATTGCCTTCAAAAGACGAGGTCCCTGATGGCAAGAAAATCTCATAGACGTTGAATCTCAGCTTAAGGAGAAACAACACTATGTGACGTTGAAGACGAAGGTAGGCAATGAATGCAACCTACGTCTTCCAGCTGAATCGAGAGAAGGAATCTCAAGATTCTAAACCTGTGCTTACAAATGACTGAAAACGCTAACCGCCATTTCATTGCTGTCCGTTGTGCAATGAAAGCGGGGCGTTCTTCAGTAATGAAACACAGGGGAGAGACGCGTTGAAGAACTGCTTCTCATGGGCTGAACGTTTGGAAGTAGAGCTGCAGGTGTGGGAGTAGGCGATGTCTTTCAATACATCTGCTAATCCGGGGTGAACAATGAACAATTGTACACCTCCGAATACAAGATATTTTGAGGACAAACTCAGATTCCGCAAAAATCATTCGCATTATCGGGATACGATGCAGCAAGAGACTATTACAGAATTCTGTTACCGTGCTGGTAAACAGAAAGATGAGAGTCGAATAGATATCTCTGTTTAAAATTCTCGCAATACCGAAGACGATGAATACTAGCGTTTCTCAGCAGTAGATGGTCATTCATGTATGCGAGAATCCCCGTTAATCAGAGACTTAAGTCCGTGATTGTTGGGCAGAGATACGGTTGTTATTCAATCAAAGCAGGTGAGAAAGACATAAACAACCGTCTATCTCAAAGCGGCAGCTGATACTGAAATGCCTCGGGCAATTCAATACGCAGTAGCTGTCGCTGACTCGTCATCCTGAGTTGCCAAGTAATCCTTTCCACGAAGGAATGCGTTCGGCTAGAACCACCGAGCATAAAAAGATATGCTCGAGCAATTATATTTAAGCGAAACGAATTTCGGTAAATATAAAAGCTAAAATGGTGTTGTTGTGACAACACCATAAGTATATAAAATTGAAACTGGAAACTCCTGGGAGGTTGCAGGCAACCCGGGTTTGCAGTTCAATTAGAATACTTTTCGTCTAAGTCGCAATCCGTAGAATAACCAGGATATGCGCCTACCCCTCGACCATTCAACTGCTTAGCAGAATCATGTCGCGAGGTTAATATACGTAGTATATTTGTAGGATTCTGAACAACGATCTCCATCCTAAATTCTTTCCTTCAAGAAAACAAAATAAGGATTGGAGATCGACCACCTTCGTTCTCTATTAAAGAGAGTGAAGGAGAAGTCTTCCTCGAAGGAAAGCTTCAATGGTGAACAGAATACTAAGACGATAGTTCCAGCCAAACTGGATATTCCCGTCCGTTCTTCTCTATTCCAGGTTGGTCGCCTACTGTGAGATAGTCTTCTTTCAGCAGCAGTCTTCTTCCTAATGCTAGAAATTCCAGGAATTCGAGCATAGGCGAGGTTCCCGATTATCGTGTAACATATCGGGGATTCTCGTCTCGCTCACTTTGGACCGTGGTCTCGCCTAAGTGTTTGGAGATCGTAAGAAACTCTAAACACTCTGAATGCGCTAGAAATTCCGTAGAATTCTAAGCAGTCTGCGAAACCCCCACCGAATTCGTCAAACGATATCGGCTGGTGGTCCTCTCGATTCCCGTAGAAATCGAGAATGGGGCAGGATCCCTCCTCAACGACCGGGCTTACGTCAGGTAGGACCCGAAGGTCCCCCCTGGTAGCGCAGTCCCCAACGTGGGATCCTACAGAGAAATCTCTGTAGGATCCTTCCCCTTTCCCTCGTAGCCGTAGGAGAGAGGGAATGGGGGAGGAATTGGATACCGTCCGCTCGCCTGCCCCAGTGGAACTAGCAGTTGGAGAAGAGTAGGAGCAGCCATCGCCTTGCGGCGATGGCCTCTCAGAGTCTGGGGAAAAACGTATCGTCAGGAGAAAACGTTTTTCCCGAGGAGGGTTACGAACTCTCACTGTAGGTAAGGGTCTGCCGCCACTGTGAACGTCGTCTGGGTGGGGCTGATCGACACCTGACAGGAGAGAGCCGATTACGTCCTCCGACTCATTCCAGTCCTCGTCGAGGTCGAAACCTCTCAGGAGGACGAAGGAGTATTTAAATACGGTGTCCGAAGACACGTAGAAACGCCGCTGTCGCAGTAGAGGAGGTGGAAGTAGCTTGATCGACCGGCCTAGAACTGAGAGAGCCTTCTTGTCCGGAGACGAGAGACTCTGGTTCAAGACAGAATCGGTAAGCTCCGATCGCGGCATACCCACCGCGGTTTGGGTTCCCTCGTTCGGGCCCAAACGACTCGAGCAGAGGACCTGGGCTCTGATGGGAGCGGCGATCCTTACCCCCGGTCGTTGTGCTGACGAATCAGTGCAATAACCTGGGTAAAGTTACTCTGAATCTCGGAAGTTACAGCGTCTTGAGGAGTAGGACCGTCCAGTCCCTCCAACAAGAGCAGCTCCCAGGACCCTCCTCCTTCAGAAGAAGGACCAGCAACAGATCCCTGACGGTTGCCTCCAATCACTTGCGCGTACGTCCTGGTTGGTCCTAAGACCAACCTGGCACGTGCGGCGTCGTGACGGGATCGTGAGCGGCGCATCTCTCACGATCACTCCTATATACCTAGCTCTCCGGCGTATGCCGAGGAAGTTTGAAGGTATCGGAGAGACAGAACTGACACTACCCCCTCCCCTGACGGTCGCCTCCAATCACTTGCGCGTACGTCTGGTTGGTCCTAAGACCATACGTGGCACGCGGCGTCCGTGACGGGATCGTGAGCGGCGCACCTCTACGATCACTCCTAGCTACCTCGCTCTTCCCGGTGTTTAGCCCGAGGAAGTTGAAGGTAGTGGAGGAAGACAGGACGGACCTGACGCTCCCCCCCCGCTCGCTGCAGGGGACCAGCGTACGTGGGGGGCTGCAGCCGATCACCAACCAGCGGTGTGGGGGGATCGATCTGCAGGCCTGGCCGTGCCGCTCACCTGTGGCGAGCGGCTCGACTGAGCACGTCGACCCGGTCCGTGCGTCAGACGAGCTGCTGCTGGTCACCGTCCATCCGCCCGGTCCCTGTGGGAGCGGCGGTCAGGTGACCTGCAGAGCTCGCTTTCGCCGTGAGACCGGTGAGCGTCCTCGCGGCACGTCAAAACCGCTGGTACCAGCCGAGGCTGTACCGTCGGTCGAGGGGACCTGGGGGACCTCTTCCCAGCCTCAACCCGTGGCCGGTCAGAGACCGTCACGTCCACCCGACCCGTGGTACCGGCTGGTCGCTGCGAGAGAGCGGCCGCTGGCCTGGCGAGAGTCACCTGAGCGGCTCTCGACAGTCTTCTGCTCCGTGCCTCGGTCATGACGCTGAGCGAACTCACGCGTCTTAAACTTTGGCTGCCCACGGTCACCCGAAGGAGATCGTACACTCGGAACTTCTCGCGGACGAGAAAACCGAGCCGGTACCTGGCTTAGCAGCAGAGCTGCCAAGACCAGGCGAGGGGTGTACCAGCGGTAGCCAGCACACCCTTGGTCCCCGTCTTCTTCTTCTTCTCAGAAGGGGAGACGGGCCCCGTTCCGAAGGAACAGGAGGACCAGCAGAAGAACCCCCCGTCACACCGGAATGTGACGAGCCCTTCGAAGTTCCCGAAGGAGTCTTCTTAGGGGGAAACAAAACCCGGTTACCAGCTGGTCGCTGCGAGAGCGGCCGCTGGCCTGGCGAGAGTCACCTGAGCGGTTCTCGCCAGCCTTCTGCTCCGTGCCGTGGTCTTGGCGCCGAGCGAACTCTGGCGCCGAAACTTTGGCTGCACGGTCTCCCGAGGGAGAGCGTACACTCGGATCTCCGCGAACGAGAGACCGAGCCGGAACCTGGCGTAGCGGCATCGCCGCTAGCACCAGGCGAGGAAGTACCAGAGCTAACCGATATCCTCTGGTCCCGTCTATCTCTTCCTTACGGAAGGGAAGACGGGCCCCGCTCCCGAAGGAGCAGGAGGACCAGCAGAAGGACCCCCGTCCCACCGAGGTGGGACGGGCCCTTAGAAGTTCCCGAAGGAGACTTCTTAGGGGGGGGAGGCAGCCTTCTTCTTCTTCGGCTTATGCCTTAGAAGTCGAAGGGGAAGAGGCAGCAACAGACGAAGATGACACCTTCCTCTTCTTCGTCAGCTCACGCAGGACAGTCGTCAGGTCCTCCATCCTAGGCCGGAGTCGGGCCTATTGCCGAAGCACGCGACTGCACCTGGTCCCGGAAGGACCTGCGGACACACCAGGGCAGGACCATGGACATGACAGGCGCAAGGAACCAGGAGCGACAGGGAAACAGGCACCAGCAGGACGGCAGGACAGGCGCAGCCACCAGCACAGGAACAGCAACCAGCTCAGGAGCGGCAGGTAACAGCGCAGCGGTAAAACACAGAAGGGACAGCCAAGCAGTAGCGGGAACCACATCAGCGACAGGTACGGCAGGCCCAGCCATCGCCTCGTAGAATCATCGGCAGCCAGCGTGGTACTGGCGGCCGGTCCAGGGGCGAGCTGCTGGAACAGCGGAAGTCTGGGGCAGGCAACACGAAGAAAACACAGGCGGCGGCGGCGGATACCCCTCCTCGGTACGGCGGCGACCGGCCCTAGAAGCGGCAGACGGCGTCACCGACACAGCATGGGGAGTGTAGACCAGCGGGGGGAAGCAGCATAAGCGGCCGTGAAGGTTGTAGTGGAGACCACTCCAAGGTCACCGCCCCAGACCTCGCTAGACTCTGCAGCAGATCGTGGATGCTAGGCACGCCCTGCAGCCGCAGTGGTCCATACCTGTCCAAGGTCGTCTCCCACGGCTGTAGCACTGCGGTAGCACAGACAGATTAGTAAGAGGGGTTCCCTCACGCACGGGGGGGGGGAGACATGTGCCCCCACCCCGAACGGAAGGAAGACCCCAAAAACAAAATACGAGAAGCTGAGCGGAGGGGGCAGGAAAGAAGACGAAGAATCGGATACCAAGGAGTCGCGGGAGAGCTTTCCGACGACTTCCTGGCAGACCTTCGCTTCCCCTACCCCCGCACAGCAGTGAAAAGTAATATGAAAATGAAACAGAATACTGCACTTGCGATTCACTTCATAGAACTTAAAGAGGGAAAAATCAATTCCCGGTAAGAGCGGAAACTTGATCCATAATAATATGATGCTATCATATATATGAAAATGAACAATACTGCACTTGCTATTTTCACTTTCACAGCAATAAATCGTAAGGATTAATTCCGGGTAAGAGCGGAAATTGATCCAAAATTAAATTTGATGCAATTAATAAATGAAAATGAAAGAAAAACTGCATTGCGAATCCACTTTCATTGCATTCTATTCATACAAAATAAGAGGCTCTTGCCGAGCGCAATCAAGCTCTCGGCAACGAACGCACAGGGCCAAAAAATATAATGAAAAAGAGTACTTACATCTTTCAATTACACACTTTCGCCCAAAATACATGACTGCGCGTGAGTGCGCCCGCCTCGGCACCGAGACATAATTCAAGGGTTCAATTCATGAAAGAGCGGAAATCGCCGTCTCTACGGCGATAGCTCCATGTTGATTCATAATTAAGAAATGAAAATGTGAAAACAGTGTACTTACAGTTCATTTTCAAGTCAAACCAAACCATAGTAGAAAAAACAATATAAACAAAGCATACGACGATGAAGCGGGCAGAGAGCGATGACGAACACGTCCTTCACACCCGCGGCCGAAAGCAAAAGTGATTCTTCACCTCTGGGCGGGAGAGCGCGGGCGCGCGCACGATCGGACAAGCAGTTAACTACCGTTCTCCCCTTGTTCGAAGCTTACGACCGTCCCAGCTGCCGCTAGTTACCTTCCTATTGTTAAAGGACCGAGGGTTTGTATTACGTATCGGAACAAACGCCAGCCAGGAGCCAGGCACCAGAAGCGCCAGCCAAGAGTGATGCGCCAGCCAGGCGCGAAGCTCTATCCAGGCACGAGGCTCCATCCAGGCGCGAAGCACCAGCCATGCGCCAGGCTTCATCCAGAAGAGATCCATATCAAAGAACGCCCTGGCCTTCTTTGAGACAAGTGTGATCTCCAAAGCACCATGATAAGTGCCTTGATGATTCCTTCAAACAGCTGAGAATTAAAGCGCATGAAGTGCGAGCTTTTGCAAATTCTTGTTCTTTCCATAAGAATATGTCAATAAAGGACATATTAGCTGTCACATACGGGAGATGCAACTCTGTGTTGACTTCCCATTACCCGAAGGATGTCAAGATAACCTACGAGAGATCCTTCTCTCTTGGTTTATACGTGTCTGCGGATACATTGCTGGGATAGGGAGCCGATACTGATCCTTAACTAGTGATTTAAATTTTATTTAACGTCTATTTTTTAGGGTTGTTTGAAAGGAGTTTGGGGATAACTCTTTTCAATCTCAGTACTAACCCTCGTGTTAGGATCAGGTGATCGGGATCGGTGTCGTGCTCCCTGATTATGCCATTAGGCAAGGTGTTTTGTCATGTAAGTGGAATAGCACCCATGACAAAAATCCTCAGGCTCTGTCGAGTAAGCGGATAAAACCCCATTGACAGACCCACAAGAACTCTTAGCATGAGGTCACTACCTCGCTGAGGCTCTTGAGGCGAAGCAGACTCCTAGGCAGTAGCCATGAAGTCTTCTGCCTAAACAAGTAGGAACCAAGGTTTTATTATTACCTACAACGTATGTTGTTTACCTGTCTATTCAGTAAATAGCTGTCTCTTACCCACCGCCAATGGTGTGAATCAGCTAAGTATATATCTGACAGGGAAGTTGAATGTACAAAAATGACAATTTGTCCAAAATTGCATTTTTCCTAACTATACAAACCTGAGGTCCTTTTACAATAGGAAGATACTAGCGGCAGCTGGATAGGTCGTAAGCTTTCGAACAAGGGGTTCGGTAGTTAACTGCTTGTCCGACAGGCGCGCTGCGCGCGACTGGGAGGTAAACAAATCACTTTTGCTTTGGCCCAAGCAAAAACTGCAGAGTGAGGGGTGGCATGAGGTGGGGCTATGTGTAAAAGGACCTCAGGTTTGTATAGTTAGGAAAAATGCAATTTTGGACAAATTGTCATTTGTTCCGACACGGCATACAAACCTTCGGTCCTTTTACAATAGGAAGACTCACTTCTTGGTGGGTGGAATCTGAGTCTTTTGTGAACAGACTGGTGTTCGCCCTACCTTGGAAGCCTCCCTGGTCGTAAGAGCGAGGGAGGGATCCAAGCCTCTGTCCGATTGATCGGGGTGTGCACCGCAGGATCAATGGTCAGACCTCTGGACCGAGTACTAAGAGAGGGGCATGCGCATCTCTTAGTACCAGCAATGCAAGAACTTGTTCCTGTACAGGAGCAAATATAAAGTCATGGGTTTGACTCTTGTAGGC
>NC_061100.1:141721106-141741531 GCF_015104395.2 Macrobrachium nipponense | reverse complement strand
GCCAATCGTCCAAGTGGAGGGAAATCCTCACTCCCTCGAGATGAAGCCACTGGGCAACGTTCTTCATTAGTCCTGTGAATACTTGGGGGGCCGTGGAAAGGCCGAAGCATAGGGGCCTGAACTGAAAAATTTCCCTCCCCACATGAATCTTAGAAATTTGCGAGAAAGAAAGGATGGATCGGCACATGGAAGTAAGCGTCCTGAAGGTCCAGTGACACCATCCAGTCCCCGGACGAAGAGCTGCTAAGACTGATGAAGTCGTCTCCATAGCGAACTTCCTCTTCTTCACAAAGACATTCAGGGCGCTCACGTCCAGAACCGGCCTCCATCCTCCTGAGTTCTTGGGAACTAGGAACAGACGGTTGTAGAACCCCACGGAAAGAGGGTCCTGAACCATCTCTATTGCCTCTTTCTCTAACATCAGCTCTACTGCTAGAGCAGAGGGCTTGATTCATTAGTGGGTCTTTGTATTTGGCCACCAGTGCCCTGGAGTGGTGGTCAAAGGTGGTCTCGAGATAAAGGGAATGAGGTATCCCCTCTTGATGATAGCGAGGGACCAGTTGTCCGCCCCCTTTCGTGCCCAGACATCTGCCAAAGTTCAGAAGTCTGGCACCCACAGTTGTCTGGAGGACACACGAACTACTTCTTGGTCCTAATAGACCGAGAGAAGGTCCTTCCTCTTCTAGGTGGTCTCGAACCTCTGGAGGAAGAAGAGCGAGACGAGGGGCCTCCTCGAAAGGGTTCTTGCCTACTTTGAGTCTCCTTCTTCGTCTTCTGTTGAAACGAAGGTTTCGGGATTCTAGCAGAGCGAGCCAGCATATCCTCCTGCGTCGCTTTTGCTGACAACGAGCTGGAGATATCATTAATAATCTTCTCGGGAAGAGTTGCGGAGAAAGTTGTGAATACAGCAAGGAAGCTCTCTGTGCGTGAGAAACCGCCTTGGTAAGAAAAGAGCAGAAACGGCCCTCTTCTTTACTACTCCTGCACCAAAAAAGTGAAGCAATTTCCCCGGAAACCGTCTCTCACTGCCTTGTCCATACAAGACAGAACTGCGTGAAGGTCTTCAGGTGAAAGAGTGTCCTTGCTCTTGAGTCCTCTTAGCCAAGACTCCAAGGGTCCAGTCAAGAAAGTTAAAACTTCTAAGACTCGGAACATTCCCTTCGAAGGTGATCCAACTCGCTCATACCACGTCGTCTTCGCAGAATTCAGCGCCGAGCGACGTGCGGAATCAACCAACGAAGAGAAGTCCGAGTCTGCTGAAGAGGGAAGAGTCAGACCCAAGGGCTCTCCTGACTCGTACCAGAACCCCATCTTACCCGTCAGTTTGGACGGGGGAAAAGAAAAAACGGTCTTGCCTTTCTCTTCTTTTGATACCAACCAGTCGTCAAAGTTCTTAAGAGCCTTCTTCATCGACACTGTCGGCTTCATCTTAACGACTGAAGACTTCTTAGCCGTATTGGTCGTTGAAAATAAGGACGGAGGAGACGGAGGAGCAACGGCCAAAGAGACTCCCCAAAAATCTTGCAAGAGGAGGTCTGTCAGTCTCTTATATGAAGAAACCGAAGCATCCTTAGGCAAATCTTCCTCAGAATCCCCAATAAATTTTTCCGAAGAATGACGTTTAGAAGTTCTACTGCCCGGAGGAGAGCTAATCCTTGGAGAGCGCCTGTTCGGAGAGCGCCTACTAGGCGAGCGCCTACTGGGAGAAAATCCACTGGGAGAGCGCTTACATGGGGAGCGCCTACCAGGAGAGCGCCTAGTTTGAGAGCGCCTCCTAGGAGAACTCCTACCAGGAGAGCGCCTACTTGGAGAGCGCCTACCAAGAGAGCGCCTACTTTGAGAGCGCCTCCCAGGAGAGCGCCTACTTGGGGAGCGCCTACTAGGAGAGTGCCTACAAGTGGAAGCTCGCCTGTCGGAAACAAATTCTAAATCCACGAAGAGCGTCTGGATAAGGGAGAGCGCCTATCAGGCTCTCTGCGCCTGCTAGGCTCTTGGCGCCTGCCATCCTCAATACGCCTGCCAGGCTCTTGGTGCCTATCAGGCTCAAAACCCCTACCAGGCTCTTGACGCCTGCCACGGGGAGAGAAAACATCCACAGAGGATTCCCTGTCAGAAGCACGGCACTTACAAGGCTCCAATTGGGAGTGATCCAACGGAGAAGAAAGCTTCCATTGCCGCCTACAAGGCTCTTGGCGCCTACTAGCTCTTGGCGCCTACTAGCTCTTGGCGCCTACTAGGCTCTTAGCGCCTACTAGGCTCCGAGCGTCCGTCAAAAGGAGAGTGGCCACCAGGCGAAGAACTCTTCCTTCGCTCCTGACGAAAACGAGGCTCTTGACGTCTGTCAAGCTCTTGACACTAACTGAAGAGGAGCGGAAATCCTGAGGAGAGAGCCTGTCCGGCTCCTTACGCCTGACATGCTCACAACTCTTGCTGGGGAGAGAGGAGATCCTATCGGAGAAAGATCCCGAGCTTCCAGCCTGCACTTCTGACTTCCTGCTACCAGGCTCAAAAATTTCTCTAGCCAGAGGAGATCTGGCAGAAGGAACGTTCTTAGACTTCTTCACCGGAAGTGAGGCGTCCTTCCGACGATGAGAAGTCCCGGCAATAGACTCTGCTAAAGCCGCAATCTGCGCCTGCAGACCCGCCAGGATACGCGCAGGAGACCTCTTAAACTCCTCTACAGGGGACGAAGTCCGAGAGCGAACAGGAGAAGCGTAAACAGAAGAAATCTTGGTTCTCTTGTGTTCCACTTCTGGTTCTTCCGCGAAGGATTCGGGGCTGGAAGGAAGGGCGCAAGGAGCCTTCCAGGGCCTCTTGAGAGGGCGAGACGACTCCGAGGCGCTCCATCTACGCTTAAGAGAAGGCGACGAAGATGAAGAGAAGCACTGGCACAATAAATCCTTCTTGGTTCGATCCAAGGCAGCCTGGGAACGAGCAACAGGATCTGCCGAGGGGACGCCTGACCGGTGGGGGTTCCCCCTAACCTTCCTGCGGCTTTCGACTTTCCTCCTCCACTGGGTCTAGGAGTCTGGAAGAGGTCTAGGCCTGGAAGCGTTAGTGAGCCGGTCAGACGCACCCTCCACTGCACTAGGGGCACTGCACTGATCACAATTGCACTATCATCACTCTTACCTTGTCGAGAGCGATCGAGGCTCTCCTTACTCCTGATCGAGGCTCTCCCAGAAGCAACTTCCGAAAACGAATCTTCGGGTTCAAAGCTGGGCGCAGGGGCTGAAACCGGAGAAGGAACTACTTCTACTACAGGATTCTCAGCGTCAACTTCACTCACCCTCGATCTACTAGAGCTCCTTGAAGAAGCCTTGCGCACCCTATCCTTCTCTAACTTTCTCACATAAGAAGAAAGAGCCTTCCAACCATCCTCATCCAAATTCTCACACTTTGCAAGGGTTAATAAAAGAGCATTCATTCCCTCTACAAGACGTACATACAGAGTGAGGATCTAATGCAGCTTTAGGAAGCCTAACTTTACATTCCTTCACTGAAAAAACCCTAAATAAAACTAGGTTTCTTAACTTCAGAATCATCCATGATTATATATATTGTAAGAGAAATCCAAAAGAAAAATCCAAAAAACAATCCAAAAAGCGTATGACAAGCCAACAAACAAAGGGTACTTCACCAAAATCCAAATCGTCGGCAACGGGAACGAATTTAACTATCGTAAGGACTGAACAACAGGTTGTTGTCCAGCCGGCGACAGAAATAATCTGACAAGAAAGGGGGACTGGTTCTTACATCCGCCACCCAGCGGCGGGTAAGGTAGATCACCTGACCTACCTGTAGCGTGTGCCGCAAGTTTTGAATTTTCTGTCGTGACGTCAGAGACCTAAGCTAAGTATATATCTGGCAGGGAAGTTCATGTACAAAAATTGACCTTACAGTTGAGAGCAAAAAAAATTGAATTAAATGTGTTTATAACATTATCTTAGCATTAAAGCGCAAAATTTATTGCAGCATACTACTGTAAGTTCACACTTCAGCCTCCACCATGATAATCAATATCACATGCTTAATAATGATCTGATCATGACAGGAAGGTTATTTACTATTAAGGTACTTTACTACACAGTTATCCTAGGCCTATGAGTCCAAATTAATCTCTCATACAAACTACTGGAAAGACCTGTTTCTGAATGCAAGATGAAACTGGATTATCATTATTAATAGGGTTAGTTTCTTCTCCAGACTCCGAGTCCTCAAGTAGACCCTTCTCGGGCCATGGTTCTCAGGATTATTCCTGAGAAGATGAAGAAAAAAAAATTTTTAAATAATGAATATTAATAAAAAAAAATAATAAATAAATAAATAAATGTTATTGTCTGATCAATAAGTTTTTATGCATACTTACCTGGCAGATTATAATACTTAGCTATAGACTCCGTCTCCCCGATAGAAATTCGAATTTCGCGTCACACTCTACAGGTAGGTCAGGTGATCTACCGCACCCGCCGCTGGTGGCGGGAATAGGAATCATTCCCGTTTTCTAGAGACAGATTTTCTCGTTCCACCTGTCTCCTGAGGGGAGGTCGGGGTGGGCCATACACCATATAATATATCTGCCAGGTAAGTATGCATAAACTTAATTGTATCATGGACAATATGACAATTTGTTTTGAAAATTTATTGCTGTTTCCTAACTATATCAAACCTGAGGTCCTTTTAACAATAGGAAGTAGCTAGCGGCAGCTGGAACGGTCGTAAGCTTCGAACAAGGGGAGAACGGTAGTTACTGCTTGTCCGACAGTGTAGTTAAACAAATCATTTTGCTTTTTGGCCCATGCAAAATACGCAGAAGTGAGGGGTGGCATTCGGAGGGAACTATATGTAAAGGACCTCAGGTTTGTATAGTTAGGAAAATAGCATTTTCGACAAATTGTATTTGTTCCGATACGTAATAACAAACCATCGTCCTTTTAACAATAGGAAGATCACTTCTTTGGTGGGAGGAATCTGAGTCTTTTGTGAACAGACTGGTGTTCGTTCATCCCTTGGATGCCTCCCTAGGTCGTAAGAGCGAGGGATCAGGATCCAAGCCTCTGTCCGATTGATCGTGGTGGTGCCCCGCAGGATCTCGTCGTACCATCAAGCAAGAACTTGTTCCTGTTTGCAAGAGGCCAAACATAAAGTATGGGTTTTTGGTCTCAAGCTGGCAATCCACTTCCTCCCCCTTGTTGTAGGAAGTGGTGATATACGCTCCTATCCCTAGTGAAGGGATAGGATGGGGGCTCCTGTTGAGTAGCTCACCTGCATCTTTCCTTATCCAGCAAGGGTGACGAAAACCGTGTCCCTCTAACCACAGGTAGAGGGGAGAAACAAGATGGAAGAGGAGCCATCCCCCCCACTCTCATTCACTCATCCTTCTTACGGTCACACCAGGACTCGATGCTGTTCAGCCTGCGAGGGTCTTGGTTTTGCTACACAACGTGTTGAGCACCGACCCGGTTCCCAAGGAAAAAGATCCAAGTACCTGTGGGCAATATCCCGAAGGTAGAATAAGGGGTGTGGCTGGTTGGACTCAGACCCCTGCCTTCAGTACTGCGCCACGGAGAAGTTCTTCGAACAAGGCAGCCATCTCTTCGCATCGAAGCGGTGAAGTCCTTAAGGGGGGGATTGGTGAGAACGACTCGAACCAATCGTTCAGGGTCCGAAGGGTTCTGAGTCTTCGCTACAAGTTCGGTACGAATCGAGCCGTCACGGAAATTCCCCCCCCCTATCCCCTGGATCTTGACTTCGCAGGGAAGTCATGCAGTTCCTCAGAGGAAAGAAGGAAATGTCGCATGACCTATCCCCTCTTCTCTCTCGGTGATGTCCAGTACCCATACTGGTCTGTCCGTTTGCCACGAGTTCTCTCGCATACCCTCCTATCCACATGCAGCGAAGTTCTCGGTTAGTGGGATAGGCCACCGACATCTCCTGGTGGGTGTCCGATGGTATGGGTACTGTGACAACTATTAAACGAAGTAATGATTGCTCTGTAACAACCCAACTAAGTCAACAGCGTAGTTCGTACTGACTCCGGGCGCTCTGGACGCTGCCAACTGACTGCGTTCGGTGGGAGCAAGTTGTCCAAGCATCCGAGTAAGTCACGTGACCTTCGCCTTTAAAGGGTTCTGCCGAGAGAACCAAACAAATAATGTATTTGTTTGTTCCCACTGCGGGAGCGAGGTGATGATTCTCTTAAGGCAGTGCCCAACCGGCGAAAGTCACTTGCCTTCTAGAGACCAGAGGTCCCTGAAGGCAAAACATCTCATAGTTGTTGAATCTCAGCTAAGGAGAACAACACTATGTACGTTGAAGACGAAGGTAGATATTGAAAGGCCACCTACGTCTTCACAGAACTAATCAGAGAAGGATTCTCAATATTCATAACCTGTTGCTTTACAAATGACTGAAAACGCTACCGCTATTTCATTGCTGTCCTGAGAAGGTTGTAGTTGCAATGAAAGCGGCGTTCATATCAGTAATAAAACACAGGGGAAAGCCTCCTGAAGACTGCTTCTCGCATGGGCTGACCATTTGGAAAGTAGAGCTGTCAGGTCGGAGGTAGGCGATGTCTTTCTGACACATTCTTGTAATTCGGTTTGAACAATGACACGTGTGCACCTACGAATAACTAATTATTTTGGGAGACAAACTCAGATGTCTGCAAAATCATATTCGCATTATCGCAGTTCGTGCAGTGGGAGACTTGTACAGACTTCTGTTACCGTGCGGTAAACAGAAAGATGAAAGAGTCCAAGAGATATCTCTGTTGAAAATTTCTCCTTTGCAATGTCGAAGGCGATGGAATCTAGCGTCACAGCAGTACATGGTCCTTCATTATTGCGAGAATCCCCGTTATCAGAGACCCTAAGTCCATGATTGTTTGGGCAGAGATACGGTTCGGTAGTTCAATCAAAGCAGGGGAGAGAGAGACATAACTGGACCGTGCATATCGGGGCCCATCTGATACTGAGCTGCTCAGGCAGTCCATACGAGTAGTTGAGCCTGAGCTCTCGCTGAACTTTTCGTCATCCTGAGTTGCAGGTAATCATTAAATTCCACGAAGGAATGCGTTCGGCTAGAACCACCGAGCATAAAAGATATGCTCGAGCAATTATATTTAGGGCGAAAAGGAATTCGGTAAATTAAGAGTTGAAATGGTGTTGTCCCGTGACAAAACCATAAGTATATAAATTGAAACTGAAAACTCCTGGGAGGTTGTCAGGCAACCCCGAGTTTGCAGTTCAATTAGATACTTCTCCTTCTAAGTCGCAATCCGTAGATTAACTACGATATGCTCCTACACCTTGGACAATTCCAACTGCTTAGTAGAATCTGTCGCGAGGTTAATATGCTTAGTATTTTGTATGATTCTGAACACGATCCTCCAGCCTAAATTCCTTTCCTTCAAGAAACAAAATAAGGATTGGGATCGACTCACCTTCGATCTCTATTAAAGAGCAGTGGAAGAAGAAGTCTTCCCCCTCGAAGGAAAGCTTCAATGGGGACAGAATACTAAGACGATAGTTTCAAGCCAAACTGTATATTCCCGTCCGATGCTTCTCTATTCCATGTTGGTCGCCTACTGTGAGGATAGTTTTTCTTTCAGCAGCAGTCTTCTTCCCAATGCTAGAAATTCCAGAATTTTTGAGCATAGCGGTTCCCGATTATCGTGTAACTATTCGGGGATTCTCGTCTCGCTCACTTGGACCGTGGGTCTCGCCTAAGTGGTTTGGAGTCGTAAAAAACTCGAACACTCTGAATGCGCTAGAAATTCCGTAGAATTCTAAGCAGTCCCTGCGAAACCCCCACAAATTCGTCAAACGTATCGGCTGTGGTCGCTCCCGTTCCGTAGATTCGAGAATGGGCAGGATCCCTCCTCAACCACCGGAGCTTACGTGCAGGTAGGACCTGAAGGTCCCCCGGTAGCGCAGTCCCCAACGTGGGATCCTACAGAGAAATCTCTGTAGGATCTCTCCCCTTTCCCCGTACCGTAAGGAAGAGAGGGAATGGGGGAGGATTGGATACTCGCTCGCCTTCCAGTGAACTAGCAGTTGGAGAAGGAGAGGAGCACCATCCCCTGCGGCGATTGCCTCTCAGAGTCTGGGAAAACGGATCGTCA
This sequence comes from Macrobrachium nipponense, assembly GCF_015104395.2. NCBI lineage: Eukaryota > Metazoa > Arthropoda > Malacostraca > Decapoda > Palaemonidae > Macrobrachium > Macrobrachium nipponense. The sequence goes on along the minus strand of NC_061100.1, from coordinate 141,733,406 downwards.
GGAGAAAACGTTTTACCCGCGGAGGTTACGACTCTCACTGTAGGTAAGGGTCTGCCGCCACTGTGAAAGTCGTCTGGGTGGGGCTGATCGACACTGACAGGAGAGAGCCCGATACCAGTCCTACGACTCATTCCAGTCCTCGTCGGGCGACAACCTCTCAGGAGGACCGCAGGAGTTTTAAATACGTGTCCGAAGACACGTACGAAAAAAACGCCGCTGTCGCGTAGAGGGAGGTGAATAGCTTGATCGACCGGCCAGAACTGAGAGAGCCTTCTTGTCCGGGACGAGAGACTTCGTGGTTCGAGACAGAATCGGCAAGCTCCGATCGCTGGCAGACCCCCTTCGGTTTTTGGGTTCCCTCTCTCGGGCCCCAAAACGACTCGAGCAGAGACGTGGGCTCTGCTGTTGGGAGGCAGCAATCCTTCCGCAAGGTCATTATTCTGACGAATCAGCTTAATGACTTCTGGCAAAAATTCCTCTGTATCTCGGGATACCGCGTCTGCGGATTAGGACCTTCCAGTCCCTCCAGCAAGACCATCCCCGAGATACTCCTCCTTCAGAAGGAGGATACAAGCGGCAGGACCCTGACGGTCGCCTCCAGCTACTTTGCGCGTATGTCCCTGGTCGGGTCCCTAAAAGCCGTGGCCTGGTCCATACGGGCGTCATACGGGATTGCAGCGGCGCACCTCTCAGCGTCACTCCTAGGTAAACCTCCGCTCCTCCCGTGTGCCCGAGAAGTTGAAGGTACAGGGGAGGCCAGACCTGACGCTCCCCCTAGCCGCTGCAGGACCAAGCGTGCTTGGAGGGCTGCTTGCGCTGATCTCAACCCGCGGTGCGATCGAGCAGCAAGCTAGCCTTGCCGCTCGCCTGAGGCGATAGGCTCGGCTGAAACATCGCCGCTGATCTCTACGTCAGGCGAGCTGTTGCTGGTAACCACCGTCTCCGCCCGGTCCCGATGGGAGCGGCGGTCCAGGTGGCTGGCTAGGCTCGCTGTCGCGGTGAGACGGCGAGCGTCCTGTCGGCGCGTCGAGCCGTGGTACAGCCGTTCTGTACCGATGCCGCGGGGACCGCCCCTCACCTCAACCCGTGGCTTGGCACGACCGTCACGTCAACACCGAGCAGCCAGCTGTCGCTGCGAGAGCGTCCACTGGCCTGGCGAGAGTCGTCTGCACGACTCTCCGCCTATTCTTCTGCTCCGCGCTTCGTCTTGGAACGAAGGCGAGCGAGCTCGGGCGTCAAGACTTTGGCTGGACGTTCTCACCCCGCTGGATTACGTCCACGTCGGTACTTCTCCACTAACGAGACAGCCGAGGCGGATCCTGGTTTAAGAGCGCAGAACCGCTAAACCAGGCGAGGAAGTGCAAGCCGAAGCTGGTATCTCCTCTGGTCCCCGTCTTCTTCTCCTTGGTTAGAAGAAGAGACGGGCCCGTTCCCGAGGGAGCAGAGGACCAGCAGAAAGAGCTCCCCATCGCCGGAGCGAGACGGGCCCTTAGAAGTCCCGAGGAGCCTTTCTTAGGGGGGAAAACCCCGGGTTACCACTGGTCGCTGGCAAGAGCGGCCGCTGCCTGGCGAGAGTCCCTAGCCGCTCTCAACCAGCCTTCTGCCTCCGTGCCGCGTCTTGGCGCCGAGCGAAACTCTGGCGCCAGAAACTTGGGCTGCACGGTCTCCCGAGGGAGAACGTACACTCGGGATCTCTCGCGAACGAGAGACCGGCCTGAACCTAGGTAGCGCAATCGCCGCTAGCACAGGCGAGGATGTACCGAGCTAACCGATACTCCTCTGGTCCCCGTCTATCTCTTCCTTACGAAGGGAGACCCCCGGTCCCCGCTCCCGAAGGGCAGAGACCACAGAAGGACCCCCCGTCCCACCGGGGTGGACGGGCCCTTAAAAGTTCCCCCGAAGGCGACTTCTTAGGGGGGAAGGCAGCCTTCTTTCTTCTTTCGGCTTATGGGCCTTGAAGTCGAAGGGGAAGAGGCAAGCAGCAGACGATGAGACCCGAAGATGAGCTTCTCCTCTTCCTCGTCACTCACGCAGTACAGTCGTCAGTCCTCCATCCAGGGCCGGAGCCGGTGTGATATTGCCGAAGCAGCACGGCCCCCCCGATGCACCTGTCGGAAGGACCTGGGACTGGGGAAGACATACCGTGGGCAGGACCAGCAGGGACAGGCTAGGAACCATGGAGCGACAGGAACAGCAACCAGCTAGGAGCGGCAGGAACCAGCAGCAGCGTTAACCCAGAGGACAGCCAAGCCAAAGCGGGAATCACATCAGCAGCGGGAATCACATCAGCGGCAGGTACGGCAGGCCCAGCGATCGCCTCGTAGAATCACGGCAGCCAGCGGGAACCCTGTGTACTGGCGGCCGGTCCAGGGGCGAGCTGCTGGAACAGCGGAAGTCTGGGCAGGCAACACGAAGAAAAACGGCGGCGGCAGCGAACCCCCCCTCGGTACCGGCGGCAGCCATAGTACGGCAGACGGCGTCACCGACACAGCATGGGAGTGTAGACCAGGAAAGGGGGGGCGCAGCATAAGCGCCGTGGTAGTAGTGGAGAACCGCCCAGACCTCGCTAGACGCTGCAGTCAGCAGGCCCGTGGATGCTATTGCACGTCCCGGTGTCGCCTGTCTGTGGTCCATACCTGTCCAAGGTCGTCCCTCCTCCCACGGATGTATCCCTTCTTAACATAGATGATTAGTAAAGGGGTTCCCTCACGCACGGGGGGAAGACATGCCACCCCCCGACGCAATGAAACCCAAATACAAATACAACGAGGAAGCTGATCGGGGGGCAGTGAAGGAAGAACGAAGCAATCGGATACCAAGGTAGTCGCGGAGAGCTTCGCGACGCTTCCTGGCAGACCTTCGTCCCCTACCCCCGCACAGCAGTGAAAAGTAATATGAAAAGAACACAGAATACTGCCCTTGCGATTCAACTTCCGTAGAACTTAAAGGGGAAAATATCAATTCCCCGGTAAGAACGGAAACTAGATCCAATCATATATGCTAATCATAAAATATATATGAAAATTAAACAGAATCTGCACTTTGGCGATTTCACTTTCCAGAAAAATAATCGTAAGGATCAATTCCCGGTAAGAGCGAAAATTGATCCAAATTAATTTATGCAAATAAATAAATGAAAATGAAAAGAATCTGCATTGGCGAATCCCTTTCAGTGCATTTTATCATACAAAAATAAAAGGCTCCCGTGCCGAGCGCATCACGCTCTCGTAACGAACGCACAGGGCAAAAATATATGAAAAAAGTCTTACATTTTTCAATTACACACTTTCGCCAAAAATACATGACTCGGGGCGTCGAGCGCGCCACCCTCGGCACCGAGCATAATCAAGGGTTCATTCCATGAAAGAGAAGAAAATCGCCGCAATCTCCGCGATAGCTCCATGTTGGTTCATAATTAAGTAATGAGAGAAAACAGTGTACTTACAGTTCATTTTCAAGTCAAACAAACCTATTAGTAGAAAACACAATATAAACGACGATAAGCGGCGCAGAGAGCGTGACGAACACGTCCTTCAACACCCGCGGCCTAAAGCAAAAAGTGATTTTGTTTACCTCCCAGTCGCGCGGCGCACCGAACTGTCGACAAGCAGTTTACTACCGTTCTCCCCTTGTTCGAAGCTATTACGACAGCTTCCAGGCTGCCGCTAGCTACGTCCTATTGTTAAAAGGACCGATGGTTTGTAATTACTTATCGGACAAAACATTTTTATGCATTCACTTACCTGTCCAATATATAACTTAGCTGATTGGCACCTTTGGCGGAGGGTAAGAGACAGCTAATTTACTGAAATAGACAGGAACAACATATGTTGTAAGTAATTAACAATTAAAAAACCTTGATTCCTACTGTGTTAGCGAAAGACTTCAGGCTACTGCTAGCAGCCCGTATCGCTTCAAGACCTACAGCGAGTAGTGACCTCAGGCTAAAGTTCTTGATGGTCTGTTAAGGGGTCTTACCCACTTACGCTTCAGAACCTTAGGATCTTTGTCAATGTGGTCCTATCCACTACACATGTGACATAACACCTTGCCTATTGGCATGATCATAGAGCTCCGACACTCTCCCGTCCACCTGATCCTGCAGGGGTTAGTACTAAGATTGAAGAGTCATCCCCGAACATCCTTTCAGCAACCCACAACTCAACAACAATATTAAACACAATTATTAAAAACATAAAAACAAAATAAGGATAAGCGCTGCTCATTTCCCCAAGCATAGTATCCGCTGATACATAAGGTCCAAGGAAAAACCATTTATCATAATGTTACTCTACATCTTTAAATAGTGGGATGCAAATACTGATTGCACCTCCAATAAGTTGCTGCTACAATGTTTCTCATGGACATATTTTTAGTAAAAGAAAGGAATTGGCACAGCCGCGGACTTCGTGAGCTTTTTACTCTCAGCAGCTTAAAGAGTTCTCTTGGCATTCTGTGAGCTTCAGTATCACATTTCCTGACAAAGACGCCAGTGCGTTCTTTGACACTGGCTCTGGGTTTCTTACCGAACACCACGACTTGTCGCATCCCCTGAATGCTGTTCTTCTTTTTTAATAGAATTTTAAGTCCTGAGACTTGCAAAGGACCGATCCAACCCTACTACCAAGAAGAGAGTCCTTGACTTCAAAACTTCTAGGCCAAGGTTTAGAAGGGTTTTCATTCTTTGCTAGGATAGATCCTGGAAAGAAATAACAGCCTGAGTCTTTTTTAAATCCCACCCATAGTCAAAGCATGCAATTCACTGACCTCTAAGCAGTTGCCGAGAGCCAACAGATATGCCTTTACTATTGAGATCTCTGAATGAGATGTTTATCTAGAGGCTCGAACCTGTCCGAAATCAGAATTTAAATACTACGGCAAGGTTCCAACTCGGGGAATAGAAGAATCTCAATTTCTTTTAGTCTCGAAAGACCATGATGAGATCATGAAGATCCTTCATTTATTTTCAGATTCAGCCCTCTGTTTCTAAAACTCGCTGAGAGCTGCTCTTTATATCCCTTGTAGAGGATACAGCCATTTCGACTCTTCTCTTAAGAAAGGAGAAAATCGCGATTTCGGTTACAGAGGTATTGGGAAGAGGACAGCTTCTTCGACCTACACCATCTACGGAAACTTCCACTTCGATCGGTAGACCCGCAAGGTAGAGCTCTGCAGGCTCTAGCAATTGCAGTTGCCACTTTTCTTTGAAAAGCCCTCTCGCTCTGACCAGTCTTTCGATGGAGTCGAAAGGCAGTCGGGAGGACTTTGGATGTTTTTTGTGGAAACCTTCGAAGTGGGGTTTGTCTGAGCAGATCTGTCCTGTTTTGGTAGAGTCTGGGAAGTCCCCGTCCATTCCATACCTCTCTTGAACCAATTCGGGAAGCCAGAAGGGCAATTTGAGTTAGTCTTCGTTCCCTCCGATGCCACAAATTTTTTAGTACTCCCCCCAGCAATTTTGAATGTGGGAAAGGTGTAGGCGTCTATGCCTGACCATCCAGGTGAGGAAGCTCGATCGCCGTGGCTCTGGGATCTTCTTCTAGCGAGCAGAAGTTTTGTCCTATCTTCCTGGAAGGAACGTGGCAAACAGGTCGATCTGGGAACCTCACATTTGTCGGCAGACTTCTTGAGTGGAGCTCACTCTGTCGGTGTACCTGTTCTTTCTGCTCAACCTGTCCTGCCATTAGGTTTTTTACTCCTTGAACAAACCTTGTCCGCAGAATAATGCCCCGTTCCTCTTGTCCAGGTTAATAGATCTCTCGCTAATTGTCGTTCAGTGAGAAAGAGTGAGTGCCCCCTTGATTTCCGGATGTAAGCAGAAGCTGTGGTATTTCGGAATTGACTTTGAACCAATACCACTCCTCTGACTTCCGCTTCAAAAGATTCCAGGGCTAGAAATCGCCAGGATTTTCCTTCGCATTGATGGTGGCAGTTGTAGTCTGTTGTTGGTTCCAGGTACCTGCCACCTCCTTTGGACCCAGTGTTGCTCCCCAACCTGTTTCGCGAGGCATCGGAAAACCACACTCGGTGTTGTTTAACCACCCCGTCAGGTCGGATTTTTATCCCTGTTGAATGGGAAAACAGTCTGAACAAGTCTCCTGTCTTTTGACTCTACATTTGTTTGAGATAAACTTGCAGAGGTCCTGAGATTTAATCTCCCTAGGGAAATGAACTGCTCTAACGAGAACGGGTGCCCAGCAGACTGAGCCATTCCCTCCGCCGAGGTCCGTTCTTTCCCTAAGAAAGGTTCGAGATTTTTTCTAGAGCCTCGATCAATTTCCTCTCTTGAGTATGGAAAAGCCCGAACCCCGAGAATCCATCTGTATCCACCCAGATAGACCTATGTTTTCTGTCCTGGGATCAATTGTGATTTCTCGAGGTTCGCGAGTAGTCCCAGAGATTTTGTCCAAAGCCAAAGTCTTCTCCAAGTCCTTCAGCACTGAAGTTTTCCAATTTTGCTCTATTAGCCAATCGTCCAGATTAGGGATATATTTATCCTTACTAGATGTACCATTCATCGCAACATTCATCATAGCCTCGTGAATACTTGAAGGGCCGTAGGACAGGCCGGAGCATAGGGCTCTGAATTGGACTACTTTCCTTGCAATCATGAATCGGAGATATTTCTTCATGATGGATGCCAGGGGGACATGAAGTAAGCATCTTGTAGATCTGAGGAGACCATCCAATCTCCTGGACGAGAGCCGCAAGAACCGATTTTGCATGTTTTCCATAGAGAACTTTGTGTTCTCTCTCTACAAATCGGTTCAATGCGCTCACATCCAGGACCGGTCTCCACCCTCCCGAGGATTAAGGAACCAGAAAAAGAACGTTTTAGAATCCTCGGGAATGCGGATTCCCGACACCACTGTCGATGGCCTCCTTTTGCAACATCCTTGTTCTACCAGTTGCATAAGGCTTCTTTCTTGGTAGGGGTCCCTGTATTGGGCTGACAGTTTCCCTCGGTTCGTTCAAGGGAGCCCGTCTCGAAAGGGGTCATATATCCCTTCGTTACCCTTGAAAGGGACCATATTTCTGCCTGTCCTCAGAGTCCATTCTTCGGAAATTTCCGAAGTCTGGCTCCTACCGGTGCTTGAAGGACTGGTGTTCATTTTGCTTTCTTGATAGGTCTGAATGAAGACCTACCTCTCTTCTGTACTCCTCTCCTTCTGAAAGGAGGGTCTGGCAGAGGAGCTCCCTCGAAAGGGCTGTTTGAGGAGTATGATTTCTCTCTCTTCACAGGAACCGAAGCCCTTTATTTCTTTGCAATTGGGCCATGATCTGCGTGGCCTTTTCTGTCCAAGAATGAGAAATGTCCTAACTAGTTGTGCAGGAATAATTGGTCCGCGAAAGAGAAGCATAAAGACGCGAATGACATCTGCTTTCGTCAGAAAGGAGGCTAAATAAGACTCTCTTCTTCAGAAGTCCAGTCCAACAGCGAGGCCAACCTCTCCGATCAATCTTGACCGCTTTGTCCTGGCAGGACAGTACGCTATAAAGGACTTTTCTGGACTAAGAGATTCATTCTCTTGAGTCTTCTTGGGCCAACACCCAAGAACCAGTCTAAGAAGTTTAAAAACTTCTAAGACATTAAACATCCCTTGAGGAGATGGTTCGCATGCTCAGAAGTCCCCATGTGATTTTTTGAGCAGATGACAATGCTTGTCTCCTTGACTAATCCACCAGATTCGAAAAATCGCTTCGGCGTGGTAGGGAGAGCTAGACCAGGAACTCGCCTGTCTCGTACCAAATTCCCTTCTTTCCTGATAGTTTTGGAAGGAGGGCGGCAAAGACTGTCTTCCCCGCCTTCCCTTGGATTTAAAACATTTCCTACGAATCGGAGAGCCTTATTCCATAGAAATGGTTGGCTTCATTTTTAACAAGGATGCTGGCTTCAGAGACCTCTTCGTACTTGTAAATAAAGACCTCGGAGAAGGAGGAGCAGTAGGGCTTAAGAGTCCCAAACTTCTTGAAGTAAGAGGGCTGCCAGCGTCTTGTAAATCTGACAGCCTGGAGCAGAGTGATCTTCCGAGTCCGAAACTTCTTCCCAATCCAATTCCGAGAGGAATTGTTTATTTTCAATAGGAGACAGGTCTCTTGCAACATCTCTGCCCACTCTCGCAAGAAACGACGACCGCCTGTGCGGCACTTGCGTGTCCCTACGGAGATAGGTTGATCCTGCACACGACCTTATCCTTCTCCTGGAAGAGCGACGGCCGCACTGTGCGGCACCTTTCTCTCCTGTCAGAGGAAGGATGGTCCTCTCCTATCGCTTTCCCCCGACCACCCATATCCTGACAAGGGCTTACTGCCAGCCTGTCGACACCTAGAATCCCTGTCCAGGCAAAGGTTTATCCTTCCGAAAGCTAGACAAACCCTCCTGGCTTAATTGTCCTTTTGGAAGAAGTCCGTCTCTTGGTTTCACTTGTGGCTCATTGCGGCCAGTTGGCGCTCAGTGGCTTCCTTGCGCCAGCTGGCGCTTCCTGGCGATTTTGGCAGGGTGTGTGCGCTTCGGGCGCATTGCGCCTAGGCTGGCGCTTCTGGATCTTCTGACTCGTATTGGGCTTTCTAGCGTGCCCAGGTTGGCGTAAATAAAAAAAAAAAATTTGAAAAATAAAACAACAAATATAAATAAATATAATTACATTCTTTTCTTCCTTTTTCCTTTCCTTCGTTTCATCTTTATCGGAAGGAAATTTACCCTTTTTTCTGGAGTCTCCTTCGTGAAACACTCCTACTAAAGCGGGAAGCTGCTCCTGTACATTTAGAGAATTTTCGCAGCCGCATTCCTCTTTCTCCTTTCCTGATTCAGGTGAGGGAGGTCTAGGAAGAGGACGGAGACTCCGATTTACGTTTAAGAATTAATTTTCTTTTCTTCTTTCACATGGAGATCATTTCGAGAAAGTTCAGGGCTTGAATTTTCCAAAGTTGGAGCCTTCCACTCCTCTTTAAGGGGCGTGACAGTTTCATCAGAGCTTCCAACCCCTTACATTAGGTGAAGAATCTGACAACGAAAACAATTTTTTTTTAGGATGCTTTTTGCGGTAGCGATCCTTGGCAGTTCGGGTCTTCAACAGAATCTGCCGAGGGAACCCTGATCGTGGGGATTCTCCATAACCTCCGTAAGGCTTTTTGACAGTCATCTCCTCTGGGCCTGTGAGCTTGGAATAGGGTTCTAAGCCTGGGAGCGAGATGGAGCCGATCAGACCACCCTCCACTGCACTAGGACACTTAAATCATCTCAACTGTGCTTACCTTGTAACATCAGCATATTTATGTTCCATCCTTTGTTTGGCAGCTTAAGATCTGCAATTTCCGTTGCTGGATTTGCAGTCTAGTACAAGAGGAAGAAGATACAGGTTTAGGGTTTAGGTTGTTATTTTTAATAGCTCGTTAGAACGATACTCCTTCGCTTCTGGAGAGAAGCCTTCCTACCCTATCCATATCTATTTCCTTCAAATAGGAATTTAAATTCTTCATTCATCCTCATTCAAACCTTCACATTCATCACAGGTTGTTAGATATGAACATTCATTCATCTACACCCCTTACAAACTGTGTGAGGATCTACCGAAGCTTTCGTAGCCTCACCATGCATCCCTCATTTTACACACTGTCTTCTAAACCGTAAAGCTAGAATCCGACATGATGAAAAATATCCAAAAACCAAGTCCAATACAGTCCACGAAAGAGTAATCCAAACCAAAGATTTCCAATAACGTCACAAATACCGCTTAGAAGAATCATACGATGAAAAAACACAAAATCAATCAGGAGTAACAAAAAACAATTGTTGCTGTCCACGGCGATAGAGGAAAATCTGTCTTAGAAAACGGGAATATTCTATTCCCACCACCAGCGGCGGGGCGTAGATCACCTGACCTACTGTAGAGTGTGCCGCAAATTCGAATTTCTATCGGGGACGACGGAGTCCTATAGCTAAGTATATATCTGACAGGTAAGTTGAATGCATAAAAATTTAGACTTTATTTGAGAAACCTGTCTTATCTAAAAAATTTATGATGTTATAGAGATGAAAACTGGAGCAACTAGCAATTACTACAAAATGAACATGACCTGTTCTTAGGACTGTTTTGAATTATAATTTGCATACAAGTCAGAACAGGTACCACATCACTCTAACAGAAAAATAGTCCAAGTCTGCTGGAATTTAGTTTAAAGGGGTGTTAAAATCAATATTTTTCAAAAACCTTTTATACAAAACATATAAATAGTTTGTATTTGTCCAAGCATTCATTAATAAAACAAACTTCAGTCCACGCCTGGCTATTCACAGTTCTGGACTCGTGGCTTCACCTGTTCACAGATTTTTGTGTGGAACGCATAACCACATTATTCGCAAAAAATTTGTGCACTCATGGAATTTTTCAAATAGAAATATTCACTAACTAATGCATTTCCTTATTTTTGTAACTAAATACATTTTTCATGATAAAACTATTGAAATAAGCAGACATAAGCATCTTTAGAGGGGGTTTTTGAACAATCAAAATAGGCAGTTATAAGAATTTTTTGAGGGGTGTCAAGAATTCGCGGATGTTAGCTATTAACAGGGAGTTGTGGTCTCTATTCTCCCAACCCCCCCCTCCCCACCATGCATCCTGGGGGCTGACTGTATTTGAATGACTTGTTCAACTGCAGCGCATTAAAACTAACTACAGTAAAACACACAACATACCTGCGCTTCTTCAGGTGATGTTGTTGACAAAATTATCTCTTCTCGTTGTTGTTTCAAGAGATCCTTCTCATTTGCAGCATTTTCACCATTATGTTGATCCTGGGTCTCTTCAGCAACTCCGTTGCTCATCTTTTCTTTTCCCGTGGTGGTGGGGTCTTCTTGAGTGTCTTTATCCAAGGGTGGTGACTTGTTTTCTACAGGACTGACTTCTGCATCCCCTGTTTTTTCTGTGTCTGTCTTCTCCTGAGTATCTTTTGAAGAAGTCAACTCCTTGCTGTCACTGTTTTTATCAGTTTCCTGAACATTGTCTTTGGAAAGATCATTTTTAGACTGGCTACTAGCATCTGGCAGTGCTGCTGACCTCTGAGAATTTGTATCACTGACTCCAGATGGATTTAAACTGTTTTCAGATTTCTGTTCTTTCTTTTTATCTTCCAAATTCGCATTCCTAAAAGAAGGATACAAAATATGATACAGAAATGAAATCAAGAAGAGAGAGAGAGAGAGAGAGAGAGAGAGAGAGAGAGAGAGAGAGAGAGAGAGAGAGAGAGAGAGAGAGAGAGAGAGAGAGAGAGAGCATATTTAATATCAAAGATACTGAGTGATACAGACTCACAAAATGTATGGAATATTGATGGAGCCAACTAGCATGGAGTGCTCTGAAAACACTGTCATAATTTAAAAAAAAACAGTGCTTAAAAGAAAACAAAGAAAAATCTTCAATTAAAACTTGAAATTTATAAATACTGTATGTGAATAAAAATAAAAATAATATAAACGTAACCTCAGCAGTGCATACTTTGTTTTATTTTGTATTATGAAGCTGTACTATAAAAAAAACATATAAAAATACAATATATATGAAATAATTATATTTAAAAAACTACTATTTCACTAATGGTGTTTTCTGAGAAAAGTTAGAATACCATAAAAAAATACTTCAAAAATTTTATTAAATTAGCATCTCAACAAAGGCTTTTTGATAGTCTGGTAGGTAACGAAAATCCGATGTTACAAATTGCACTCGAACATTTACTCGAACATTTCTTAGATAAAACCAATTACACAATTTCTGATACAAACTAACCTGTATTTCACAGTCAACATTCAATTCATGGGTTTCTAAAACCACATTGCATTTAAAATGGAAGCAGGGCAAAAATGTTATTGTCATGATACAATAAAGTTTGTTCATACTTACCTGGCAGATATATATATAGCTGTATTTTCTGAAGTCCGACAGAATTTTAAAAACTTCCAACACACGCAGTGGTCGGCCAGGTGGTTAGTACCCATTTTCCCCCCTTCCCGCCGCTGGAGGCGGGTATCAGGAACCATTCCCATTTTCTATTCATAATTTTTATTTCCACTGTCCCCTGAGGGGAGGTGGGTGGGTACTTGATTATATATATCTGCCAGGTAAGTATGAACAACTTTATTGTATCATAAACAATATCATTTTGTTCATGAAACTTACCTGTCAGATATATATATAGCTGAATCCCACCTTTGGAGGTGGGAAGGGACAGAATAGAAGGATTTTGGGAAACAAATGCATGCAGATGATTTACATCTTGGTTCCACCTGTTAGCATAGCTGGCTTC
>NC_061100.1:141678504-141720606 GCF_015104395.2 Macrobrachium nipponense | reverse complement strand
TTGAGTGAGGATCTGTTGGTCCCAAGACCGAACCAGGCTCGTGGCCAGACTGTAAGAAGTGCATTCCTCACAGTCACTCCTGTTCGCCTCGTTCTTCCCGGTGTAGCCTGAGGAGGTTGAAGGGACAGGTGAGGGAGACCTGACGCTCCTACCCTGCCTACTAGCAGAACCAGTAGGTTAGGAGGACTGCAGGCGATCACCAATCCACGGTGACGATCGAGCTGCAGGTCTGGACCAGCGGTCTTCTGGCGGAGAAGCGCTGGACCAAGGAATGGAGCATCGGTCTCTTGCATCAGGGGAGCTGCTACAAGCGCTCCTCCCCTGCCTACCAGCAGAACCAGTAGGCTGGGAGGACTGTAGGTGATCACCAACCCACGGTGACGATCGAGCTGCCGGTCTGGACCAGCGGTCTTCTTGCGTAGAAGTGCTGGACCAAGGATGGAGCGTCTGTCTCTTGCATCAGGAGAGCTGCTACGAGCGCTCCTCCCCTGCCTACCAGCAGAACCGGTAGGCTGGGAAGACTGCAGGCAATCACCAACCACAGTGGCTGTCAAGCTGCAGGTCTAGACCAGCGGTGTCCCTCTGGAGAAGCGCTGGACCGAGGACGGTAGCGTCAGTCTCGTGCCAACTGACTGCGTTCGGTTGTGTGAAGGGAGCTGTCCAAGCATCCGAGGCGTAGTCACGTGACCCTCGCCTTTTGAAGGGTTATGCCGAGAGACCATACAAATTGTCTATCTGTTGCCACCGATGCCGGAAGGCGAGATGATGATTCTCTCAAGGCATGTGCCCAACAGACGAAAGTCAATTGCCTTCTAGAGACCGAGGTCCCTGACGGCAAGACAGAAGTTCTCATAGTAGTTGAATCTCAGCTAAAGAGAAACAACACTGTGCCGTTGAAGATGAAGGTGGTAGGTGAATGCAGACCTACGTCTTCACAGCCGAATCGAGAAGAGTAAATCTCATGATTCTGAATTTAGAAAAGTCCCGCCGATGACACCAACCCACGAAGACGGCTTAATCCCTGTGATTTTTAAAGGACTGAAAACGCTAAACCGCTACTTCATTGCTGTTCGGTGAGAAGTCGGAGTTGCAATGAAAGCGGAGTGCTTTTCAGTAATAAAAACACAGGGATGTACTGCCTGAAGAACCGCTTCTCATGGGCTGAATCATCATCTTCTTCTTCTTCCCAGGTTATCCAGGGAGGACGTCCTACCTATATACTTGGAAGTAGAGCTGGCAGGGCGGGAAACAGGCGATGTCTTCCGTTATACATCTACAATTCGGGGTGAACAATGAACAATTGCACACCCACAAATACGAGATATATTTAGAAGACAAACTCAGATGTCTGAAGAAATCATTCCGCATTATCGCAGCGGCAGGTGCGATGCAGCAGGAGACTAGGCTACAGACTTCTGTTACCGTGTGGTAACAGAAAGATGATAATGAGTCTTGAGATATCTCTATCTGAAAATTTTCGCAATGTCCAAGGCGATGCAGTAGAGATGGTCATTCACGTATGCGAGAATTCCAGCCAACCAGAGACCTAAGTCTGTGATTGCCGGGTATTCTGTTCGGTATTCAATCATTGTAGAGGAGAGAGACATAATCCGACCATGCTATCTCGGAGAGCCAGCTGGTACTGGGCTGGAGCAGGCAACCCAATACACAGCTAGCTCTCGCCCACTCGTCATCCTGAGTTGCCAGGTAATCCATTCCATGAAGGAATGTGCTCGACTAGAACCATCAAGCGCAAAAAAATACTCTCCAGCATTTGCATTTAATTGAAACGGATTTCGGTGAATGCAAACGCTGAGGTGGTGGTGTTGTAACAATACCATAAGTATCTCAAAATCGAAACTGGTAACTCCTGGGAGGTTTGCAGGGCAGTCCCGAGTTGCAGTTCAATTAAGAAGATACTATTCGTCTCGGTCACAACCCGTAGAGTTAATTACGGTATGTGCCTACACCTCGGACAATTCAACTGATAACAGAATCATGTCGTGAGGGCAATATACGTAGTATATTTGTAGGTTCCTGCACATAGACCTCCATCCTAAATTCTCTTCCATTCGAGGAACAAGAATAAGGACTGGACCTGACACCCTTCATTCCCTAATGAAGAGAGTGAAGGAGATGTTTTCCCCGAAGGAAGACTTCAATGGTGATAACAGGATACCGAAGACAATAGTTCAAGCCAAACTGGATGTTCCCACCCGTTCTTCTCTATCCCAGGGTTGGCCGCCTACTGAGGCGACGGACCGTCAGGTCCATCCAGGCTGAGCCCTTCCCGAGATATTCTTCCTTCAGCAGCAGTGCTTTTCTCGAACGCTAGAAATTCCAGGAATTCGAGCATTCGGCGAGATTCCTGATTATCGTAGTAACAATTATCTGGGATTTTTGTCTCGCCCACTCTGGACCGTGGTTTCGCCCAAGTGTTTGCAGATCGTAGAAGACCAGAACACTCGGAGAGTGCTAGAAATTCCGAAGAACTCTAAGCACTCAGCGAAACCCCCACCGAATTCGTCAGACGATCATCGGGTGGTGGTCCTCCCGATTCCCGTAGAAATCGAGGATGGGGCAAGATCCTTCCTCAACGACGGGGACTTACGTCCAATAGGACCCGAAGGTCCCCCCAGGAACGCAGTCCCCAACGTGGAATCCTACGGAGAATGCTCTGAAGGATCCCTCCCCTTCCCTTCGTAGCCATAGGGAGAGAGGGAAGGGGGAGGAAGATTTGATAATCGCTCGCCTTTCCAGCGGAACTAGCAGTCGGAGAAGCGAGTACGAGCAGCCATCACCATGCGGTGATGGCCGCTCAGAGTCAAGGAAAACGTTACCGTCAGGAGAAAAAGTTTTCCCAAGGAGGGTTACGAACTCGTACTGTAGGCTAAACGTCTGAAACCATGACCGTCGTCTGGGTGGGGCTGAGCGAGCACCTGACAGGAGAGAGCTGATACCGTCCTCCAACACGTCCCAGTCCTCGTCGAGGTCGAAACCTCTCAAGAGGACCGAAGGCGGAGCCTACCCTGGTCTCTTGAGTGCGTGGTCCAGACGGACCGTCACGTGAACGGCGGTGATGGTCCCTCCAAGAGTCTGGGAAGCGTCATTCGTCCTTGCCAGCCCCCCACGATCTCCTCCAACCACTTGAGCGACGATCTGTTGGTCCCAAGACCGAACCAGGCTCGTGGCAGGACCGTAAGAAGTGCATTCCTCAGGGTCACTCCTGTTCGCCTCGTTCCTCCCAGTGTAGCCTGAGGAGGTTGAAGGGACAGGTGAAGGAGACCTGATGCTCCTACCCTGCCTACTAGCAGAACCAGTAGTCTGGGAGGACTGCAGGCGATCACCAACCCACAGTGGCGATCGAGCTGCAGGTCTGGACCAGCGGCTTCTTGTGGAGAAACGCTGGACCAAGAACGGAGCGTCAGTCTCTTCAGGATAGCTGCTGGCGATCGGGCTACACTGGTCGAGCGGCGAGACCGAGAGCAGCAGCGACAGTCCCGAGCGTCAGAAGAGCTGCTGCCGGTTCCCCTATCCGTCCAGTCCTGGTGGGAGCAGCGGTCAGGGGACCAGCAGAGTTCACTGTCGCGGTAGGGGCGCCAGGAGCGTGCCCCTCGCGATCACTCCTGATCGCCTCACTCTTCCCAGTGTAGCCCGAGGAAATTGAAGGGATAGGAGAGGTAGGCCAGATGCTTCCCCCCGGCAGAACCGGCGTGCTGGGGGGGGGCTGCAGACGCTCGCCAACCCGCGTTGGCGATCGATCTGCAGGCCTGGTCGAGCGGCTGGACCGAGAACCGCGGCGACGATCCAGAGGTCAGAAGAGCTGCTGCGGGTCCCCTCTCCGCCCGGTGCCTTGGTGGGAGCAGGCAGGCAGGGGACGGCAGGAAGAAGTCCACTGTCGCGGTGGGAGCGAGGCCTGTCCTCACGGTGCGTCACGCCGCTTGGACCAGCCGAGGCTTTTCCAGGCGACCGAGGGGACCGCTTCCTTTGCCTCCAGCCCCCGCGGTTGGGCCTGTGACCGTGTGTCAACCCTTGTGGTACAGGAGACTCACACACAAGCGATCGCGGCCTCGGTGGGAGTCACCTGGCGACTACCACCAGTCTTCCGCTCCCGTGCCGGGATCCTGGCGCCGAGCGAACTTGGTTGACTGGGGTCGTGCTTTTGCACTCGTTCACCTTGCAGGTGACCGTACACTCGGTACCTCTCGCGAACAAGAGGCCGAGACGGTACCTGGCCTTGAGGCGGAACCTCTGGCGCCAGGAGAGGAGGTACCGGTGTTACCCGGTACCCCTCCGGTCCCCGTCAGGTCCTCCATTCAGGACGGAGTTGGGCAATTGCCGAAGCAACACGGCCCAACTGCAACTGTCTGGAGGGACATGCGGAAGTAGCAGTGAGAGAACGCTTCCTCGAGGAGGGCTACAAAACCCTACCTGGCAGGTGAAGCATCTGCCACCCCCGAGTACTGGTCGGTCGGCGCCATGCGGACCGTCGTCTGGGTGGGTGTCTCTGAAAAGAAAAGGATAATTTTAAAAGAGGGGCTGGAATGGCCCGCCTCCCACCAAGGCCTCTGCGTGCACGGACCCGCCGGGAAACGTCACATCAACCCTGGGCAACGGACGATCGCTGCAAGAGCAATCGCCAGTCTGGCGAAGAGTCACCCTAGGACTTCCTTACCATCTTCCGCTCCGTGCCTGGGTCCTGGCAAGGGGCGAACTCCGCAGTCATTGGACCCTGGCTCGCACGGCACCCGTAGGTGACCGTACACTCGGTAACGCTTGCAAGCGGGCGGCCAAGGACGGTTCCCAGTTCCGGAGGTGGATGCTTCGGAAACCGGGAGGAGGAGAAACAAAGCAAGCGGCCGGTACCTCCATGGTCCCGTCTGCTTCTCCCATAGAAGGCGAGACGGGCCCCGTGCCCGAAGGAAGCGGAGGACCAGCAGAAGAACCCACCTGTCCACCAGGAGCGAGACAGACCCTTAGACAAGTCCTGTGATGAGACTTCTTAGGGGGTGAGACCACCTTCTCTTACCGGCAAAGCCTAAAAGATGAAGGGGGGATGCATGAAGATATGAAGATCTCGAAGAGGGAGATGGCGACACTTGACGAGCTCGCTTCCTCTTCGGTTTCTCCTCTGCCAGACTTCTACATAGGAGCAGCTAACCTCACAGGGCAGCAGCGCGACCGCTTCGTCCAGTGAATAAACTCACGGGTAGAGTCGGTCTGAAATTGATTATCAGCAGGGGATCAGTACAAACACTAGCAGGATCGGACGCAACATGCTAAGAGTTATAGTACAATTCCAAGGTTAGGATAACCAACACGAAGGAGCATCCAAACCAATTACTGCTGAAAACACAATCACAACTAGTCGTAAAATATAATAAAAAAAACAAAAAAAAAAAAAGGATCCCACCAGGACAAAAAGATCAACGACAGGCAACCGGAGCTCAACAAACATACGTCTTACGGAAGACGGCTGAAAGCAAAGTGGAGTAAGGTTACATCAGGGCAGGCAGCTGCCCCACGGTTAGATACTGCCTAACCACTTGTTTCAAGATTCAACGGCCGTAATTCCAGCTACGCCGTAAGTTAATTCCTATTGTTAAAGGACCGAAGGTTTGTATTCGTATCTGAACAAACATTCCATAGTGTGTATTTGCAAGTACTATACTGAAGGGAAGTAAGTATATAACTCTCCTCACATAAACAATATTGTGAACACAAAGAATTCCATAAAAATAAAGACAATTTTTTATCATCATTTACCTATGGCTACGCAGTATATTTTCAAGGTTGTTACTGAGCAGGAAAAATCAAATACTTTATTATTACATCAGCTGCAAAGGGAGTTATGAGATAGTTGAAGCTGTTTTTCATCAACTAACCTAGCAAGCCGAGGAGCAATTTTTACTAAAGCACATTGAAGGTCAGCTTGCACATTCATTCAAGACCCACGGGGAGTGCGTACCTGCTAACAGACCCTTGGCGTACCCCAAGTTGAAAACCCCTGCTCGATCTAGACCCTGGGGACAGTGTCTCAGTTCCCTCTCCCGAAGGAGTTTGAGAACCAACAAAAGAGTCAACTGCCTCCTCCCCAGAGGAAGGATGCACACCCTTAGAAGTCTCGTGATGAGACTTCTTACGGGGCGGAGAGGCTACCTTCCCCTTCTTAGGCCATGAAGCCTTCGAAGGGGTAGGTGAGGAGGGAGCAGGGTTGGCATCAGGGATAGGTCTGGTTACAGGAGCAGGAACAGTAGCAGGCATGATAGCAGACACAACAGGCGATGTCAGCTGTCAGGGGTGGAGCAAGGAACCTGGATACAGCCAGCAGTGCAACCCCAAATCCAGGAGGATTTGTTTGTTTGTTTGTTTGTATGGTGTTTTTACGTTACATGGAACCAGTGTTATTCAGCAATGGGACCAATGGCTTTACGTGACTTCTGAAGCACGTCGAGAGTGAACTTCTATCACCAGAAATACACATCTCTCACATCTCAATGGAATCTAGGAGGAGGCACTGCAGGCGGTGGGAAGTGGAGCAATGGCATGTGGTGTTGTGAAGCCATCAATACCAAAAAGGAGACACTAATGGGGTTGTGGGTCCAAACCATGTGCAGGAGAGTGTAGTAGCCAGGCTGCATTACGGTTGCCGTGGTGGTGGTGACAACAACTTGGGTAACAGCAGTTCAGGTGAGCCAACAGAAGGTGGTCCCACAAACCCAAGGGAAGACCATGCTTGGCCTAGCCCAGCCACCTCACCTGCAGAAGGGAAAGTCAGGTATGGGGGGGGGGGTCCCTCCTCGCTTCAAAGGAGGGCCTTCTAAGCAAGAAAAGACCCAAAAGGAGCATTAAGTAGGTCCAAGGGCACAACCCCCCTCGTCATCCACCCTTTGGCTCATTGGAGGACGAAGCAGAGAGAGGCCTCACTTGAAGGAGTGGCAGACAGCAAAGGAGTGTATTACCCTTAGTGTTGCGGGGACAGAGGTAGGAGAAATGTTATTGTTATAATACAATAAGTTGGTTCATACTTACCGATGCAGATATATTATATAGCTGTATTTCTGAAGTCTGTTTTCTGAAGTTCCGACAGAATTTAAAAATTCGCGGCACACGCCAGTGGCTAGGCCAGTGTAGTACCCATTCCCGCCGCTGGGAGGCGGATATCAGGAACTATTCCCAATTTTCTATTCATTATTTGTATAAGTGCCCCACTGTCTCCTGAGGGGAGGTGGGTGGCACTTTAATTATATCATATCTGCCAGGTAAGTATGAAAAACAAACTTAATGTATTCATAACAATGGAAATTTTGTTCATGAAACTTACATGACAGATATATTATATCTGAATCGCACCGTCGGATGGTGGGAAGAGACAAGAATAGGATTTTTTTGGGGGAACTAAATTAAGTAAGATGATATACATTGGTTCCTGGATACCCTGTTAGCATAGCCGACTTGTGATTTAACTGTCACCAAAGTCTGCTTCTGCGTACTAGAGTTGCCAGCGAGGTAGAGACTGTAATGCTGAGTGCGCTCTAGATGATCTGTCGACAGGGGGCCGTGACCACAATGTGACTAGACCATATGGACTCATACTTCTGAGGGCAACGAAGCTTAAAAACACCACCTGACCTAACCTATCAAAGTTAGTTACAATAACTTCTAGCTAAGAAAAGGAACGGCGGCCTCAAACGACAAACCCTTCAAAGTTAAAAGGCAACCTATCCCTTTTCTATAGGATAGGATTGTGTTGCTTCCTGACCACAATAATATATTACGGATAGTATGGTCCCTAGCGCCTTACGGATCTGAAATGTCGTCTCACATCCGTCGGGAGTGTGAAGCGAAAACACCAGAGTTGCTCGCTAAAGCGTGGGCACTCAGGTGTTACTGAGTGGTCATGCTCTGTTGAAATGCTTCGAGGCCGCGCCCTCACCTATTGAGCATTCATATATTAAGAAAAAATCTCAAATCTTTATGCAAACATTAATGAATGAGACCTCTGAAAAGAAAAAACTCCTGGATATAATGCCAGGGTGTTCTTGGACATGAACCAGTCCTGGTCCTTTTACGAACACCGCAGATTGTCGGGAGTGTTGAAGCGAAACCCAGAGTTGCTTTCGCTAAAGAGTGACACTCAGGATGTTACTGAGTGTCATGCTCTGTGTTGAAATTGCTTCGAGCCGCGCCCTCACCTCTTGGAGCTTGAGATAAGAAAAATATCTCAAATCTTTAGCAAAAACATAATGAATGAAACCTCTTAAAAGAAACTCCTTGCATAATGCCAGGGTGTTATTGGAATGAACCAGTTTGGTCTTTTTACGGAACACCGCAGATTGTCCGGTGACATTGACTTTCTATAGTTTATCAAGATAAAACTGAGAGACCCTACAGGGCACAGGACTCTTCTAACGCCACATTGCCCAATAATTTGTGCCAATAACCTTGGTCTCCAAGCCTTCGGGTCAAGGGGTTAGACAGGTTTTGTTCTATCAAGAACGGAAGGCTTAGAGGACCAGAACACGCATGATGTCATTAAAGCCAAAACCTCTGATGATGGCTAAACACTCACTAACCTCCTGCCGTGGCTAGAGCGGTTAGGAATATTAGCCTTCTGGTCAACGTGTATTGAGTTCGCAGAAATGATAGGTTCGAAAGTGCTTTTGGCATCAGAAACTCAGACTACGGTCTAAGTCCATGCGGAACTTTGATCAAAGAGAATTGCAAGGATCTCCAAGACCTCAAGATCGTGAAGCTTTGTTGTTTGACAGAACCGAATCCCTTTGAGGCCTAGAGGCCGTCAAACAAAACTATTTGCTATCTACAAAGGTAGGACTTTATCTTATCTCTATACTCATACGGAAAGATAGAACCATACGAAAAATTCACAGAGGTCGAGGTGAGGAACTCATTCCATTCATATCTCCAGAAACGGCCCCTCCGATGAAAACGAAAATAGGCAGCACTGCTTTGCCTTGGCCAAGAGATGTCATTAATCTTGAAGATCTTGCGCTTCTCGATAGTCTGAACGCCCTTCAGATCAGAGAGGAGAGTATTAGATACTTCACTAAGTTGACGATGTTAGATTACACCGATTCTTCGGGAAGGGTCTTGGACAATCTCTGAATTACCTGAACTCTGTGAATCCAACCTCTTAGAGGCCAACATGTGGCGACTAAAGCTAATCCTCTAGGAGCATGAATAAGGGAACAACTTAAGAGGAAGCTCCTTCGTTCTCAATATTACGAAAAACTAAACGAAAGGACGCCTCAGTCTCTCATCACTTTCAGAACCATACTTCTCAACGTGAGGAATACTGAGAGTTTCAGTAGTCTGTTGCCTTCCCGATCGAGATAGAACCGCACGGACGTGCACTAGTTTAACGAACCTCTTGAGGACGTACGTTCCGTGCCCATATGCCCATATAAACCAATTCTCTCTTCCGAGCTATGAGAGAGATGAGGAACTTATCCGAGATGATTTGGGCCACTCGATCCAAACTCACCCTTCGAGGAACTGGAGAAAGCCGAACCAATTTGGGCTTCCAATTCTTTAGACAAGTGCCAGAACATCGTTCTCTTGTTCGGATGTCTGGAACCCTCTCGCTATGTCACCCGAGGTGATCTCAAGCCGTTGAGAGAAAAAATTCGATTACAAGATCTTTGATGTTATTCCAATGTTCTTCGTGAGGAAAATTGTAGAGGTCTGAATTGCCTGTTTATTCAGGAAAACCAAGCTTCTACAGAAGAGGAAAATGGTCCCGCAAACTCATCCATTCCTCACTCAGCCTGCTTCCTTCCCCAAATAAGGCTTGACGCTTGCATAAGGCAGGAGAGCATTTTATTATAGTGCTATGCCGCGGTAGATTCGTACCTGGAATGTTACCGTGCAGTAAACCGCACTAAACAAGTATAAGAGATATCTTGTGAAATTTTCTAAGGTAAACGGAGTATGGATCATTCAAGATTACTAGAAATTCTCAACCGAGGCTAAAATCATGGATTGTAGGGCAGGAGAGGGACGGTTTATTCAGCCATTCCGCAAGGGAGAGAGACGTAACCAACAGCGCATGACACCGAGCTAGGGGCCCCGGTACTGCGTAGATCACAGTAACAGGCAGCCTTGAATCATCGTCTCGCACTATTGTGCTGAGTTGCCACGCTACTCCTTTTACGAAGGATAGGTAGAAATTATCGAGCAAGGGAACTTTCAAGAGGCCAATATTTAAACGAAACAAAATTCGCCTTAAATACAGAAGCTGAGTGGTGTTGCAGTTCAATTAGAATCCTTCTCGTCTAAAGTCGCCAATCCGTAGAATAAATAGGGATATGGCCTACCCATCGGGACAATTCAATAGTGCTTCGTAGAATCATGTCGCGAGGTTAATATACGTAGTTATATTTATAGTATTTCGGAACAACGATCTCCATCATAAATTCTTTCCTTCAAGAAAACAAAATAAGGATTGGAGATCTTTTATTTTTTTTTTTTTTGACCACCTTTCGATCTCTAATCAAAAAGAGTGAAGGAGAAGTCTTCCGTCGAAGAAAAGCTTTTTTCAGTGGTCGAACAGAAACTATCTGCCTAAGTTGCAGCTACTCCTTTCGAAGGGAATAGTTATTGATATTATCGAGCAAAAAGGAAACTCTCAAGGAGGCCTATTTACATGAACAGAATTCGCTAAATACAGAAGCGATTTGGGTTGTCGTAACAAACCTGAAGAGTTGTTCTTACTCCGAAAACTCTTGGAAGTGAATGGGAGTGCCAAATAAATTACATTAGAAACAAACAGTTCTTTCGGCTTCTATCCGCAGAAGAGAGGTTAAATCGACGATATAGGTATATTGACTTGACCCATGCGTTAGCAAATGACGCAAAGATAAACTACGTAAGCTAGTGTAGTAATTTGAACATCGAATTCTCTATTACATTCTTTCCTCGACGAGGAAGAGAGAAAGCAAGGAAAAACGAATGTCCACGTTCTAATGAACGAGACTTTTAAAAAGAACTCCTTGGACTCTTTGCAAGACTTCTTTTCCAGAAAAGGGAGTAATATTCGAATAGCGATCATCAAGAGAGAAAGAGGATCGAAAAAGAACCGTTCAATGTCTTATGATATTGGACAAACGACTCCTGGGATAGTCTACAAGTCTTTCTCTTAACCCCGGATGAGCCTATGAAATGATATGAGCGCTCTTCCGAAATGGTAATGAGTTTATCCGCTTAACGAAACAAAATTCGCTAAAATACAGAAGCTGAGTTGGTGTTGCAGTTCAATTAGAATACTTCTCGCTAAGTCGCAATCCGTAGAATAACTAGGATATGCGCCCTAGCCCCTCGGACAATTTCAACCTGCTTAGTAGAAATTCATGTCGCGAGGTTAATATACGTAGTATATTATAGTATTCTGAACAACGATCTCCATCCTAAATTCTTTCCTTCAAGAAAACAAAATAAGGATTGGAGATCGGGACCACCTTTCGCGCGCTATCAAAAAAGAGTTGAAGGAGAAGTCTTCCTCGAGAAAAGCTTCAGTGGTGAACCAGAATACATCTGCCTGAGTTGCCAGACTACTCCCTTTTACGAGGACAATAGGTATGAATTATCGAGCAAAAAGGAAACTCTTCAAGCAAGGCCTATTTAAATGAAACAGGAATTCGCTAAATACAGAAGCTGCGTGGTGTTGGTGAAACATTACCTGAAGAGTTGTTCTTACTCCGAAAAAAATCTTGGAAGGTGAAGGGAGTGTCAAATAAATACATTAGAACAAACAGTTCTGTCGGCTCTATCAGCAGAGTAAATACGACATATGCGTATATGACTTGACATGAGTTAGCAAACTGACGCAAAGATAAACTACGTAAGTATTGTCGTTAATTGAACACGAATTCTCTATTACATACTTCCTCGACGAGAAGAGAGAAAGAAGGAAAAACGACTGTCCACGTTATAAGAACGAGACTTTTAAAAGACTCCCTTGACTCTTGGCAAGGGACTCCTTTCCAAGAAAAGGGAGTAATATTCGATTAGAGATCAGCAAGAGAGAACGAGGATCGAAAACAATGGGACCGTTAAATGTTTCTTATGGATATTGGACAAAGACTTCCTGGATGAGTCTACCAAGTCTTGCTCTTAAAACCCGGATGAGCCTGCTGAAAATGAATGAGGAGCTCTTCCGACATTTGTTAATGAGTTTATCCGCTTAAACGATAAACGTTTAAAAATCTATGTCAATGGAGAACTACCCATTTATGAGGTGTCCCCCACTTATAATGACAATTGGGGAAAAAAGGTCCTGACTTGACAAAACTCATTAGGCACTTCCTAATAGGGGAAAACCTTTAACATGACCGAAGTCACCAGAATCCAAGTATATATTTCCCGATTCTCAACGAAAGCGATGAATAGGATAGAGAGGATCGAAGAAAAAATTCGGGTATGTCTCTCCGCTAACTCCGAATCCTTTTTAAAAATTTCTGTAAAGAAATTGTCCTCAAAACAGCAATAAGACGCCTTCAACAAGGCTTTTTCTGTCGAAAGGAGGTTCCTGCCGAGCTTCCACCGAAGCGTCCTCTGGCGAATGTCCCAAAAGCGTCCTGCTGAGGTCTCAAAAGCGTGTGGAAAAGTCCCTGCTGAGCGTCCTTCAAAAGCGTCCTTGCGAGCGTCCCTGCTTAGCGTCCCTGGAAAACGTCCTGCTAGCGTTGTGCATACCTCGTTTGCGATGAACATTGAATATTTTTAAGGGAGTCCTCATGCCGAGTCCCATGAGAGCCGCTACCGATGTCCTGACGAGTGTGAACACTAAAGAAGACGTATGGCTTTCGTCTTCGCAAGGTGCTTGCGAGGTCCTCGGAGAATGTCTCTACTATAGGACGTCGAGCACCTCAAACGCTTCGCTCGCGTCTAATGCCCTTCTTATGACGACCAGAGACATAAGTTGTTTGAAGTGCAAAGCAGCTTGCCGAGCGTCAAAACTTATCAGTTGCTTTGTCGAAGTAAAGCGAACGTTACATAACGTATACGGAGCGCCATGAGGAGAGGAGACGACTATGTCCTTGATACCAAATTCTTTTGAATGCTAGCGAGGTTTTGATGAAACAGCTCTAACTTCATGAGCGTTCACTCGCAGGAGGCTCAACACTCTTTCTGGCAAGATGAATGAACTCCTTAATAAATGTATAAGGGATAATACATGAGCGTGCACTCGCAGGAGGCTCAAATCACTCTTCTGGCAAGATGAATGAGCCTCTTTAATAATGTTATAAATGAATGTCATACATGAGCGTTCACTCGCAGGAGGCTCAAATCACTCTCTGCAGATGAATGGCCTCCTTAATAATGTAAAATGATATATACATGAGCGCTTCACTCGCAGGAGTCTCAAATCATCTTCTGGCAAGATGAATGAAAGCCTCCTTAAATGTCCTTAGAAAAAGAGCCAGTGCATTTTCTAACGGGACTTAGGAAATGTGGTCTCTTTACTCTTTCATCCTCTAGTTGACGAGCGAGGAGGACGTGAAGAGTCCTCTTCTCTCAAGCTCTTTAGGGGGCGCGAGCCTTCCGAGAAACTCCAACCCCTTGTGTGGGGAGGTACGCTCGGAGGACGAGAAGCAATCCTCAAGATTTCGTGCACGGCACGTCTTTAGCAGCTGGGAGAGCGTCAACAGGTTCCTGCGAAGGGACGCCAGAATCGTGGGGGAGCCCCCCGTAACCCTCTTGTTTTTTTTTTCGACATGCCTCTCCTGAGTCAAGGGAGTCGACAGAGGTCCAGGCCTAGGGCGATCTGCCGCCCCCTCCAAACACAAGGGGCACTACAATTCACAAACACTTGATTGGAGAGCGAGACTTAGTCTAAGATTACTTTGATGTAATCCTCTAGCAGACACTTCTTCTAGGCCCGTAGGTAAGCATACCACAGGTTAGGCAAAATAAAATCTTACAGGAGGTTAGAAGGTTCATCTAATTTCTAACTTCTGTTTCTGGGAGGAAAAACTCCTGATTATAACAAGCTCTAAAATGCGTAAATGATCCTCCTTCTTCCGTAATCAGTTAACATTGACACTAATTACCTTAGGCAAGAAAACATGTACATTGTCATATATATTAAGCGAGTTGTTCTTACCGAAAAAAATAAGTTACGGTGGTTAGCCTCACCTTACCGGTGCAGACAACAAAGTTCTGAAACTAGGCCAAACTAGCTTTCAGACATCAAATGCAATGAAAAACAAAAAAAAATTACGGATAGCGTATGCCTAGCACAACATCCAAGTAACTAATCTGAAAGAATAATTAGGATACTTAGGTGGCTAATGAAGTTTTTCAAAACCTAGGCGGAGGTCTGTAAAAAGTTGTTTACAGACGGCGACAGAAAACAAAATATGAATAGAAAATGGGAAATAGTTCCTGATATCCGCCCCCAAGCGGCGGGAATGTGTGTTACACCACCTGGCCGGGCCACTGCGTGCTGCGCGAATTTTTAAATTCTGCGGACTTCAGAAAATACAGACTGCAGAAAATCTGAACAATTTGTCGAAATTGCATTTCCTAAACTATTACAAACTGAGGTCCTTAACAATAGGAAGTAGCTAGCGGCAGATGGAACAAGGTAGTAAGCTTCGAACAAGGGGAGAACGGTAGTTAACGGCTTGTCCGATAGTGCGCGGACTGGTTAAACAATCACTTTGATTTTAGGACCATGAAAAATACGCAGAGTGAGGGGTGGCATGGAGGGAGGGAACTATAGTAAGGACCTAGGTTTGTATAGTTAGGAAAATGCAAATTTTTCGACCAAATTGTCATTTGTTCCGATACGTAATACAAACCATCGTCCTTTAACCAATAGGAAGACTCACTTCTTGGTGGGAGGAATCTGAGTCTTTTGATGAACAAGGACTGTGGTTCGTCCATCCTGGAATGCATCCCTTGGTAGTAGAAGAGCGAGGGAGGGATCCAAGCCTCTGTCAGATGCTCGGGGTGGTGCACCGCAGGATCAATGGTCAGACCTCTTGGGCGTTACTAAGAGAGACGGCAAGCGTATCTCTTAGTACCAGCCAAGCAAGAACTTGTTCCGTTTGCAAGAGGCAACATAAAGTATGGTGTTTTGTCTCAAGCTGGCATCACTTCCTCCCCTTGTTGAGGACAGGGTTGGATATCCGTTCCTATCCCTAGTGCAAGGGAATAGGATGGGCTCTGTTGAGAGCTTCACCGGCATCTTGTCCTAATCCAGCAGGGTGACGGACCGTGTCCCTCTAACCACAGGTGAGGGGAAGAAAAAGATGGGAAGAGAGCCAGTCACACTCTCCATTCATCATCCCCATTCTTACGCGCACAACAGGACTCGATGCTGTTCAGCCTGTGAGGTCTGGGTCGCTAACACAACGTGTTGAGCAAGCCACCACGGGTCCCAAGGAAGAAAGATCCAAGGACCTGTGGGCAATTATCCCGAAGGGTAGAAGGAAGGCCATGTGGTCTGGTTGGACCAGACCCCTGCCTTCAGTACCGGCGCCACGGAGAAGTCTGCGGACAAGGCAGCATCTCTTCGCATCGAAGGCGGTGAAGTTCCATTAGGGGGATGTGAACGGAACCCGCACCAATCGCCAGGACCGAAGGGTCTGAGTCGCGTACGACAAGTCGGTACGAAATCGAGCGTCACGGATCCCATTCCCCTGGATGCTTGACGTAGCAGGGAGGAAGTCATGCAGGTCCTCAGAGGAAAAGAAGGAAAACCTAGTCGCATGACCTATTCCTCTTCTTACTCCGGTGATGTCCAGTTACCATATGGTCTGTCCGTTTGCCAAGAGTCTCTCGCATCCTCCTATCCCCATGCAGCGAAGTATCGGTAGTGGATAAGGACACCGGACACTCCATGGTGGGTGTCAATGGTATGGTACTTGACAAGCTATTTAAAACGACAGTAATGATTGCTCTGTAACAACCGAAACTAAGTCAACAGGCGTTAGTTCGTAACGACTCGGGCGCTCTGGACAGCTGCCGACTGACTGCGTTCGGTAGGAGGCAAGTTGTCACAAGCATCCGAGTAAGTCACGGACCTTCGCCTTTAAAGCGGTTATGCCGAGAGAACCAAACAAATAATGTATTTGTTTGTCACCAATGCCGGACAGCGATGGTGATGATTTCTCTAAGGCAGTGTGCCCAACAGGCGAAAGTCAATTTGCCTTATAGAGACGAGGTCCCTTGAAGGCAAAACATCTCATGGATTGTGAATCTCAGCTAGGAGAAACAACATATGTCACCGCTTTTGAATGTACGAAGTTAGATATTGAATGCAACCATACGTTTCACAGCGAATCGACGGAAAGGATTCTCAAGATTCATAACCTGTGCTACAAATGACTAAAACGGCTAACCGCCTATTTAATTGCTGTCACGGTGAGATAGAAAGTCGTAGTTGCAATGAAAGCGGGGGCGTTCTTCAGTAATGAAAACACAGGGAAAGCGCCTGAAGAAATGCTTACATGGGGCTGAATCATTTGGAATAGAAGCTGTCAGGTCGGAGAGTTGCAATGTTTCTGAAACATTCTCGTAATTCGGAGTTGAACAATGAACAATTGTATACCCTACGAATACGAGATATTTTGAAGACAAACTCAGATGTCTGCAAAACATTCGCCTTATCGCATGTGCGATGTCGCGGAGACGTGTACAGATTCGTACCGTGCGGTAAAACAGAAAGATGAAAAGAGTCCAAGAGAATCTCTAGTTGAAAATTCTCGCAATGTCGAAGGCGATCGGAAATCTAGCGTCACAGCAGTAGATGTCCGTCTTATTGCGAGAATCCCCATTAATCAGAGACCTAAGTCTATGATTGTTGGGCAGAGATTATACCCGTTTTGGTGGGTCTTTCATTTTATTTATCGGTATGTTCGTTCTACCCTTGATTCGGTAGTCAATCAAACAGGGGAGAGAGAGACATAACTGACGTGCATTCTCGGAGGCCCAGTGATACTGAGCTGCTGTCAGGCAGTTCAATACGCAGTAAGTAGTTCGAGCCTGAGCTCTCGCCGACCGTCATCTGAGTTGCATGTATCCATTATTCCATGAAGGAATGCGGTTCGGCTAAACTACCGAGCATAAAAGGTCATGCTCGAGCCCCCCCCCAAAAAATTTCATATTTAGGCGAAAACGAATTTCGTAAATTAAAAGTTGAAATGGTGGTTGTCAGTGACCAAAACCATAAGTACATTAAAATTGAATGAAAACTCCGGGGAGTGGTTGCAGGCAACCCCGAGTTGCAGTTCAATTAGAATACTTCTCTTCTAAGTCGCAATCCGTACGATAAACTGAGATATGCGCCTACCCCTCGGACACTTCAACTCGCTGAGGTAATATACGTAAGAATTTTGTAGGATTCTGAACAAACGATCTCCATCCTAAATTCTTCCTTTCAACGAAACCAAAATAAGGATTGGAGATCGACACTTCGATCTCTATCAAAGAGTGAGGAAAGTCTTCCTCGAAGGAAAGCTTCAATGGTGAAACAGAATACTAAGGACGATAGTTCCAAGCCAAATGGACAATTTGCGAAAATTGCATTTTTCCCTAACTATAACAAACCTGAGGTCCTTTAACAATAGGAAGTAGCTAAGAGGTAGCTGGATACGGTCGTAAGGCTTCGAACAAGGGTGAGAACGGAGTTAAACTGCTTGCCGATCGTCGCGCGCGCGCGACTGGGAGGTAAACAAATCACTTTTGCTTTTGGCCCCATGCAAAATACGCCAGATGAGGGGTGGCCCTGAGGAGGGACTTTATGGTAAAGACCTCAGGTTGTATAGTTAGGAAAAATCGCAATTTCGACAAATTGTCAATTTGTTCGATAACGTAATACAAAAACCCTCGGTCTTTTAACAATAGGAAGATTGATTCTTGGTGGGGAGGAATATGATTTGTCATTTTTGAGAACAGACTGGGTGTTCGTCCATCCCTGGATGCCTCCCTTGGGTCGTAAGAGACGAGGGAGGGATCCAAGCCTCTGTACGATTGATCGGGGTGCGCACCGCTAGGATCAATGGTCAGACCTCTGGGCCGAGTACTAAGAGAGATGGCAAGCGGTATATCTCTTGGTACCAGCAAAGCAAGCAAGAATGTTCCTGTTGCAAGAGGCAACATAAAGTAGGGTGTCTCCAGCTGGCATCCACTTCCTCCATTGTTGGAGGAAGTGGTGGATACACACGCTCCTATCCCTAGTGAAAGGGATAGGATGGGGCTCTTTGAGTAGCTCACCTGCATCTTGTCCTTATCAGCAGGTGAAGCCGTGTCCTCTAACAACAGTAGAGGGGAAGAACAGATGGGAAAGAGGAGCAGTCAAACACTCTCATGACATCCATTCTTACGGTCACACAGGAGTCGATGTTGTTCAGGCCTGCGAGGGTATCTGGGTTCGCTACACAACGTGTTGAGCAGCCACCACGGGATCCCAAGGAAAAAAGATCCAAGACCTGTGGGCAATATCTCGAAGTAGAAAGGAGGGAATGTGGTCTGGTTGGACCAGACCCCTGCCTTCATAACCTGCGCCAAGGAGAAGTTCTTGTGGACAAGGCAGGCATCTCCTTCGCATCGAAGGCGGTGGAAGTTCATTAGGGAGGGGATTGTGAACGACTCGAAAAATCGTAAGGGACGAGGGTTCGAGTCCTTCGCTACGAAGTTCGGTCGAAATCGCAGCGTCACGGATCACCCATCCCCTGGGTGCGACTTCGCAGGAGAAGTTCATGCCAGTTCCTCAGAGGAAAAGAAGGAAATAGTCGCATGACCTCATCCCTCTTCTCTACTTCGGTGATGTCCCAGTACCCATATGGTCTGTCCGTTAGCAATTCGAAGTCTCTCGCATCCTCCTATCCCCATGCAGCGAAGAGATTCTCGGTAGTGGATAGGGACACGGACACTCCATGGTGCGGTGTCAATGGTATGGGTACTGTGACAGCTAGTAATACGAAGTAATGGTTGCTGTGTAAACAACGAACTAAGTCAACAGCGAATTCGTAAACTGATCGGGCGCTCGACAGCTGCGACTGACTGCCGTTCGGGTCGGAGGCCAAGTGTTTCAAAGCATCCGAGAAGTCACGTGACCTTCGCCTTTAAAGGGTTATGCCGAGAGACCCAACAAATGTGTAAATTTGTTTGTCACCAATGCAGGACAGCGAGGTGATTGATTCTCTTAAGGCATGTAACAACAGGCCGAAAGTCAATTGCCCTTCTCAGAGACCGAGATCCCTGAAGTTAAAAACATCTCATGTTTGTGAATCTCAGCTAGGAGAAACAACACTATGTACCGTTTGAAGACGAAGGTAGAATTGAATGCAACCTACGTCTGCACATATGAATCGAGAGAGGATCTCAAGAAATTCATAACCTGTGCTTACAAAGTGCCCCTTGCAAACGCTACCGTATTCATTGCTGTCGGTGAGAAGTCGTAGTTGCAATGGAAAGCGGGGCGTATCTGCGGTTAATGAAAAACAAAGGTGGAAAGCCCCTGAAGAACTGTTCTCATGGGCTGACATTTGGAGGTAGAGCTGTCAGGTCGGAGAGTAGGCGATGTCTTCTGACCACATCTTGTAAATGGGGTTGAACAATGAAACAAATTGTACACCTACGAATACGAGATGATTTGTGAAGACAAATCAGAGTCTGCAAAAATCATTTCGCATTATCGCAGTGCCGATCAGCGGGGAGGGGCTTGTACAGACTTTGTTACCGCGGTAAACAGAAAGATGAAGAGGTCCAAAGAATATCTCTGTTGCAAAATTCTCGCAATGTCGAAGGGCGATGGAATTCTAGCGTCACGCAGTAGATGGTCCTTCATTTTGCGGAGAATCCGTGAATCAGAGACCTAGGTCATGATGTTAGGCAGAGATACGAGTTCGGTACAGTCAATCAAGCAGGGAGAGAGAGGACATACTATGACCGTGAATCTCGGAGAGGCCCAGCTGATTACTGAGATGCTATGAGGCAGCTCAATACGCAGTGGTTTGAGCCTGCTGCTCGTCATCTGAGTTGCCAGGTAAATTCATCTTCCACGAATGAATGCGTTCGGCTAGGAAATACCGAGCAGAAAAGATATGCTCGGCAATTATATTAGGCGAAACGAATTTCGGTAAATATAAAAAGTTGAAATGGTGTTTGTGACAAAAACCATAAGTATATAAAATTGAAACTGAAAAAACTCCTGGGAGGTGCAGCAACCCGAGTTGCAGTTCAATTAGAATACTTCTCGTCTAAGTCGCAATCAGTAGAATAATACACTAGGATATGCGGCTACCTCGGACAACTAAACGCTTAAGCAGACTATGTCGCGAAGGGAATATACGTTATAGATTTGTAGGATTCTGAACAAGATCTCCATCCTAAATTTCTTTCCTTCAGAAAAACAAAATAAGGATTGGAGGATCGACCACCTTCGTTCTTATCAAAGGAGAGTGAAGGGAGAAGTTCGTCTCGAAGGAAAGCTTCCAATGGTGAACAGAAAATACTAAAGACGATAGTTCAAGCCAAACTGGATATTCCCGTCCGATTCTCTAGTTCCAGGTTGGTCGCCTCCCCTACGTGAGATAAGTTTCTTTCAGCCGCAGTCTTGTCTTCACAATGCTAGAAATTCAGGAATTCGCGCAGAGCGAGGTTTCCGATACGTGTAAACATATCGGGGATTCTGTCTGCTCACCATTTGGACCGTTTGGGCTCGCGTAAGGTGTTTGAAGATCGTAAAAAATCGAACACTCTGAATGCGCTAGAAAGTCCGTAGAATTCTAAGCAGGCTGCGAAACCCACACCGAATGCGTCAAAACGATATCGGCTGGTGGTCTCCGATCTCCGTATGAAATCGAGAATGGACAGCCCCCCTCCCCCCCCCCCCACCCCCCCTTCTTTTCCCTCTTCCTCCCCCCCCCCCCCCAGGATTCCTCCCCAACGGACCGGGGCTTACGCAGGTAGGACCCGAAGTCCCCCCGGTAGTGGCAGTCTCCGAACGTGGGATCCTACACAAAAAAAAAAAAAAAAAGAAATCTCTGTAGGATCCTTCCCCGTTCCCGCGTAGCAGTAAGACGAGAGGGAACAAATGGGGAAGGAATTGGAACTCGCTCGCCTCCAGTGGGAATAGCCAGTTGGAGAAGAGTAGGAGACAGCCATCGCCTGCTGGGATGCCTCTCAGAGTCGGGAAAACGTATCGTCAGGAGAAACGTTTCCCAAGGAGGGTACGAAATCTCACTGTAGGAAGTGGGTCTGCCGCCACTGTGAACGTCGTCTGGGGGGCTGATCGGACACCTGACAGGAAGAGGGGCCGCGATACGTCCTCCGGACTCATTCAGCCTCGGCGAGGTCGAAACTCTCAGGAGGACGAAGGAGTATTAAAATACGGTGGTACGAAGACACGTTAGGAAAAACGCCGCTGTCGAAGTAGAGGAGGTGGAAGTAGCTGGGAATCGACCCGGCCAGAACTGAGAGAGAGAGCCTCTTGCGGAGACGAGGAGGACACTGGTTCGAGACAGAATGGCAAGCTCCGATGCGGCTGACCCACCGTCGGTTGGGTTCCCTCTCGGGCCCCAAAACGACTCGAGCAGAGACGTGGGCTCGGATGTGGGAGGGCAACCTTCACAGGGTCATTAGGCTGACGAATCAGGATTAAGAATCTGCAATTCCTCTGTATCTCGGGAGTAACCGCGTCTTGCGGAGTCAGGACAGTACAGTCCCTCCAACAAGAACAGGATCCCTATGATACTCTCCTTCAGAAGGAAGGACAAGCGGCAGACCCCCTGACGGTCGCCTCAGCTAATTGCGAGTATGTCCTGGTCGGCGCCAGAACCGTCGCATGGTCCATACGGCGTCATAGCGGAGGTCGCGAGCGGCGCACCTCTCGCGATCACTAATAGGTAACCTCGCTCCTCCCGGCGTAGCACGAGGAGGTTGAAGGTTACAGGAGAGGCCAGGACTGACGCTCCCCCCTAGCTCGCTGGCAGGACCAGCGTGTCTAGGGAGGGCTGTTTTTAATGCCTGACGTCACACGAGGTGGCGATTCGAAGCCGCATGCCTAGCTTGCGCTCGCCATGAGGCGAGAGGCTTGGCTGAGAACGTCGACGCTGATCTCTAGCGTCAGGCGAGCTGTTGCTGGTTACCGTCTCCGCCCGGTCCCGATGGGAGCGGCGTCAGGTGACCTGCTAGGCTCGCTGTCACGGTGAGACCGGCGAGCGTCCTCTCGGCGCGTCGAGCCGCTGGTACCAGCCGTGGCTGGTACCGACGGCCGCGGGGACCCCTTCCTCGCCTCAACTCGTTATGGGAGAGGCAGACCTGACGCTCCCCCCTCGCTCGCTGGCAGGACCAGCGTGCGTGGAGGGCTGCTGCTGATCGTCAACCCGCGGTGACGGTCGAGCAGCAGGCCTAGCCTTACCGCTCGCCTGGGGCGATTGGCTCGGCTGAGAACGTCGAGACCGATCTCTAGCGTCAGGCGAGCTGCCGCTGGTCACCGTCTCCGCCCGGTCCCATCGGGAGCGGCGGACGGGTGACCTGCTAGGCTCTGTGTCGCGTCGAGACCGGCCAGCGTCCTCTCGGCGCGTCGAGTCGCTGGTACCAGCCGTGGCTGGTACCGGCGGCCGCGGGGACTCCTTCCTCGCCTCAACCCGTGGCTGATCAGCGACCGTCACGTTAGCCCAGAGCAGCCAGTGATCGCTGCGAGAGCGTCCACTGGTCTGGCGAGAGTCGTGTGCACGACTCTCGCCAGTCTTCTGCTCCGCGCCCGCTGTCTTGACGGCGAGCGAGCTCGGGCGTCAAAACTTTGGCTGGTAGGACGGTCTTCTTGGAAGAGCGTCCACTCGGTGCTTCTCGCGAACGAGAAGCGGCCGAGACGGAACCTGGTTTAGCGGCAGACCCGCTAGCACCAGGTGAGGACGCACCAGCCGAGGCTGGTGCCCTCTGGTCCCCGTCGACTTCTTCTTTGCAGAAGAAGCGACGGGCCCCGTTCCCGAAGGAACAGGAGGACCAGCAGAAGAGCTGCCCAGCTCGCCTGAGCGAGCCGGGCCCTTAGAAGATCCCGAAGGAGTCTTCTTAGGGGGAAAGGAGGCAACCTTCTTCTTCTTCGGCTGTTTGGCCTTAGAAGTCGAAGGGGAAGGAGAGGCAGCGGACGACGACACCTCTTCTTCGCCAGGCTCCGCAGGACAGACGTCAGGTCTTCCATCCAGGAGGGAGCCGGGGCAGTTGCCGAAGCAACAGGGCCCGACTGCACCTGTCCGGAAAGACCTGAGACTGTGACAGCATCACCAACAGCAGGAACAACAGGAACAGTCCAGGAACAGCAGGAACATCTGAAAGTGAATGAGCAGCAGGCACCTGATCTGAAAGGGAATGAGCGGCTGGGACAGCAACAGGCACGGCAGGTACCACAGGAGAGACAGGCATCCTGTCGGCAGCTACCGTCATCCTCGGCACTGGCGGCAGGTCCAGGGGGGTACTCTTTGGGCAGCGGCAGTCCGGGGTCGGCAATACAAAGAACCCAGGTGGCGGTGGCACCGTCCTGATTGGGCACGGCAGGAATTGGTTCTGGATTGCAGCCGTGGGTGTTACCGACATGACTGTGGTGTGTACACCAGGTGCGGTGACATCTCATATGCTGGTGTCGAGATTGTGGTTGTTGTAGTGGTTACCGTATCATGAGTGACCACTGCCGACCCCGCCAACCGCTGAATCAACCCCTGCAGTCCCAGCGACTCCCACACCTGTCCCAGGTCGTCCTCGCTGATGGCAAACCTGCGGAAGCAACAGTCGGGTTAATTAGAGGGGCTTCCTCGCGCCTGGGGGGAGAGAACCCCACCCAGAGCGGACGGAAGACCCCGAGTACAACTGGACGTCCGTTACCAAAGGAGTCACTGGACTTTCCGATGACTTCTTGTGTCCTCGTACAGCACCCACTGCGCCTCTGACGAATGCATACACGTTACACAGGGCTCGTTGCGGGAGCACTCTCGCCCCCGACAACGAGTACAAACCTCGTGAGGATCTACATCTACATCCAAGGTCGTCTCCAACGGATGTAGCACCTGCGGTAACATAGATAGATTAGTAAGAGGGGTCCCTCACGCACGGGGGAAGACATTGCCCCACCCCGAACGCAAGGAAGACCCCAAATACAAAATACAATGAAGAAGCTGAGCGGGGGGCAGGAAGGAAGACGAAGAAGAATCGGCTACCAACTTCCTGGCAGACCTTCGCTTCCCCCACCCCCGCACAGCAGTGAAAAGTAATATGAAAATGAAACAGAATACTGCCCTTGCGATTCACTTCATAGAACTTAAAGGAGAAAAGATCAATTCCCTGGGTAAGAACGGAAACTTGATCCAATAATATGATGCTATCATAAAATATATATGAAAATGAAACAGAATACTGCACTTGCGATTTCATTTCACATAAAAAAAAACGTAAGGATCAATTCCCGGGTAAGAACGAAAATTGATCCAGATTAATTCATGCAATCAATAAATGAAAATGAAAAGAATATTGCAATTGCGAATCCACTTTCATTGCATTCTATTATACAAAATTAAAAGTTCGTGCCGAGCGCAATCACACTCTCGGTACGAACGCACAGGGCAAAAAATATAATGAAAAAAAGTACTTACATTTTTCAATTACACCCTTTCGCCCAAATACATGACTCGGCGCGAGCGCGCCCGCCCTCGGCACCGAGACATAATTCAAGGGTTCATAATTAAGTAATGAAAATGAAAACAGTGTACTTACAGTTTCATTTTCAAGTCAAACAAACCATTAGTAGAAAACACAATATAAACAAAGCATACGACGATGAAGCGGGCAGAGAGCGATGACGAACACTCCTTCACACCCGCCGGCCGAAAGCAAAAGTGATTTGTTTACCTCCCAGTCCGCGCGGCGCGCGACGATCGGACAAGCAGTTAACTACCGTTCTCCCCTTGTTCGAAGCTTACGACCGTTCCAGCTGCCGCTTAGCTACTTCCTATTGTTAAAGGACCGAGGGTTTGTATTACGTATCGGAACAACTGGATATTCCCGTCCGATCTTCTCTATTCCAGGTTGGTCGCCTACTGTAAGATAGTTTCTTTCAGCAGCAGTCTTCTTCCCAATGCTAGAAATTCCAGGAATTCGAGCATAGGCGAGGTTCCCGATTATCATGTAACATCGGGGATTCTCGTCTCGCTCACTTTAGACCGTGGTCTCGCCTAAGTGTTTGGAGATCGTAAAAAACTCGAACACTCTGAATGCGCTAGAAATTCCTTAGAATTCTAAGCAGTCTGCGAAACCCCCACCGAATTCGTCAAACGATATCGGCTGGTGGTCCTCTCGATTCCCGTAGAAATCGAGAATGGGGCAGGATCCCTCCTCAACGACCGGGGCTTACGTCAGGTAGGACCCGAAGGTCCCCCCGGTAGCGCAGTCCCGAACGTGGGATCCTACAGAGAAATCTCTGTAGGATCCCTCCCTTTCCTCGTAGCGTAAGGAGAGAGGGAATGAGGGAGGAATTGGATACTCGCTCGCCTTCCCAGTGGAACTAGCAGTTAGAGAAGAATAGGAGCAGCCATCGCCTTGCGGCGATGGTCTCTAGAGTCTGGGAAAACGTATCGTCAGGAGAAAACCGTTTTCCGCGGAGGTTACGAACTCTCACTGTAGGTAAGGGTCTGCCGCCACTGTGAACGTCGTCTGGGTGGGCTGATCGACACCTGACAGGGAGAGCCGATACCGTCCTCCGACTCATTCCAGTCCTCGTCGAGGTCGAAACCTCTCAGGAGGACCGAAGGAGTATTTAAATACGGTGTCCGAAGACACGTAGAACGCCGCTGTCGCAGTAGAGGAGGTGGAAGTAGCTTGATCGACCGGCCAGAACTGAGCGAGCCTTCTTGTCCGCAGACGAGAGACTCTGGTTCGAGACAGAATCGGCAAGCTCCGATCGCGGCAGACCCACCGTCGGTTTGGGTTCCCTCTCGGGCCCCAAAACGACTCGAGCAGAGACGTGGGCTCTGCTGGTGGGAGCGGCAATCCTTCCGCAAGGTCCATTATGCTGACGAATCAGCTTAATGACTTCTGCAATTTCCTCTGTATCTCGGGAGTAACCGCGTCTTGCGGAGTAGGACCGTCCAGTCCTTCCAACAAGAACAGATCCGAGATATCTCCTCCTCCGAAGGAGGAATAGCGGCAGACCCTGACGGTCGCCTCCAGCTACTTTGCACGTATGTCCTGGTCGGTCCTAGAACCGTGCCTGGTCCATACGGCGTCATAGCGGGATCGCGAGCGGCGCACCTCTCGCGATCACTCATAGGTACCTCGCTCCTCCGGTGTAGCCCGAGGAGGTTGAAGGTACAGGAGAGGCAGACCTGACGCCCCCCCCACCCCCTAGCTCGCTGGCAGGACCAGCGTGCTTGGAGGGCTGCTGCTGATCGTCAACCCGCGGTGGCGATCGAGCAGCAGGCCTAGCCTTGCCGCTCGCCTGGGGCGAGAGGCTCGGCTGAGTAACGTCGACGCTGATCTCTAGCGTCAGGCGAGCTGTTGCTGGTTACCATCTTCGCCCGGTCCCGATGGGAGCGGCGTCAGGTGACCTGCTAGGTTTGCTGTCGCGGTGAGACCGGCGGCGTCCTCTCGGCGCGTCGAGCCGCTGGTACCAGCCGTGGCTGGTACCGACGGCCGCGGGGACCCCTTCTCGCCTCAACTCGTGGCTGGTCAGCGACCGTCACGTCAACCCGAGCAGCCAGCTGGTCGCTGCGAGACGTCACTGGCCTGACGAGAGTCGTCTGCACGACTCTCGCCAGTCTTCTGCTCCGCGCTTCGGTCTTGACGGCGAGCGAGCTCGGGCGTCAAGACTTTGGCTGGACGGTCTCACGCGGGAGACCGTCCACTCGGTACTTCTCGCTAACGAGAAGCCGAGGCGGATCCTGGTTTAGCGGCAGAACCGCTAGAACCAGGCGAGGAAGTGCCAGCCGAAGCTGGTATCCTCTGGTCCCCGTCTTCTTCTCCTTGGTAGAAGAAAAGACGGCCCTGTTCCCGAGAGAGCAGGAGGACCAGCAGAAGAGCTCCCCGAATCGCCGGAGCGAGACGGGCCCTTAGAAGGTCCCGAAGGAGCCTTCTTAGGGGGGAAAACCCGGGTTTACCAGCTGGTCGCTGCAAGAGCGGCCGCTGGCCTGGCAAGAGTCACCTGAGTCTCTCACCAGCCTTCTGCTCCGTGCCGCGTCTTGGCGCCGAGCGAACTCTGGCGCCGAAACTTGGCTGCACGGTCTCCCGAGGGAGAACGACACTCGGGATCTCTCGCGAACGAGAGACCGAGCCGGAACCTGGCGTAGCGGCATCACCGCTAGCACCAGGCGAGGAAGTACCAGAGCTAACCGATACTCCTCTGGTCCCAGTCTATCTCTTCCTTACGGAAAGGGGTAGACAGGCCCCGCCCCTCCCGAAGGAGCAGGAGGACCACGCAGAAGGGACCCCCGTCCCCACCGAGGTGGGACGGGCCCTTAGAAGTTCCCGAAGGAGACTTCTTAGGGGGGAAGGCAGCCTTCTTCTTCTTCGGCTTATGGGCCTTAGAAGTCGAAGGGGAAGAGGCAGCAGCAGACGATGAAGACGAAGATGACAGCTTCCTCTCCTCTTCTCGTCAGCTCACGCAGGAGGACAGTCGTCAGGTCCTCCATCCAGGCCGGAGCCGGGGCTATTGCCGAAGCAACACGGCCCGACTGCACCTGTCCGGAAGGACCTGGGACTGGGGAAGACCCGACACACCGTGGGCAGGACCAGCATGGACAGGCACAGGAACCAGGAGCGAACAGGAACAGCAACCAGCTCAGGAGCGGCAGGAACAGCGGCAGCGGTAGACCCAGAAGGGGACAGCCAAGCAACAGGGGCGGGGGAATCACATCAGCGGCAGGTACGGCTGGCCCACCCCCCCAGCGATCCCGCCTCGTAGAATCATCGGCAGCCAGCGGAACCTGGGTCCTGGCGCCCGGTCCCGGGGCGAGCTGCTGGAACAGCGAAAGGTCTGGGGCAGGCAACACGAAGAAAACATGCGGCGGCGGCAACCCCACCTCGGTACGGCTGCGGCCCTAGTAGCGGCAGACGGCGTCATCGACACAGCATGGGGAGTGTAGGACCAGGGGGGGGAGGGGGGGGCAGCATAAAGCGGCCGTGTAGTAAGGGGAGACCGCCCCAGACCTCGCAGAGGGACGCTGCAGCAGCCCGTGGATGCTAGGCACGCCCTGCCTCCGCGGGTGGTCCATACCTGTCCAAGGTCGTCTCCCACGGTGATGTAAGCCAACCTGGGCCGGTAACATAGATAGATTAGTAAGAGGGGTTCCCTCACGCACGGGGAAGACATGCCCCACCCCGAACGCAAGGAAGACCCCAAATACAAAATACAACGAAGAAGCTGAGCGGGGGGCAGGAAGGAAGACGAAGAATCGGATACCAAGGGAGTCGCGGGGGGAGAGCTTTCCGACGACTTCCTGGCAGAACCTTCGCTTCCCCTACCCCCGCACAGCAGTGAAAAGAAATAATATAAAATGAAAACAGAATACTGCCCTTGCGATTCACTCATAGAACTTAAAGGGGAGGAAGATCAATTCCCGGGTAAGAACGGAAAACTTGATCCAATAATATGATGCTATCATAAAATATATATGAAAATGAAACAGAATACTGCACTTGCGATTCATTTCCACATAAAAAAAAAAAAAAATGTAAGGATCAATTCCCGGGTAAGAACGAAAATTGATCCAAAATTAAATTTCATGGAAATAAATAAATGAAAATGAAAAGAATATTGCAATTGCGAATCCACTTTCATTGCATTCTATTATACAAAATTAAAAGGCTCGTGCCGAGCGCAAACACACTCTCGGTAACGAACGCACAGGGCAAACATATAATGAAAAGAGTACTTACATTTTCAATTACACACTTTCGCCCAAAAATACCTGACTCGGTGCGAGCGCGCCCGCCCTCGGCACCGAGGCATAATCAAGGGTTTCAATTCATGAAAAGAGAGGAAATCGCCGCATCTACGGCGAAAATCTCCCTGTTGGTTCATAATTAAGTAATGAAAATGAAAACAGTGTACTTACAGTTTCATTTTCAAGTCAAAACAAACCATTAGTAGAAAACACAATATAAACAAAGCATACGACGATGAAGCGGGCAGAGAGCGATGACGAACACGTCCTTCACACCGCGGCCGAAAGCAAAAGTGATTTGTTTACCTCCCACAGTCGCGCGGCGCGCGACTGTCGGACAAGCAGTTAACTACCGTTCTCCCCTTGTTCGAAGCTTACGACCGTTCCAGCTGCCGCTAGCTACTTCCTATTGTTAAAGGACCGATGGTTTGTATTACGTATCGGAACAAACAGCTATATATATATCTGACAGGTAAGTTTCATGAACAAATGAGGGATTAGCTATCACTCCTCAAACAATATCTCACCATTGCACTCACACCCTCAGCAAGAAGCACACATGGAGTGAGGACTTCCTCAGAATCACGGATTTTACCACATTTCTCGCTATTCACCCCGAGGCAGCGACGGCTCGGGGGAATTGGACAGCATAGGCTGAAAATCAAGGGTTTGTTGTGGATTCATCACAACACACACTTATACAACCACAATTTAACAAAATAACACTAAAAGTAATAAGGAAAAGCCCACCGTGATTGAAAAATGAAGAAAACAGCGAACAACTGCCAGGTAGAGAGCGGTGTAAAAGCAAATTGGAATTTACACCTGGTCGGATGGACTTCCAACAACCTACCAGTAGTCAACTACTGAACCACCTTGTTTGAAAGATTTCAGTGGCCATGTCCAGGCTACGCCTCAATTAATTCCTATTGTAAAGGATCAACAATTTGTATATCGTGTAGGAACATCTTGAGTAATATGGTGAACAACTGAGTGGACTGGCCAACTCACAGACTACTGTGGTTTTGGCCACCTTCTGAAAAAATACTTGTTGGTGGTGATAGCAGGAGCACAAGACCTCTACTCTCCTTTCGAAGTAAGTATTTTCTCCAAATTAGAAACTAAGGCCATATTTTAAGAGTTTTTAACAGAGGGTAATGAAAAGTGTAGCCAACGCAGTGCACACTACCCCAAAGCGCTTTCGAAATTTGTTTTTACTAACATTCATAAATATTTCAAAAATTGACGCCATCTTGATGTTTGCGGAGTTGCTTGTGTCAGCAAAGTTCCCATTTCCTGTGCTAAATCCGCACACCAATTGTACCCATAGACGTTGGGGCACTTTCATCACAACAATCGTAAACCCGACCTCTAACCAGTGCTTATCTAAGGGGACTACTGCATTTTTTGCGGCATTTTGCGCTCTTCAACTGTTTATCAGTGTTGTCAATTGGTATGTGTTTACCCACCAAACTGGGTATAGACTTACACAAAACCGGGGAAATAAGTGAAATTAGCGTATCTATTTGTAGTATATATACATATTACAGCAATTTTATCATTACTGCATTACTATGACAACTAGAATTCATCGAAACAGTTTGTAAATGCATCGGCGATGTGTGAAGCTCCACTAGATTGGTAACGACGAGTCATTTTTCGTCGCGTCGTCTGTTCGTAAGTATACATCAGAATGATTTGTAATTTTTCGGGGTTAATTTGGTTGCAAAAAGGGATAATAGACATGAATTAAATTAACATTTTGAAGTAGTTAAACTAAATTATGAGTAAAGTAAACAATTAAGGGAATAAAGCTTTGCACCCCATAATCAGTTTTGTCGTCTGCTGCTCGTAACTGTGTTTGCGGAGTGAGTGCTTAGGAGCCAGGAACAGCAACGTGATTCAAGTGCAATTTGGAGTGAATTAAGACCAAAATGTGTATAATTACAATCAAATAAGCACTGTGGAGTTTCAGTTGTGATGGCAGTAAGGATAAAATCACCGATTACAAGGTAAAAATGAATTCAGTTCAAACCATGACCCCAGGAATAAAAAGTTTTATACTTTCACTAATGTAGGCAAAAAAATGTTGTTTTATTGTGCTGGTTACAACTGCAATCTTGAGCAAGATCAATAAAAGTTACATATACATGCTAACATTGTTCAAATGAGGGCTGGGAAGTTAGAACGGCCCGCCACATGATTGCCCCAATATTGGATTTCAAAACTGCTTGAAAATGATATTGTTATGTTACAATAAAGTTTCATACATACTTACCTGGCAGATATATACATAGCTAAGACTCCGTCGTCCCCGACAGAAATTCAAATTTCGCTGCCACTCGCTACAGGTAGGTCGGTAGGTGATCTACCGGCCTGCCCTGGGCGGCAGGACTAGGACCATCCCCGTTTTCTATCATATTTTCTCTCTTCCACCTGTCTCCTGCGGGGAGGCTGGGTGGGCCTTTAATTGTATATATCTGCCAGGTAAGTATGTATGAAACTTTATTGTAACATAACAATATCATTTTCATCCACAATCAACTTACCTGTCATATATACATAGCTGATTGGCACCCTTCGGTGGAGGGTTAAGAGACAGCTTCTATATGGAATAGACAGGTAAACAACCTATGTTGT
This sequence comes from Macrobrachium nipponense, assembly GCF_015104395.2. NCBI lineage: Eukaryota > Metazoa > Arthropoda > Malacostraca > Decapoda > Palaemonidae > Macrobrachium > Macrobrachium nipponense. The sequence continues at coordinate 141,689,068 of NC_061100.1, read as the reverse complement.
AGGTATAAATAAAACCTTGGTTCCTACCTGATAGGTGGTAGACTTCGTGGGTGTTTGCCCAGTAGTCTGCATCACCTCAAGAAACTTTAGCGAGATATGATCTATGGCCAAGAGTTCTTGTGGATCTGCCGATGGTCTTCTTATCCGCTTACTCGGCAGAGCCTAAAAAGGACTTTGTCAATGGGTGCTGATCCACTTATATACAATACACCTTAAGAAGGAGTCACAACCAATCCCGACCACCTGATCCTAACCATATGTTTAGAAACTAAGGATTGTTTCCGAGTTATCCCCGAACTCGTCACAACAACCGTCAACTCAAAACCACTACGCAACACATACATAAATTTTTCAAAAAAAAATATACTCATCTAATTGGACATGACAAGCGGGTCTCTTACTGAACAACATAGACGGCCGCCCGTGCTAAAACCAAGTCCTCCATTGTTCGAAGAGACTCCAGACCATATCCAAAAAAAGAAGAAAAGTATATACATTCAAGGATTGGTGTCGGCTCTCCCGTACCCAGAATCGTATCCGCCGATACGAAAGGACCTAGAGAAAAACACTTCTCATATGTCACACGAACGTCTTTCAAGTAATGAGATGCAAAATACTGAGTTGCATCTCCAAAATGTCGTTCTCTATGATGTTTTTTTAAGCGACATATTCTTATAAAACGAGAGAGACGTCGCTACAGCTCTTACTTCATGAGCTTTTACTCTCAACAGTTGTAACTGTTCGTCAGGACAGACCTTATGAGCGTCTGTAATGACGTTTCTTACAAAGAATGCCAGCGCATTCTTGGACATCAGTCTTGTGGGGTCTTTTACCGCGCACCAAAGACCTTGTCTAGAGCCTCCCATCTGATGCTTTCTCTGAAGGTAGAACTTCAGAGCTCTAACAGGGCATAGAGACCTCTCTGCTTCTCTGCCTACGAGACTCGACATTCCTTTGACTTCGAATGACTTAGGCCAGGGATTCGTGGGATTCTCGTTTTTCGCTAAAAAACAGGGTCTTAAACGAGCAAATAGCCGAGTCTCCCTTGAATCCTACTTTATCTGCAGAGCATGTAATTCACTAATTCTCTTTGCCGTAGCTAAAGATAATAGGAATAGGCATTTTTCTGGTTATGTCTCTAAACGATGCCAGATGAGGAGGTTCGAATCTTTCCGATGACAGATACTTGAGGACTACGTCTAGGTTCCAGTTCGGAGGTACTGGTTCCTTAAGACTTTGAATGTCTCAAAAGACCTTATGGAGATCGGTGGAGATCTTTATTATTTGCCAGATCTAATCCTCTGTTCCTGAATACAAGCCGAGAGCATACTTCTGTATCCCTTTATTGTGGATACGGCTAGATGAGATTTTTCTCTCAGGAATAGCAGGAAATCAGCAATTTCCGCTATAGAGGTAGTGGAGGAGGACAACTCCTTGGATCTACACCACCTTCTAAATACCTCCCAACTTCGATTGGTTATACTTTCCGTCGTGGAGGTTCTGCGTGCTCTCGCGATCACGCTTGCCACTTAGCGAGAAAAGCCTCTCGCTCTGACAAGTCTTTCGATAGTCGAAAGGCAGTCAGAGCGAGAGCGGGGAGGTTTTGATGGTACCTCTTGAAGTGTGGTTTGTCTGAGAAGATCCGTCCTTCTTGGTAGGGATCTTGGAAAGTCTACGATCCACTCTACCACCTCCGAGAACCATTCCTGGGCCGGCCAAAAGGGGGCTATTAACGTCATCCTCGTCTCCTTTGACGCCACAAACTTTTTCATTACTAACCCCAGGATTTTTGATGGGGGAAAAGCATATACGTCTACTCGAGACCAAATTTAGCAGGAAGGCGTCTACCATAAGTGCTCTTGGATCTTCCACGATGACCGAGCAAAAAAACTGGGTGAGCCTTTTGGAAAATGGATTTGTGCGAAGAGATCCACATGAGGGAGTACCCCCACAGAGACCAGAGATCGACACACTTCCTCGTGTAGTGTCCATTCTGTATGAAGGACCTGGTTCCTCCTGCTGAGCCTGTCCGCCCTCACATTCTTTACTCCCTGTACGAACCTTGTCAGCAGGGAGATGTTCCTGTGAGACGTCCAAAGTAATAGGTCTCTCGTCAGCTCGTAAAGGAACGAGGAGTGCGTCCCTCCCTGTTTCCGAATGTATGGCAAGCGCGGTGGTGTTGTCCACGTTTTACTTGCACTACCTTGTTTGACACCAGGAGGTTCTAGGCTCTTCAAAGCCAGATGTACGGCGAAGAGCTCTTTGCAGTTTAATGTGCCAAGTCACCTGTGCTGGTTCCCAGGTGCCTGACACCTCTGAGCCTAATGTCGCTCCCCCAACCTTTCTCCGACGCAGTCGGGAGTACAACAGTAGGTCTGGGTTCTGTGTTTTTAGAGAGATCCCTTTGTTCTCTTCCAGAGGGGGCAACCACCACTCTAGTGCGACTTTAATCTCCACTGGAATGGGAAAACGTCCGAAAGTTGTCCGTTTTCCAGCTCCAAGACTTCTTGAGGAAGAATTGAAGCGGACGTAAATGAAGTCTTCCTAGTGGGAAGAACTGTTCTAGCGAGGAAAGCGTCCCTAGAAGGCTCAACCATTCCCTCGCCGACGTCTGTTGCTCCCTAAGAAGAGAGAGACTATCCGCAAACCTTTTGCGATTCTCTCTTGCGAAGGAAATACTCGAAAACCCCGAGAATCCATCCGAATCCCCAGATAGACTAGGTCCTGTCTGGGGGTCAGCTGAGACTTCTCGAGGTTTCACGAGCAATCCCAAAACGCTTTGATCAAATCTAGAGTTAACTTTAGGTCCTCCAAGCACTGTCTCTCTGATCTGGCCCTGATGAGCCAGTCGTCCAGATACAGAGAGACATTTACTCCTTTGAGGTGAAGAAACCTCGCCACATTCTTCATCAGGCTTGTGAAGACCTGAGGAGCTGTGGACAGGCCGAAACACAAGGCTCTGAACTGAAAGATCCTTCCCCGTCATGAAACGGAGGTACTTCTTCGATGAAGGGTGGATCGGGACGTGAAAGTAGGCGTCCTGGAGATCTAGAGACACCATCCAATCTCCTTGTCGTAATGACGCTAGGACTGAAGCAGAAGTTTAAATCCATGGGAAGAAACTTCTCCTTCTGAACAAATTTGTTCAGAGAGCTGACGTCCAGTACTGGTCTCCAGCCTCCCGAGGCTTTCGCAACCAGAAAAAGGCGATTTTTGTAAAACCCCGGGAGTTTTGATCCCGTACTAGTTCTTATCGCTCTCTTGTCCCACATTTGTTCCACCATCGATCGAAGAGTATCCCTCAGCACAGGATCCTTGTACTTGGCTGATAGTTCCCTTGGTATTGACGTTAGGGGAGGAGTGTTCAGGAAAGGGATACGATATCCCTTCCTTAAGATCGCCAATGAAGACGCGTCTGCGTTTATCAGTGTCCAGGCTTCCACAAATCCCAGGAGCTGGCACCTACTGGTGCTTGGAGGAGAGAATCTTCATTTTCCCTTTTTAAAGGGACGAAAGGCAGATCTACCTCTCTTCTCCGGAGCCTTCCTTCTTGTGGGAGGTCTGGAGGTCGGACCACCTCGAAAGGGCTGCACGATGTACTAGGTCCTTTCTTGTCCGATGCAGAAACATGGTTTCTTCTTTTCTTGCTGACTGCGTCAGAAGATCCTGAGTCGCCTTCTCAGTTAAAGAATGCGCAATGTCCTTTACTAACTGAGAAGGGAACAAAAAAGTCAGATAGAGGCGAATACAGTAGAGCTGCCCCTCTGAGCATGAGAGACTGCCTTTGTTAAGAAGGCGCCATATACAGTCCTTTTCTTAGAAGACCTGCTCCAAACAATGAGGAGATTTCAAAAGATCCATCCTGTACCGCTTTGTCAATACAAGACAATATGCATAACAGGGAACAGGCTTCAGGTTCGATTCCTTCCGAATCATGGGCTTTCTTGGACATCACCCCAAGGGACCAATCTAAGAAGTTGAAGACTTCCAATACATGAAAGAGTCCCTTGAGGAGATGATCCAGTTCCGAAATTCCCCACGTAATTCGTGCTGAATTGAGACTTTGTCGACGTGAAGCGTCAACTAAGGTCGAAAATCTGCTTCCGTTGTAGAAGGGAGAGCAATACCCATATTCTCTCCCGTCTGATACCAAATGCCTCTTTTCCCAGCTAATCTTGCTGGAGGCATGCAGAAGACTGTTCTCACTAAGTCTTTCTTAGACTTCATCCATGAGTCTAAGGATTGTAAGGCCCTCTTCATCGAAATGGTGGGTTTTCATTTTGAGAAAAGACGAAGGCTTCTTCGCTTAGCACTAGAAAAGAGCGAGCGCGGAGAAGGAGGAGCGGCAGGAGTCAACTCGTCTCCATACTCCTCAAGAAGCAGGTGTAGTCAAAACCTTATAGTTAGACAGACCCTCTCTTTCCATGATATTCATCATCCGAGTTTTCCTCCAACTCGGGATCTACATGCGTCTCCGCTCTCCTTTCCGAACGTTCCTCTTCTGGAGGAGACAAACTCCTAATAGGAGAGGGGCTAAGGGAATGATAATCCTTCCTCTTTCCCGCTCTAAATAGTCTTGGAAGGCTCACAAGCTCCGGCTTCTCTTGAAATTTATGAAGACGCTTCCCGCTTGTATGACGCTTCCCGTTCGCCAAGCGTCCTGGCTGACGTTTCTCTTGCTGACGTCTTGATGACGCTTTGCGCCTGGAAGACGCTCCGCTCTCCAAAGGCGTCCTACTTGGCGTCACAATATTGGACGGAGCGTCACGTCTATGATCTGCTTTCAATGACGCTTCACGTCTAAAAGACGTCTTACGTCTCTCTGGCGTTTTTTACGGAAACTCTCGTAAGCCCCCGTTCTCGCTCTCGAACTCGAAGCTTCTGTAAGACGTTTAGCAGCTTCACGTCTGTCTGACGCTTCTCGTTGAGCAGGTGAGAGAGGACGAGACTTCTTAATTGGAAGCGTCACGTCCTTCCGACGGGGCGCTTAAAACTCCCACTAGAGAGGACAGTTGCTCTTGAACTGCCATAATTACTTCCTTGACGCTTCTCCCACGTCCAGTGCATGACGCCTTTCGTCATCACTCGGGGGAGAAGAAGGAAAGGGTACTTCTGCGTACACATCAGGTGACGCTGACGCCACCTTCGCTTTCTTAATAGAAGACGGAGCGTCATCTGAGAAGCGCTCTGGGCTAGAATCTATGTCAGGCTTCATATGACGCTTCAGCGGTCTCGACAAGTTCGACTGGATCTCCACCCTCGTTTAGGTGAGGGAGAGGGAGAGGACGAGAAACACTCGCGAAGGACGCTTTTTCTATAGCGCCCTTGAGCCGCCTGCCACGAAGCAGAGCTAGCTGAAGGGACGTCTGACCGTTGGGGATTCCCCACGACCTCCTTAAGGCTTTCGACTTTCCTTCTCCTCTGGGCATGGGAGCTTGGAAGAGGTCTAGGCCTGGGAGCGTCGCAGGGACGATCAAACGCCCCCTCCACAAACACTGGGAGAACTCACTTCACTGTAATGCTCAACTTTCACTAGCCTACCTTTGAAGTCAGCCCATCTTGGACTTCATGTCTCTAATTGTAGCTTTCAGATGGCGATTTCCGATGCCGAATCCGAAAAAGCACTCTGAGAATGAGATACATAGGGAGAATCTACATCAGTAGGATTAGAATTATCCGTGAAAGGCTCAATAGGCCTTGAACTCACACTTTCAGACGTCTAACCCTATCCCTCTCTAACTTCTTCAAATAAGAAGTCAAAAGTCTTCCACTCTTCTGCATTCAATCCCTCGCATTCCTTACAAGTATTAATAGCAGAACACTGAACCCCCCTACATTTACGGCATACAGTGTGAGGATCAACCGAAGCTTTCGGTCCTCACCCTGCAGCCTACATTTACACACATTCTCACACTCACATTGAATCAGACATACTGAGAAAAATCCAAAAGAGTTATTCCAAAAACAGTCCACAGTAGCGAATGCCAAAACACGATCCAGATACGTCACCAAAAAGCCGAAAAAACGATGATCAAAGGATGAAATATGAATCTAAGTCAGGAGGTAATAGCAACAATGTTGATACACCGGCGACAGAGAAAATATGATAGAAAACGGGGATGGTTCCTAGTCCTGCCGCCAGGGCAGGCCGGTAGATCACCTGACCTACCTGTAGCGAGTGGCGCGAAATTTGAATTTCTGTCGGGGACGACGGAGTCTTAGCTATGTATATATCTGACAGGTAAGTTGATTGTATGAAAACCTATTTACGAAGAGCTCACATGCTTATTTTAGTTCGTATGTGGCTTTCATATATCACATTATGTTGATGAAACTTCAATCTTTAGAATGGGTTTAAAGTTGTGATTGTATTCTTGTTTCACCAATTAAATATCAAGTGAATAAGGCCTGGCCAGCACGAGACGATGGATCGTCTGTGGTTGTTTACCCTATTGATAAAAATTACATAGGCTATACTAGTATTAAGTAGGTTACTTACTCAACTTGGAAGTGTCCAATTGCCATGGAAGATTCACTGTTAGGATTCGGAGGGATGCCACATAGGACTCAACACTGCCTTGAACACTTAGCTATTTTACTTCACAACCTTATTGGTACCTATAGCTAGTTTGTATGACAATTTCCAAAAAGGGAAACAACGGAGTGGGCTAGCTGATCCAGTCTTGCCCACTTGCTATTCCACCCTCTGAAAAAGTACTTTAACGCGTCCTGACACCGGAGATGGGCACCAGTCATGAGTCATCGGTGGTGGGAGCAACACCTCAAGACCTCTAGCCTAACCCTGCTACTACTATAAACATCCGATCCTTCCGTCGAATCTGTTATTCATTTCCACTACCTTGGTTTGTTTGTTTGTTTATATGGTGTTTTTACGTTGCACGGAACCAGCGGTTAGGTATTCAGCAACGGGACCAACATCTTTACGTGACTTCCGAACCACGTCGAGAGTGAACTTCTATCACCAGAGATACCTACACATAGCCTATCTCACTCCTCAATGGAATGGCCGAGAATTGAACCCGGGTAATGCTAAGCCCTTACCTATTCCACGGTAAAGTATACTATGGCAGTTGACGTTTTCCTACGTTATTTTACTTACTGAACAAGAATTTAAAGTACCTACCTAATATTTATTCGGACAACTGTAATTAACCCCCAGGGGCCAGCACTACCTAAATACGGAGAAATACATCGGACGCCCCAGCCCCAATCCCTAGTGGATGTCGTATCCGCGGTTACGTTCCTTGCAGTCAATGCGGAACTATTCTTTAGAATTACCCTGCAAGAAACGTAACCGCAAATACGACATCCACTAGGGATTAGGGTAATTCTAAAGAATAACTCCGCACAGACTGCAAGGAACGTAACAGCGAATACGACATCCACTAGGGATTGGGGTGTCCAATGTATTTCGCCGTGTTTAGTATTGGCCCCTGGGGGTTAATTACAGTCGACCGCCCAAAATTAACGGTAAATTCTTAATAAGCAACCCGAATACTATAGGAAACTGTAATTTCCAAAGAAATACCCGACGCGGAGTTATTATTAAGATTTACCGGGATTAGGGCGTCCAATGTATTTCACCGTGTTTAGTACTGGCCCCTGGGGGTTAATTACAGTTGCCCGAATAAATATTACTTTAAATTATTGTTCAGTTAGTAAAATAACGTAGGAAAACGTCAACTGCCATAGGCTAGTCTACTTTACCGCGGAATGAGGGCTTAGTAGAATTACCTCGAACCCGCGACCACCGAGGTGGGACGCTAATACCATACTAACCACGCCGCTGAGGCGCTCCACTACCTAGGTAACCCAGCTATTTGTACTAGGTACTTATGCACACGATATCATAAAAACTACCACCAAACAATATCTCACCAATTGTAGGACCGGACGCCTTGTAAACATGTGCGTTGTCAATGGAAACACCAGCAGAGAATTCATAGGCTATCTAGCTGTCGTTTGTTTGTATAATTGTTGCTAATCATATATTTGGTTGGAATTATCATAACATCTTGCCAAGGAAAGCCTAAATATCTATATCTCAAAATTAAAATTCCCTGTCTCTGTTCCCTGAATTAACCAAACATCCTTACAAAAACCAAAAATTACCTAAACAGAAGGTTGATAGGGTCCGATTTGTAAACCCAAAACAAATAAAATTATTCAATTCCGGCCGTTGGCGTTCCTATCATGTGTTCAAACGTAGTAATGTTTCTGCATTATTTTGTAATGAAGGGATATATTATTTTGTCTCCTGTTGCCAGATTATGAATGTATTTTGCGCCTATTCCTCAAAATTGCGTACTTCTCTATTCTACTAAGTTTAAGTAAAATTATGGGAAAATTCTAAGGATGGTTTTGTGAAACTAGAATAGAAATGTCACTTAATTTAGCCGCGAAAGATGGTATTCAAGAGAAAACCAACAGAATATTAATATACATAATTTTATATATTATGTTATATTTAGAAAAGGATAGATTACTCTGTTTTTAGCTGCTTTGACATGAAATGCTCCTTTCCATTGCAAAGAAAACGGGAGAAAATAAGTCAAAAAACGCATTCCGGAATAGGATGTCTCATCGGGATGTTGCTTTTAATAATATTGGCTGTTCTGATGGCCTAATTATTCCGGCTCCCACTGCTAGGGCACTTCTAATTCGAAAACTTCTGGAAATTTGTGAAGACTTTGCCATAGAACATGATATAATATACCAGCAAAACTGTTTGCACATTGATTCCTTTATGTAACAAATAGGAATGCCCAAAATTTCATTAACAAAGATGACTTCTTACAATTTGTAAATTCATTCTTGTTCCTGGGCCACATAGTTACAAGTAACTATAAGGACGACATTTCCACCGAAATGTCCATCCTCCCAATGCACTATATACCTCTTTTTTACATATACCAAATGTAACACAGTTTGCGGCCTTTCCGCCAATATGTGCACCATAAATTTACACATCCTGTAATTTAATTATATGTATATTTGTCGGTGCGAGAAACCATAATCACAGCGGGGGTCGGCTCCCTTTTTTTGTATGCACGCGTGATGGACACTACAATTCCGTCCGCACAGCCTCCTTATATATGTCAATTTCTGACCAATAAATTACGGGCTGCTCGGTGAGTAAGAGCCCATGCTCACACAAGGTCAGCTTAATCAAAAACAACAACAACCAATAAATCAGTAAGCAATTTTCCTTGTCTCAGTCCAGTCCTCACAGCCATTAAGGGACTAATAAATGCCACTCACCTTCAGAGACCTTTAGAGGACTTATTATGGCGCCTTAGTTTAGGTCTCTGAAAACTCCTATCTGCAGTCAACCAGAATGCCATTAGCGGACTCAAAATGGCACATCCCTACAGGAGTGTTTTGGCATTTTGTCATACAGTATGGCCCGCCATTAACAACATCCGTCGACTATAGTAAAGTGAGATGGCAGACTTGGAGAAATCGAGTTAAGAATGGCAGCTTACCGGCAATGTCTCCCCCCGCCCCCCAACATAGTTCCTCGACACCCTGACCCACATCACGATCCATGCCCTTGTGAGCCGAACCGCCAGTGCGCCACCTAAGTCCCCCAGCAGAACATTACAGCCTGGCTCCAATGCACGGGTATTGAAGATCACCAGAGAGGGCACCAAGTCGGTCCTGGTTGCCTCAGCTCTCCTGGAAGACATATTCGACCATCTCACCCCATGGATGTCCACCCTATCCAGAGAGATCCCCTTCGACGACCTCAAGATGCAGCTGATCTGGATCCCTCCCCCGGTTCCCGAGAGAGCCACCCAAATTTTTGACCTGGTGGTCAATCCCATGACCACCGAGGACCCGAGGTTAGCCTGGCACAAGCTACAGGCCCTGGTATTGCTGCCTGAGAGGGATTCCCAGGGACGCCGGAAGGAGGTAAGTATCCTGAGGCAACTCTTCTTCCACCAACTCGCCCCTCAAGTACGCAGCCAAATTGAGGACGCCGATGACATGGAGATGGAGAGCTTGGTAGAATGAGCGCACAAGCTCCACAATGCCACCCGTGCTGTGAAACTCACCACCCAAGCGTCGGCCAACAGCCTGCAGCAGGAAGACCCTGAGGAGGTGGAGATCAACACAGGCCTCCAGAGGAGGGGACCCCGCAGCCCCGCCAGATCATCGGCTACTGTATCTTCCACATGAGATACGGAAAAAAGGCAAGGAAGTGTGTGTGCCCCTGCTCCCTCATACCTCCAAAAAACGAGGAAGGTGGCACCCATAACCGCTCTCCTTGGCGGCGGCAGTAGCCAGATATCACTCCAGAGGGGGGTTCTATGTCAAAGGCACGATCTCTGGCCACAAGACGCTGGTCGACACTGGGGCCATACAATCGGTATTCCCACCGTTAGCAGAGGAATGCAACGCGCCCCTGATGCCCCAACCACCCTCTTAGCCACCAATGGGACCCCATTCACTCCTATGGCACCAAGACCCAGACCATCGCATTCCTGGGTTGGACCTACACCTGGCCCTTTCTCATCATGTATGTCAGAACTCCCCTCCT
>NC_061100.1:141658804-141678004 GCF_015104395.2 Macrobrachium nipponense | reverse complement strand
CAGGCGAAAGTCAATTGCCTTCTAGAGACCGAGGTCCCTGAAGGCAAAACATCTCATGGTTGTTGAAGAATCTCAGCTAAGGAGAAACAACACTATGTACCGTTGAAGACGAAGGTAGATATTGAATGCAACCTACGTCTTCACAGACGAATCGAGAGAAGATTCTCAAGATTCATAACCTGTGCTTACAAATGACTGAAAACGCTAACCGCTATTTCATTGCTGTCCGGTGAGAAGTCGTAGTTGCAATGAAAGCGGGCGTTCTTCAGTAATGAAAACACAGGGGAAAGCCGCCTGAAGAACTGCTTCTCATGGGCTGAACATTTGGAAGTAGAGCTGTCAGGTCGGAGAGTGGCAATGTCTTCTGACACATCTCGTAATTCGGGTTGAACAATGAACAATTGTATACCTACGAATACGAGATATTTTGAAGACAAACTCAGATGTCTGCAAATCATTCGCATTATCGCAGTGCGATGCAGCGGGAGACTTGTACAGACTTCTGTTACCGTGCGGTAAACAGAAAGATGAAAGAGTCCAAGATATACTCTATTGAAAATTCTCGCAATGTCGAAGGCGATGGAATCTAGCGTCACAGCAGTAGATGGTCCTTCATTATTGCGAGAATCCCCATATCAGAGACCTAAGTCCATGATTGTTGGGCAGAGATACGGTTCGGTAGTCAATCAAACCAGGGGAGAGAGAGACATAACTGACCGTGCATCTCGGAGGCCCAGCTGATACTGAGCTGCTGTCAGGCAGTTCAATACGCAGTAGTTGAGCCTGAGCTCTCGCCGACTCGTCATCCTGAGTTGCCATGTAATCCATTATTCCATGAAGGAATGCGTTCGGCTAGAACTACCGAGCATAAAATATGCTCGAGCAATTATATTTAGGCGAAACGAATTTCGGTAAATATAAAAGTTGAAATGGTGTTGTCGTGACAAAACATAAGTACATAAAATTGAAACTGAAAACTCCTGGGAGGTTGCAGGCAACCCCGAGTTGCAGTTCAATTAGAATACTTCTCTTCTAAGTCGCAATCCGTAGATAAACTAGGATATGCGCCTACCCCTCGGACAATTCAACTGCTTAGTAGAATCATGTCGCGAGGTTAATATACGTAGTATATTTGTAGGATTCTGAACAACGATCTCCATCCTAAATTCTTTCCTTCAAGAAAACAAAATAAGGATTGGAGATCGACCACCTTCGATCTCTATCAAAGAGTGAAGGAGAAGTCTTCCCTCGAAGGAAAGCTTCAATGGTGAACAGAATACTAAGACGATAGTTCAAGCCAAACTGGATATTCCCGTCCGATCTTCTCTATTCCAGGTTGGTCGCCTACTGTAAGATAGTTGTTTCTTTCAGCAGCAGTCTTCTTCCCAATGCTAGAAATTCCAGAAATTCGAGCATAGGCGAGGTTCCCGATTATCATGTAACATCGGGGATTCTCGTCTCGCTCACTTTAGACGTGGTCTCGCCTAAGTGTTTGGAGATCGTAAAAAACTCGAACACTCTGAATGCGCTAGAAATTCCCTTAGAATTCTAAGCAGTCTGCGAAACCCCCACCGAATTCGTCAAAACGATTATCGGCTGGTGGTCCTCTCGATTCCCGTAGAAATCGAGAATGGGGTGGGCAGGATCCCTCCTCAACGACCGGGGCTTACGTCAGGTAGGACCCGAAGGTCCCCCGTAGCGCAGTCCCGAACGTGGGATCCTACAGAGAAATCTCTGTAGGATCCCTCCCTTTCCCATCGTAGCCGTAAGGAGAGATGAATGAGGGAGGAATTGGATACTCGCTCGCCTTCCCAGTGGAACTAGCAGTTAGAGAAGAATAGGAGCAGCCATCGCCTTGCGGCGATGGTCTCTCAGAGTCTGGGAAAAACGTATCGTCAGGAGAAAACGTTTTCCCGCGGAGGGTTACGAACTCTCACTGTAGGTAAGGGTCTGCCCGCCACTGTGAACGTCGTCTGGGTGGGGCTGATCGACACCTGACAGGGGAGAGCCGATACCGTCCTCCGACTCATTCCAGTCCTCGTCGAGGTCGAAACCTCTCAGGAGGACCGAAGGAGTATTTAAATACGGTGTCCGAAGACACGTAGAAACGCCGCTGTCGCAGTAGAGGAGGTGGAAGTAGCTTGATCGACCGGCCAGAACTGAGCGAGCCTTCTTGTCGGAGACGAGAGACTCTGGTTCGAGACAGAATCGGCAAGCTCCGATCGCGGCAGACCCACCGTCGGTTTGGGTTCCCTCTCGGGCCCCAAAACGACTCGAGCAGAGACGTGGGCTCTGCTGGTGGGAGCGGCAATCCTTCCGCAAGGTCATTATGCTGACGAATCAGCTTAATGACTTCTGCAATTTCCTCTGTATCTCGGGAGTAACCGCGTCTTGCGGAGTAGGACCGTCCAGTCCTTCCAACAAGAACAGATCCCGAGATACTCCTTCCGAAGGAGGAATAGCGGCAGACCCCTGACGGTCGCCTCCAGCTACTTGCACGTATGTCCTGGTCGGTCCTAGAACCGTGCCTGGTCCATACGGCGTCATAGCGGGATCGCGAGCGGCGCACCTCTCGCGATCACTCATAGGTACCCTCGCTCCTCCCGGTGTAGCCCGAGGAGGTTGAAGGTACAGGAGAGGCAGTACCTCCCCGACGCCCCCCCCTAGCTCGCTGGCAGGCCCAGCGTGCTTGGAGGGCTGCTGCTGATCGTCAACCCGTGGTGGCGACTCGAGCAGCAGGCCTAGCCTTGCCGCTCGCCTGGGTGGCGAGAGGCTCGGCTGAGAACGTCGACGCTGATCTCTAGCGTCAGGCGAGCTGTTGCTGGTTACCATCTTCGCCCCGGATCCCGATGGGAGCGGCGTCAGGTGACCTGCTAGGTTCGCTGTGCGCTGAGACCGGCGAGCGTCCTCTCGGCGCGTCGAGCCGCTGGTACCAGCCGTGGCTGGTACCGACGGCAGCGGGGACCCCATTCCTCGCCTCAACTCGTGGCTGGTCAGCGACCGTCACGTCAACCCGAGCAGCCAGCTGGTCGCTGCGAGAGCGTCCACTGGCCTGACGAGAGTCGTCTGCACGACTCCTCGCCAGTCTCTGCTCCGCGCTTCGGTCTTGACGGCGAGCGAGCTCGGGCGTCAAGACTTTGGCTGGACGGTCTCCCGCGCGGCAGACCGTCCACTCGGTACTTCTCGCTAACGAGAAGCCGAGGCGGATCCTGGTTTAGCGGCAGAACCGCTAGAACCAGGCGAGGAAGTGCCAGCCGAAGCTGGTACTCCTCTGGTCCCCGTCTTCTTCTCCTTGGTGAGAAGAAAAGACGGGCCCTGTTCCCGAGGGAGCAGGAGGACCAGCAGAAGAGCTCCCCGAATCGCCGGAGCGAGACGGGTCCCTTAGAAGTCCCGAAGGAGCCTTCTTAGGGGGGAAAACCCGGGTTACCAGCTGGTCGCTGCAAGAGCGGCCGCTGGCCTGGCAAGAGTCACCTGAGCGTCTCTCACCAGCCTTCTGCTCCGTGCCGCGTCTTGGCGCCGACGAACTCTGGCGCCGACACTTGGCTGCACGGTCTCCCGAGGGAGAACGTACACTCGGGATCCTCTCGCGAACGAGAGACCGAGCCGGAACCTGGCGTAGCGGCATCGCCGCTAGCACCAGCGAGGAAAGTACCAGAGACTAACCGATACTCCTCTGGTCCCCGTCTATCTCTTCCTTACGGAAGGGGAGACGGGCCCCGCTCCCGAAGGAGCAGGAGGACCAGCAGAAGGACCCCCCGTCCCACCGAGGTGGGAGGGGCGGGCCCTTAGAAGTTCCCGAAGGAGACTTCTTAGGGGGAAGGCAGCCTTCTTCTTCTTCGGCTTATGGGCCTTAGAAGTCGAAGGGGAAGAGGCAGCAGCAGACGATGAAGACGAAGATGACAGCTTCCTCTTTCTCCCTCTTCCTCGTCAGCTCACGCAGGACAGTCCGTCAGGATCCTCCATCCAGGCCGGAGCCGGGGCTATTGCCGAAAGCAACACGGCCCGACTGCACCTGCCGGAAGGACCTGGGACTGGGGAAGACACACCGTGGGCAGGACCAGCCATGGACAGGCACAGGAACCAGGAGCGACAGGAACAGCAACCAGATCCGGAGCGGCAGGAACAGCGGCAGCGGTAGACCCAGAGGGACAGCCAAGCCAACAGCGGGAATCACATCAGCGGCAGTACGGCTGGCCCAGCGATCGCCTCGTAGAATCATCGGCAGCCAGCGGAACCTGGGTCCTGGCGCCCGGTCCCGGGGCGAGCTGCTGGAACAGCGGAAGTCTGGGGCAGGCAACACGAAAAGAAAACAGGCGGCGGCGGCAACCCCACCTCGGTACGGCTGCGGCCCTAGTAGCGGCAGACGGCGTCCATCGACACAGCATGGGGAGTGTAGACCAGGAGGGGGGGGGGGGTAGCAGCATAAGCGGCCGTGGTAGTAGTGGAGACCGCCCCAGACCTCGCTAGACGCTGCAGCAGCCCGTGGATGCTAGGCACGCCCTGCCTCCGCGGTGGTCCATACCTGTCCAAGGTCGTCTCCCACGGATGTAGCACCTGCGGTAACATAGATAGATTAGTAAGTGAGGGGTTCCCTCACGCACGGGGGGAAGACATGCCCCACCCCCGAACGCAAGGAAGACCCAAATACAAAATACAACGAAGAGCTGAGCGGGGGGCAGGAAGGAAGAACTAAGAATCGGATACCAAGGAGTCGCGGGAGAGCTTTCCGACGACTTCCTGGCAGACCTTCGCTTCCCCTACCCCCGCACAGCAGTGAAAAGTAATATGAAAATTGAAACAGAATACTGCCCTTGCGATTCCTTCATAGAACTTAAAGGGAAAAGATTCAATTCCCGGGTAAGAACGGAAACTTGATCCAAATAATATGATGCTATCATAAAATATATATGAAAATGAAAAACGAATACTGCACTTGCGATTCATTTCCACATAAAAAAAAACGTAAGGATCAATTCCCGGGTAAGAACGAAAATTGATCCAAATTAAATTTAAATTTCATGGAAATAAATAAATGAAAATGAAAAGAATATTGCAATTGCGAATCCACTTTCATTGCATTCTATATACAAAATTAAAAAGGCTCGTGCCGAGCGCAAACACACTCTCCGGTAACGAACGCACAGGGCAAACATATAATGAAAAGAGTACTTACATTTTCAATTACACACTTTCGCCCAAAATAACCTGACTCGGTGCGATGCGCGCCCCGCCCTCGGCACCGAGGCATAATTCAAGGGTTCAATTCATGAAAAGAGAGGGAAATCGCCGCATCTACGGCGATAACTCCATGTTGGTTCATAATTAAGTAATGAAAATGAAAACAGTGTACTTACAGTTTCATTTTTCAAGTCAAACAAACCATTAGTAGAAAAACACAATATAAACAAAGCATACGACGATGAAGCGGGCAGAGAGCGATGACGAACACGTCCTTCACACCCGCGGCCGAAAGCAAAAGTGATTTGTTTACCTCCCAGTCGCGCGGCGCGCGACTGTCGGACAAGCAGTTAACTACCGTTCTCCCCACCCTTGTTCGAAGCTTACGACCGTTCCAGCTGCCGCTAGCTACTTCCTATTGTTAAAGGACCGATGTTTGTATTACGTATCGGAACAAACAGCTATATATCTATCTGTCAGGTAAGTTTCATGAACAATGAGGGATTAGCTATCACTCCTCAAACAATATCTCACCATTGCACTCACACCCTCAGCAAGAAGCACACATGGAGTGAGGACTTCCTCAGAATCACGGATTTTACCACATTTCTCGCTATTCACCCCGAGGCAGCGACGGCTCGGGGGAATTGGACAGCATAGGCTGAAAATCAAGGGTTTGTTGTGGATTCATCACAACACACACACTTATACAACCACAATTTAACAAAATAACACTAAAAGTAATAAGGAAAAGCCCACCGTGATTGAAAAATGAAGAAAACAGCGAACAACTGCCAGGTAGAGAGCGGTGTAAAAGCAAATTGGAATTTACACCTGGTCGGATGGACTTCCAACAACCCTACCAGTAGTCAACTACTGAACCACCTTGTTTGAAGATTTCAGTGGCCATGTCCAGGCTACGCCTCAATTAATTCCTATTGTAAAGGATCAACAATTTGTATATCGTGTAGGAACATCTTGAGTAATATGGTGAACAACTGAGTGGACTGGCCAACTCACAGACTACTGTGGTTTTGGCCACCTTCTGAAAAAATACTTGTTGGTGGTGATAGCAGGAGCACAAGACCTCTACTCTCCTTTCGAAGTAAGTATTTTCTCCAAAGTTAGAAACTAAGGCCATATTTTAAGATTTAAACAGAGGGTAATGAAAAGTGTAGCCAACGCAGTGCACACTACCCCAAAACGCTTTCGAAATTTTTACTTACATTCATAAATATTTCAAAAATTGACGCCATCTTGATGTTTGCGGAGTTGCTTGTGTCAGCAAAGTTCCCATTTCCTGTGCTAAATCCGCACACAATTGTACCCATAGACGTTGGGGCACTTTCCTTCATCACAACAATCGTAAACCCTGACCTCTAACAGTGCTATCTAAGGGGACTACTGCATTTTTTGCGGCATTTTGCGCTCTTCAACTGTTTATCAGTGTTGTCAATTGGTATGTGTTTACCCACCAAACTGGGTATAGACTTACACAAAACCGGGGAAATAAGTGAAATTAGCGTATCTATTTGTAGTATATATACATATTACAGCAATTTTATCATTACTGCATTACTATGACAACTAGAATTCATGGAAACAGTTTGTAAATGCATCAGCGATGTGTGAAGCTCCACTAGATTGGTAACGATGAGTCATTTTTCGTCGCGTCGTCTGCTCGTAAGTATACATCAGAAATATTTGTAATTTTTCGGGGTTAATTTGGTTGCAAAAAGGGATAATAGACATGAATTAAATTAACATTTTGAAGTAAAGTTAAACTAAATAATGAGTAAAGTAAACAATTAAGGGAATAAAGCTTTGTGCCCCATAATCAGTTTTGTCGTCTGCTGCTCGTAACAGTGTTTGCGGAGTGAGTGCTTAGGAGCCAGGAACAGCAACGTGATTCAAGTGCAATTTGGAGTGAATTAAGACCAAAATGTGTATAATTACAATCAAATAAGCACTGTGGAGTTTCAGTTGTGATGGCAGTACGGATAAAACCACCGATTACATGGTAAAAATGAATTCAGTTCAAACCATGACCCCAGGAATAAAAAGTTTTAATACTTTCACTAATGTAGGCAAAAAAATGTTGTTTTTATTGTGCTGGTTACAACTGCATCTTGAGCAAGATCAATAAAAGTTACATATACATGCTAACATTGTTCAAATGAGGGACTGCGGAAGTTAGAACGGCCCGCCACATGATTGCCCCAATATTGGATTTCAAATGACAATTTGTCGAAAATTGCATTTTTCCTAACTATACAAAACCTGAGGTCCTTTAACAATAGGAAGTAGCTAGCGGCAGCTGGAACGGTCGTAAGCTTCGAACAAGGGGAGAACGGTAGTTAACTGCTTGTCCGACAGTCCGCGCGCCGCGCGACTGGGAGGTAAACAAATCACTTTTGCTTTTGGCCCATGCAAAAATACGCAGAGTGAGGGGGGGTGGCATGAGGAGGGGACTATATGTAAAGGACCTCAGGTTTGTATAGTTAGGAAAAATGCAATTTTCGACAAATTGTCATTTGTTCGATACGTAATACAAACCATCGGTCCTTTAACAATAGGAAGACTCACTTCTTGGTGGGAGGAATCTGAGTCTTTTGATGAACAGACTGGTGTTATCGTCCATCCCTGGAATGCCTCCCTGGTCGTAAGAGCGAGGGAGGGAAATCCAAGCCTCTGTCCGATTGATCGGGGTGTGCACCGCAGGATCAATGGTCAGACCTCTGGGCCGAGTACTAAGAGAGAGGCAAGCGTATCTCTTCGTACCAGCAAGCAAGAACTTGTTCCTGTTTGCAAGAGGCAACATAAAGTATGGGTTGTCTCAAGCTGGCATCCACTTCCTCCCCCTTGTTGGAGGAAGTGGTGGTATACGCTCCTATCCCTAGTGAAAGGGTTAGGATGGTGCTCTGTTGAGTAGCTCACTGCAAATCTTGTCTTATCCAGCAGGGTGACGACCGTGTCCCCTCTAACCACCAGGTGAGAGGGGAAAAAGAAAAAGTGGGAATAGGAGCCAGTCACACTCTCATTCACCATCCATTCTTACGGTCACACCAGGACTCGATGCTGTTCAGCCTGCGAGGGTCTGGGTTCGCTACACAACGTGTTGAGCAGCCACCACGGGTCCCAAGGAAAAAGATCCAAGGACCTGTGGGCAATATCCCGAAGGTAGAAGGAAGGCATGTGGTCTGGTTGGACCAGACCCCTGCCTTCAGTACCTGCGCCAAGGAGAAGTTCTTGTGGACAAGGCAGCATCTCCTTCGCATCGAAGGCGGTGAAGTCCATTAGGGAGGGGATTGTGAACGACTCGAACCAATCGTCAGGGACCGAAGGGTTCTGAGTCTTCGCTACGAAGTTCGGTACGAAATCGAGCGTCACGGATCCCCATCCCCTGGGTGCCTGACTTCGCAGGAGAAGTCATGCAGTTCCTCAGAGGAAAAGAAGGAAATAGTCGCATGACCTATCCCTCTTCTCTACTTCGGTGATGTCCAGTACCCATACTGGTCTGTCCGTTAGCAAACGAAGTCTCTCGCATACCTCCTATCCCCATGCAGCGAAGTTCTCGGTAGTGGATAGGACACCGACACTCCATGGTGGTGTCAATGGTATGGGTACTGTGACAAGCTATTAAAACGAAGTAATGGTTGCTGTGTAACAACCGAACTAAGTCAACAGCGTAATTCGTAACTGACTCGGGCGCTCTGACAGCTGCCGACTGACTGCGTTCGGTAGGCGGCAGTTGTCAAAGCATCCGAGTAAGTCACGTGACCTCGCCTTTTAAAGGGTTATGCCGAGAGACCAAACAAATGATGTATTTGTTTGTCACCAATGCCGGACAGCGAGGTGATGATCTCTTAAGGCATGTACCCAACAGGCGAAAGTCAATTGCCTTCTAGAGACCGAGGTCCCTGAAGGTAAAACATCTCATGTTTGTTGAATCTCAGCTAAGGAGAAAACAACACTATGTACCGTTGAAGACGAAGGTAGATATTGAATGTCAACTAGTCTTCACATATGAATCGAGAGAAGGATCTCAAGATTCATAACCTGTGCTTACAAATGACTGAAAACGCTAACCGCTATTTCATTGCTGTCCGGTGAGAAGTCGTAGTTGCAATGAAAGCGGGGCGTTCTTCGGTAATGAAAACACAGGTGAAAGCCGCCTGAAGAACTGCTTCTCATGGGCTGAACATTTGGAGGTAGAGCTGTCAGGTCGGAGAGTAGCGATGTCTTCTGACACCTCTTGTAATTCGGGTTGAACAATGAACAATTGTACACCTACGAATACGAGATATTTTGAAGACAAACTCAGATGTCTGCAAAATCATTCGCATTATCGCAGTGCGATGCAGCGGGAGACTTGTACAGACTTCTGTTACCGTGCGGTAAACAGAAAGATGAAAGAGTCCAAGAGATATCTCTGTTGAAAATTCGCAATGTCGAAGGCGATGGAATCTAGCGTCACCGCAGTAGATGGTCCTTCATTATTGCGAGAATCCCCGTTAATCAGAGACCTAAGTCCATGATTGTTAGGCAGAGATACGGTTCGGTAGTCAATCAAGCAGGGAGAGAGAGACATACATGACCGTGAATCTCGGAGGCAGCTGATACTGAGCTGCTATGAGGCAGTTCAATACGCAGTGGTTGAGCCTGCTGACTCGTCATCCTGAGTTGCCAGGTAATCCATTATTCCACGAAGGAATGCGTTCGGCCAGAACTACCGAGCATAAAACATATGCTCGGGCAATTATATTTAGGCGAAACGAATTTCGGTAAATATAAAAGTTGAAATGGTGTTGTCGTGACAAAACATAAGTATATAAAATTGAAACTGAAAACTCCTGGGAGGTTGCAGGCAACCCCGAGTTGCAGTTCAATTAGAATACTTCTCGTCTAAGTCGCAATCCGTAGAATAACTAGGATATGCGCCTACCCCTCGGACAATTCAACTGCTTAGCAGAATCATGTCGCGAGGTTAATATACGAGATATTTGTAGGATTCTGA
Source organism: Macrobrachium nipponense (assembly GCF_015104395.2). NCBI lineage: Eukaryota > Metazoa > Arthropoda > Malacostraca > Decapoda > Palaemonidae > Macrobrachium > Macrobrachium nipponense. The sequence continues at coordinate 141,667,809 of NC_061100.1, read as the reverse complement.
AACAACGATCTCCATCCTAAATTCTTTCCTTCAAGAAAACAAAATAAGGATTGGAGATCGACCACCTTCGTTCTCTATTAAAGAGAGTGAAGGAGAAGTCTTCCTCGAAGGAAAGCTTCAATGGTGAACAGAATACTAAGACGATAGTTCAAGCCAAACTGGATATTCCCGTCCGATCTCCTCTATTCCAGGTTGGTCGCCTACTGTGAGATAGTTTCTTTCAGCAGCAGTCTTCTTCACAATGCTAGAATTCCAGGAATTCGAGCATAGGCGAGGTTCCCGATTATCGTGTAACATATCGGGGATTCTCGTCTCGCTCGCTTTGGACCGTGGTCTCGGCGTAAGTGTTGAAGATCGTAAAAAACTCGAAACACTCTGAATGCGCTAGAAATTCCGTAGAATTCTAAGCAGTCTGCGAAACCCCACCGAATTCGTCAAACGATATCGGCTGGTGGTCTTCTCGATTTCCCGTAGAAATCGAGAATGGAGCAGGATTCCTCCTCAACGACCGGGGCTTACGTCAGGTAGGACCCGAAGGTCCCCCCCGGTAGCGCAGTCCCGAACGTGGGATCCTACAAAGAAATCTCTGTAGGATCCTTCCCCTTTCCCTCGTAGCCGTAAGGAGAGAGGGAATGGGGAAGGAATTGGATACTCGCTCGCCTTCCCAGTGGAACTAGCAGTTGGAGAAGAGTAGGAGCAGCCATCGCCTTGCGGCGATGGCCTCTCAGAGTCTGGGAAAACGTATCGTCAGGAGAAAACGTTTTCCCGCGGAGGGTTACGAACTCTCACTGTAGGTAAGGGTCTGCCGCCACTGTGAACGTCGTCTGGGTGGGGCTGATCGACACCTGACAGGAGAGAGCCGAACCGTCCTACGACTCATTCCAGTCCTCGTCGAGGTCGAAACCTCTCAGGAGGACCGAAGGAGTATTTAAATACGGTGTCCGAAGACACGTAGAAAACGCCGCTGTCGCAGTAGAGGAGGTGGGAAGTAGCTTGATCGACCGGCCAGAACTGAGAGAGCCTTCTTGTCCGGAGACGAGAGACACTGGTTCGAGACAGAATCGGCAAGCTCCGATCGCGGCCGACCCACCGTCGGTTTGGGTTCCCTCTCGGGCCCCAAAACGACTCGAGCAGAGACGTGGGCTCTGCTGGTGGGAGCGGCAATCCTTCCGCAGGGTCATTATGCTGACGAATCAGCTTAATGACTTCTGCAAATTCCTCTGTATCTCGGGAGTAACCGCGTCTTGCGGAGTAGGACCGTCCAGTCCCTCCAACAAGAATAGATCCCTAGATACTCCTCCTTCAGAAGGAGGAAGAGCGGCAGACCCCTGACGGTCGCCTCCAGCTAATTGCGCGTATGTCCTGGTCGGGTCCCCTAGAACCGTGCCTGGTCCATACGGCGTCATAGCGGGGCTCCGCGAGCGGCGCACCTCTCGCGATCACTCATAGGTACCGGGCCTCGCTCCTCCCGGCGTAGCCCGAGGAGGTTGAGGGTACAGGAGAGGCAGACCTGACGCTCCCCCCTAGCTCGCTGGCAGGACCAGCGTGCTTGGAGGGCTGCCTGCCGATCGTCAACGCGGCCTGGTGGCGATCGAGCAGCATGCCTAGCCTTGCCGCTCGCCTGAGGCGAGAGGCTTGGCTGAGAACGTCGACGCTGATCTCTAGCGTCAGGCGAGCTGTTGCTGGTTACCAGTCTCCGCCCGGGTTCCCGATGGAGCGGCGTCAGGTGACCTGCTAGGCTCGCTGTTCACGGTGAGACCGGCGAGCGTCCTCTCGGCGCGTCGAGCCGCTGGTACCAGCCGTGGCTGGTACCGACGGCCGCGGGGACCCCTTCCTCGCCTCAACCCGTTATGGGAGAGGCCGACCTGACGCTCCCCCCTCGCTCGCTGGCAGGACCAGCGTGCGTGGAGGGCTGCTGCTGATCGTCAACCCGCGGTGACGGTCGAGCAGCAGGCCTAGCCTTACGCTCGCCTGGGGCGATTGGCTCGGCTGAGAACGTCGAGACCGATCTCTAGCGTCAGGCGAGCTGCCGCTGGCGTCAACCGTCTCCGCCCGGTCCCCATCGGGAGCGGCGGACGGGTGACCTGCTAGGCTCTGTGTCGCGTCGAGACCGGCCAGCGTCCTCTCGCCGCGTCAAGTCGCTGGTACCAGCCGTGGCTGGTACCGGCGGCCGCGGGGACTCCTTCCTCGCCTCAACCCGTGGCTGATCAGCGACCGTCACGTTAGCCCGAGCAGCCAGTTGATCGCTGCGAGAGCGTCCACTGGCCTGGCGAGAGTTGTGTGCACGACTCTCGCCAGTCTTCTGCTCCGCGCCGCTGTCTTGACGGCGAGCGAGCTCGGGCGTCAAAACTTTGGCTGGACGGTCTTCTTGGAAGAGCGTCCACTCGGTGCTTCTCGCGAACGAGAAGCGGACCGAGACGGAACCTGGTTTAGCGGCAGGAACCCGCTAGCACCAGGTGAGGACGCACCAGCCGAGGCTGGTGCCCTCTGGTCCCCGTCGACTTCTTCTTTGCAGAAGAAGCGACGGGCCCCGTTCCCGAAGGAACAGGAGGTGGACCAGCAGAAGAGCTCCCCACCAGCTCGCCTGAGCGAGCCGGGCCCTTAGAAGATCCCGAAGGAGTCTTCTTAGGGGGGAAGGAGGCAACCTTCTTCTTCTTCGGCTGTTTGGCCTTAGAAGTCGAAGGGGAAGGAGAGGCAGCGGACGACGAAGAAGACGACGACGACACCTTCTTCCTCTTCCTCTTCTTCTTCGCCAGGCTCCGCAGGACAGACGTCAGGTCTTCCATCCAGGAGGGAGCCGGGGCAGTTGCCGAAGCAACAGGGCCCGACTGCACCTGTCCGGAAAGACCTGAGACTGTGACAGCATCACCAACAGCAGGAACAACAGGAACAGGTCCAGGAACAGCAGGAACATCTGAAAGTGAATGAGCAGCAGGCACCTGATCTGAAAGGGGAATGAGCGGCTGGGACAGCAACAGGTACGGCAGGCACGGCAGGTACCACAGGAGAGACAGGCGTCCTGTCGGCAGCTACCGTCATCCTCGGCACTGGCGGCAGGTCCAGGGGGGTACTCTTGGGCAGCGGCAGTCCGGGGTCGGCAATACAAAGAACCCAGGTGGCGGTGGCACCGTCCTGATTGGCACGGCAGGAATTGGTTCTGGATGCAGCCGTGGGTGTACCGACATGACATGTGGTGTGTACACCAGGTGCGGGTGACATCTCATATGCTGGTGTCGAGATTGTGGTTGTTTGTAGTGGTTACCGTATCATGAGTGACCACTGCCGACCCCGGCCAACCGCTGAATCAAACCCCTGCAGTCCCAGCGACTCCCACACCTGTTTCCAGGTCGTCCTCGCTGATGGCAAACAATCGGAAGCAACAGTCGGGTTAGTTAGAGGGGCTTCCTCGCGCCTGGGGGGAGAGAAAACCCCACCCAATAGCGGACGGAAGACCCCGAGTACAACTGGACGTCCGTTACCAAAGGAGTCACTGGACTTTCCGATGACTTCTTGTGTCCTCGTACAGCACCCCACTGCGCCTCTGACGAATGCATACACGTTACACAGGGCTCGTTGCGGGAGCACTCTCGCCCCCGACAACGAGTACAAACCTCGTGAGGATCTACATCTACATCCAAGGTCGTCTCCCACGGATGTAGCACCTGCGGTAACATAGATAGATTAGTAAGAGGGGTTCCCTCACGCACGGGGGGAAGACATGCCCCACCCCCCGAACGCAAGGAAGACCCCAAATACAAAATACAACGAAGAAGCTGAGCGGGGGGCGGGAAGGAAGACGAAGAATCGGCTACCAAGGGAGTCGCGGGAGAGCTTTCCGACGACTTCCTTGGCAGAACCTTCGCTTCCCCCACCCCCGCACAGCAGTGAAAGTAATATGAAAATGAAACAGAATACTGCCCTTGCGAGTTCACTTCATAGAACTTAAAGGAGAAAAGATCAATTCCCGGGTAAGAACGGAAACTTGATCTAATAATATGATGCTATCATAAAATATATATGAAAATGAAACAGAATACTGCACTTGCGATTTCATTTCACATAAAAATCGTAAGGATCAATTCCCGGGTAAGAACGAAAATTGATCCAGATTAAATTTCATGCAATCAATAAATGAAAATGAAAAGAATATTGCAATTGCGAATCCACTTTCATTGCATTCTATTATACAAAATTAAAAGTTCGTGCCGAGCGCAGTCACACTCTCGGTAACGAACGCACAGGGCAAAATATAATGAAAAAAGTACTTACATTTTTCAATTACACCCTTCGCCCAAATACATGACTCGGCGCGAGCGCGCCCGCCCTCGGCACCGAGACATAATTCAATGGGTTCATAATTAAGTAATGAAAATGAAAACAGTGTACTTACAATTTGTTCATTTTTCAAGTCAAACAAACCATTAGTAGAAAACACAATATAAACAAAGCATACGACGATGAAGCGGGCAGAGAGCGATGACGAACACGTCCTTCACACCCGCGGCCGAAAGCAAAAGTGATTTGTTTACCTCCCAGTCGCGGCGCGCGACTGTCGGACAAGCAGTTAACTACCGTTCTCCCCTTGTTCGAAGCTTACGACCGTTCAGCTGCCGCTAGCTACTTCCTATTGTTAAAGGACCGATGGTTTGTATTACGTATCGGAACAAACTGCCTTGAAAACCTATTTTACGAAGAGCTCACATGCTTATTTTAGTTCGTATGTGGCTTTCATATATCACATTATGTTGATGAAACTTCAATCTTTAGAATGGGTTTAAAGTTGTGATTGTATTCTTGTTTCACCAATTAAATATCAAGTGAATAAGGCCTGGCCAGCACGATGACGATGGATCGTCTGTGGTTGTTTACCCTATTGATAAAAATTACATAGGCTATACTAGTATAAGTAGGTACTACGCAATTGGAAGTGTCCAATTGCCATGGAAGATTCACTGTTAGGATTCGGAGGGATGCCACATAGGACTCAACACTGCCTTGAACACTTAGCTATTTTACTTCACAACCTTATTGGTACCTATAGCTAGTTTGTATGACAATTTCCAAAAAGGGAAACAACGGAGTGGGCTAGCTGATCCAGTCTTGCCCACTTGCTATTCCACCCTCTGAAAAAGTACTTTAACGCGTCCTGACACCGGAGATGGGCACCAGTCATGAGTCATCGGTGGTGGGAGCAACACCTCAAGACCTCTAGCCTAACCCTGCTACTACTATAAACATCCGATCCTTCCGTCGAATCTGTTATTCATTTCCACTACCTTGGTTTGTTTGTTTGTTTATATGGTGTTTTTACGTTGCACGGAACCAGCGGTTAGGTATTCAGCAACGGGACCAACATCTTTACGTGACTTCCGAACCACGTCGAGAGTGAACTTCTATCACCAGAGATACCTACACATAGCCTATCTCACTCCTCAATGGAATGGCCGAGAATTGAACCCGGGTAATGCTAAGCCCTTACCTATTCCTACGGTAAAGTATACTATGGCAGTTGACGTTTTCCTACGTTATTTTACTTACTGAACAAGAATTTAAAGTACCTACCTAATATTTATTCGGACAACTGTAATTAACCCCCAGGGGCCAGTACTAAATACGGCGAAATACATCGGACGCCCCAGCCCCAATCCCTAGTGGATGTCGTATCCGCGGTTACGTTCCTTGCAGTCAATGCGGAACTATTCTTTAGAATTACCCTGCAAGAAACGTAACCGCAAATACGACATCCACTAGGGATTAGGGTAATTCTAAAGAATAACTCCGCACAGACTGCAAGGAACGTAACAGCGAATACGACATCCACTAGGATTGGGGTGTCCAATGTATTTCGCCGTGTTTAGTATTGGCCCCTGGAGGTTAATTACAGTCGACCGCCCAAAATTAACGGTAAATTCTTAATAAGCAACCCGAATACTATAGGAAACTGTAATTTCCAAAGAAATACCCGACGCGGAGTTATTATTAAGATTTACCGGGATTAGGGCGTCCAATTGTACCTAATTTCCCACCGTTTGTTTAGTACTGGCCCCTGGGGGTTAATTACAGTTGCCCGAATAAATATTACTTTAAATTATTGTTCAGTTAGTAAAATAACGTAGGAAAACGTCAACTGCCATAGTCTACTTTACCGCGGAATGAGGGCTTAGAATTACCTCGAACCCGCGACCACCGAGGTGGGACGCTAATACCATACTAACCACGCCGCTGAGGCGCTCCACTACCTAGGTAACCCAGCTATGGGTACTACTTAGGCACGCGATATCATAAAAACTACCACCAAACAATATCTCACCAATTGTAGGACCGGACGCCTTGTAAACATGTGCGTTGTCAATGGAAACACCAGCAGAGAATTCATACATACTAGCTGTCGTTTGTTTGCATAATTGTTGCTAAGCATATATTTGGTGGGAATTATCATAACATCTTGCCAAGGAAAGCCTAAATATCTATATCTCAAAATTAAAATTCCCTGTCTCTGTTCCTTAAATTAACCAAACATCCTTACAAAAACCAAAAATTACCTAAACAGAAGGTTGATAAGGCCCGATTTGTAACCCAAAACAAATAAAAGTATTCAATTCCGGCCGTTGGCGTTCCTATCATGTGTTCAAACGTAGTAATGTTTCTGCATTATTTTGAAATGAAGGGTTATATTATTTTGTCTCCTGTTGCCAGATTATGAATGTATTTTGTGACTATTCCTCAGAATTACGTACATCTCTATTCTACTAAGTTTAAGTAAAATTATGGGAAAATTCTAAGGATGGTTTTGTGAAACTAGAATAGAAATGTTACTTAATTTAGCCGCGAAAGATGGTATTCAAGAGAAAACCAACAGAATATTAATATACATAATAATTTATATACATAATAATTTATAATATTATGTTATATTTAGAAAAGGATAGATTACTCTGTCTTTAGCTGCTTTTGACATGAAATGCTCCTTTCCATTGCAAAGAAACGGGAGAAAATAATTCAAAAAACGCATTTCGGAATAGGATGTCTCATCGGGATGTTGCTTTTAATAATATTGGCTGTTCTGATGGCCTAATTATTCCGGCTCCCACTGCTAGGGCACTTCTAATTCGAAAACTATTGGAAATTTGTTAAAGCTTTGCCATAGAACATGATATAATATACCAGCAAATCTGTTTGCACATTGATTCCTTCATGTAACAAATAGGAATGCCCAAAATTTCATTAACAAAGATGACTTCTTACAATTTGTAAATTCATTCTTGCTCCTGGGCCACATAGTTACAAGTAACTATAAGGACGACATTTCCACCGAAATGTCCATCCTCCCAATGCACTATATACCTCTTTTTTACATGTACCAAATGTAACACAGTTGCGGCCTTTCCGCCTATATGTGCACCATAAATTTACACATCCTGTAATTTAATTATATGTAAATTTGTAGGTGCGAGAAAGCATAATCACAGAGGGGGTCGGCTCCCTTTTTTTGTATGCACGCGTGATGGACACTACAATTCCGTCCACACAGCCTCCTTAAATATGTCCGTTTCTGACCAATAAATTACGGGCTGCTCGGTGAGTAAGAGCCCGTGCTGACACAAGGTCAGCTTAATCAAAAACAACAACAACCAATAAATCAGTAAGCAATTTTCCTTGTCTCAGTCCAGTCATCACAGCCATTAAGGGACTAATAAATGCCACTCACCTTCAGAGACCTTTAGAGGACTTATTACGGCGCCTTAGTTTAGGTCTCTGAAAACTCCTATCTGCAGTCAACCAGAATGCCATTAGCGGACTCAAAATGGCACATCCCTACAGGAGTGTTTTGGCATTTTGTCATACAGTATGGCCCGCCATTAACAACATCCGTCGACTGTAGTAAAGTGAGATGGCGGACTTGGAGAAATCAAGTTAAGAATGGGAGCTTACCGGCAATGTCTCTCCCCGCCCCCCAACATAGTTCCTCAACACCCTGACCCACATCACGATCCATGCCCTTGTGAGCCGAACCGCCGGTGCGCCACCTAAGTCCCCCAGCAGAACATTACAACCTGGCTCCAATGCACGGGTATTGAAGATCACCAGAGAGGGCGCCAAGTCGGTCCTGGTTGCCGTCAGCTCTCCTGGAAGACATATTCGACCATCTCACCCCCATGGAGGTCCACCCTATCCAGAGAGATCCCCTTCGATGACATCAAGATGCAACTGATCCGGATCCCTCTCCCGGTTCCCGAGAGAGCCACCCAAATTTTCGACCTGATGGTCAATCCCATGACTACCGAGGACCCGAGGTTAGCCTGGCACAAGCTACAGGCCCTGGTATTGCTGCCTGAGAGGGATTCCCAGGGGCGCAGGAAGGGGGGTAAGTATCCTGAGGCAAATCTTCTTCAACCAACCTCACCCCTTCAAGTACTCAGCCAAATTGAGGACGCCGATGGACATGGGAGATGGAGAGCCTGGTAGAATGAGCGCACAAGCTCCACAATGCCACCCGTGCTGTGAAACTCACTTCCCCGGCGTCGGCCAACAGCCTGCAGCAGGAAGACCCTGAGGAGGTGGAGATCAACACAGCCCTCCAGAGGAGGGGACCCCCGCAGCCCCGCCAGAATATCGGCTGCTGTATCTTCCACAAGAGATACAGAAAAAAAGGCAAGGAAGTGTGTGTGTCCCTGCTCCCTCATGCCTCCAAGAAACGAGGAAGGTGGCACCCATAAACCACTCTCCATTGGCGGCGGCAGTAGCCAGATCTCACCCCAGAGATGGGTTCTACGTCAAAGGCACAATCTCTGGCCACAGGACGCTGGTCGACACTGGGGCCATACAATCGGTATTCCCACCGTTAGCAGAGGAATGCAACGCGCCCCTGATGCCCCAACCGCCCTCTTAGCCACCAATGGGACCCCATTCACTCCTATGGCACCAAGACCCGACCATCGCATTCCTGGGTTGGACCTACACCTGGCCCTTTCCTTTCTCATCGTGTATGTCAGAACTCCCCTCCT
>NC_061100.1:141643264-141658304 GCF_015104395.2 Macrobrachium nipponense | reverse complement strand
CAGAACTCCCCTCCTCAGAGCAAACTTCCTGGCCCACCACGGGCTCCTAGTGGACGTAGCCCGCCATCGCCTCCTGGACACAGAACCCTGCCTTTCTGGCCCACTCACCACGGCCCAGGGCTCCCGCCATCTGCTCCGTCCTCCTCTACAAGTATGGCTCCCCTCCTACAGGAGTTCCTGGACATCTTCCAACCCGAGCTACGCCCAAGCACGGTGTGTACCACCACATCAATACCAAGGGGCCCAAACTCACGCAAAGTTCCACTGCCTCCCACCGAAGCTCCTCCAGGAAGCCAAGAATGTGTTTGCGGAGATGCTCGAGCAGATGGGTATCTGCAAGAAGGCTGCAAGCCCCTGGGCATCCTCCCTCCACATGGTGAGGAAGGCAGACGGCACATGGAGGTCCTGCGAGGACTACCGTCGCCTCAACCTTGTCACCACGCCCGATAGCTACCCCTTGCCGAACATGCAGGACCTCACCGGTCCCCTCCACGGGGCAAAGATATTTTCAAAGGTAACATCCCAATGACATCCCAAAGATGGCAGTCATCATGCCCTTCGGGTCCTTCATCTTTGCCTTCTCCACCTTCGGCCTGCGGAATGCTGCTGGAGCTACCTTCCAGCACCTAATGGATAGCATCCTTGGTGATTTACCCTTCTGCATCTGCTGCATAGACAACATCCTCATATTTTCCAGAACAGCAGATAAATGCCAGAACCCCATCTGGGCCATCCTCAAGACCTGCAGGAGAATGGTCTCGTTGTCCGGTTCGATAAGCGTACCCTCAGTGTGGAGAAGGTGGGTTTCCTGGGCGATGAAATCACCCCAGCAGGAGTGCACCCCATGGCATCGAAGGTAGCCGCAGGGGAGTAGTTTCCGACACCGACGACGGTCAAGGCCCTACAGGAGTTCGTCAGGATGGTGAACTACTACAGGAGGTTCATCCCAGACGTTGCCCACACCATGTGTCCTTTGACCAAGGTCCTGAAGGGCAAACCAAAGAGGCTGGTATGGGAGGAGGCCCAGCAGCGCACCTTTAATCACACTAAGGTGGCCCTCAGCAAAGCTACAACCTTGGCCCACCAGGATCCTGACGCACCCCTGACTCTCATAACCAATGCCAGCAACATCGCCTGTGGCGCCATCCTGGAACAGCTAACCAAAGGAGTCCCTACACCGGTGGCCTTCTTTAGCAGAAAGCTGAAACCTGCTGAAACCCACTACAGCACCTTCAACCGGGAACTCCTCGCTGTCTACCAAGCTGTCCGCCGCTTCAAGTACCTCCTGGAAGGCGTCCCATTCACCATAAGGACGGACCACCAGCTGCTGGTCCATGCCTTCATCAAGGCGGAAGTTGCTTGGTCTGCAAGACAGCAGCGACACCTCGAGGCCATCTACGAGTTCAGGTGCTCCATCAAGTATATCCCCAGCGGGAGGAACCCTGTAGCCGACGCACTCTCGGGAATTGAAATAAATTCCCTGGCCCTCAGCGTGGACTACGAGGACCTAACACGGGAGAAAACCTTCAATCCCAAAGTACCAGCCTACTGCACCGCCATCACCTCCCTCTGGTGGGGAGACATCCCCTTTGGTCCTTCCAAAACTATGCTCCTCTGCGACACCAGCACCGGCCGCCCACGGTCGCCCCGCACGACAACCAGCCTCCTGACGGAGAAGTTCATGTGCCACAGCATCGAGAAGGACTCCCAGTTGTATTGCGTGCCAGGGCAGCAAGACAGGAAGGCACACTGAATCAGGAGTAGGCACCTTCCCCCAACCCAGGCGGAGATTCAGGCACATGCACGTAGACGTCGTCAGCCCGCTTCCCCCATCCGAGGGCTCCAGATACCTCCTGACGGTGGTCAACCAGTCCACCAGGTGGCCAGAGGCCACCCCGATGTCAGAGGCCACTGCTGACGCCTGAGCTGGATCAGTCATTCTGGAGTGCCAGACGACGTCATGATGGACTGAGGAACCGCCTTCACCTTGGAACTCTAGACCACCCTGGCATGCCTAATGGGGACGAAGCACCACACCACCACGACCTACAACCCCGCCGCAAATGGCACGGACTCACCGCTCCCTCAAGGCCTCCCTGATGGCACACTGCACAGGCCCCAACTGTAAGGCACAACTACCCTGGGTCCTCCTCGGCCTCCGTACGGCCCCAGGAGCCAACAGTGACCCATCACCTGCAGAGAAGGTCTACGGGGAAACCTTGATAGTGCCCGGAGAATTCTTCCCAGTTGACATCCCCCTGTCAAGACTACGTGCAGCCGCCTGGAAATTCATTCCCTACCGCGAGACCTTCTCTGACAGAATGAAGCAGTTCCAACTGAAAGCCTTGGATTCCTGCGTACATGTCTTCGTCAGAAGGAATGCCACCCACCCGCCCCTAACAAGACCCTATCAAGGACCGTATCAAGTCATCCACCGAGCAGGGATTATGCTCATAAGAATATTTAATTTCTGTAATGATGAAACTGAAGTTCAATTATTCAAAACTATTTGTACGACAATCAAGTGGCGTTACTGAGGGGGTTGGCAGAGGGGGGGCTGTGTTTCTTGACACCGGTAGTCAGAGAAGCTTCATTTCAAGTTGGTTGGCTAAGAAATTGAAGTTACCTGTAGTAAAACATATTGTCTTAAACACTGCACCCTTTGGTTCCCATATTGTAAAGGGAGAATTTGACATTGTTTCTTGCCGTGTTCATATGGGACTGAAAGTCATTAGAGTAAAGTTAGTTGTTCATGATGATAATACCCCCATTCACAATGTGGGTTTGTGCAACGTAAAAAGTCATCTGCAGAACAAGGGATGTGTGATGGCAGATGGTGATATAAGAAATGACACTCTTAGGAACATCAATCTGCTCGTGGGAGCAGACTACTTTAACCTCTTTGTTCTGGGTATGGATAAAGTAGACAGAGTGAGTGTGTTCGTCACTCACAATGGTATTGGGCCATAAGGATGTGTGTCTCAGTGGGCCCTGGACAGGCTGTGCATCTCAACTGTTCAAACGTTGCGACTGTGTCATCTCATTGAAAGTGACGTAGATGTTGACATGTGGTGGAAACTAGACACACTCAGAATTGCGTCCTGGATTTGTTAGCGTCGATGGTTCCTGCCTGTGAGCCGACAAATCTCTTATCAACTAAAACAAATCACTCCGAAAATCCAGACAAACTTTAACCGAGATCCATACCACGACAGCAAATAACACTTTGACACAACAATTGGTTAAATAAACCCAATAATCACATGTTACACACAGTTCTATGCAAGAAGCCCAGCTATCAGAGGAGAAGTGTTTGCTTTACCTTTATCCAATGCTAAGCTCTAGGAAAGAATGACTATCTAGAAAGTTTTCTTGGATGTCAACTTGGTGATGCCAAGATAGGAACTAGTTTATTACGAATCATCTTTAATATTTCATTTTAAGAGAGAGAAACAAGCATAATTCTTGAGTATTCTCTAAAGATCAATGAGACAGCATTTAAACCTGACACATCTACTGTGTTCTCGTAATTATAAGGATATTCATCTAACGCAACTCCCCTGTTTGTTATATCATATACATTGCATAGTTTAGTTATTCTTCAATATAAAAGAGAAATTTTTCCATAGTACAAATTCTTCTCTTCCCCTCTGTTGAGTCTGGTCATCATCAGTAAGCTCACATTAACACAGCAATTTATACATCCACGAAGTTCCGTTCATTTGTCTGTTTTCTTCTTCTTTCCTGCTATAACCTGATGTTGTGGAAGGTATGGCGCTAAAAGGGGATCCATCCTTTTCGCGACAGCCACAGTGGTTTGTGTATGCGGGTCAGTGGCAACACTCAGTGACAGGGATCAGCAGCAGCTCACCACAGTTACTTGCCACAGATACTCGTGTGATCGACATAGGTTATGAACAATGGAAACCTATGGGAAACCACATCCTGCCATTGAGTGGTGGGGATGTGGTTTCTTATAGGTTTCCATTGTTTATAACCTATGTCAAGTACACGAGTGACAAGCGTCTGTGGCAAGCTACTGGCGAACTGTTGTTGATCCCCACCACTGAATGTCGCCACTGACCCATATAAACGAATCACTGTGGCTAATGACAGCCTGGCACTGAGTGACGCTACTCTGTAGCATCCACAAAGTGGTCTGTGTACTCGTAGCCTTAGGCTGCCCGCACACAGGACAATAAGTAGTTGGCCACTAAATGGCCAACTGATAATACTATGTCAGAGCCGTATATAGAGAGAGTTTGGTCAACCTCTTGACAGGGCACCATCTTGCTCCTGTTCTGTTCAGCCACACTCATCCACCTGAGCAATGCCTCAGCTCTTCTCTCTCTATCTTTTATCATACGCTGCTGATGGTTAACTTTAGCTTTCTATCAACCATTAAGATGCTTATTAAAACACTCATGATAGTTTATAACTTTGTTGGTTACAGTTTCAACTTTAAAATACATAACAGGTAATATGAAATATTATACATGGTTTCAAAATTAAATGTTTACCTATATTCATTACAGCTTTTCTCATCATCATACTGTTACTCCCTAATTCACTTCCTTTTCATTTATACAACCTAGCCTTACGAATATTCTCTTGTTTTTTTTAGCATAAACATGTGATCTTAAAGTGAAGAAAAAAGGAAAGGTTATATTTTTTGTCCAAGTGTTTACCAAAGGCATTAGTCGTCCTAATAAATTGCTTTTGTTTCAAAAACTATTTTCATTTGCCCTAAAAATCTGTGTTATAAACTAGTCAGCTTTCGCTTCATTCTTTTAATTGAGCCAATCTTTGAGAAGGGTCTGTCTATGTTGACTGGTTGCTCTCTATTGTTTGAAGATAAAACGTATAATGATTATTTGACTTTTTAACCTTTTTATGAAGTAACCAGCAATATAATGTAGGCTTGATTAATTAAATTGTCACTTGAGAATTGGTCAAAATCAGGTTCCCTAGTTTAATTTTCAGCATCACCATTTGTTTCAACATTTGGCTTATTAAGAAAGTCAGTTAGAAACTGTAGTTACCCGCAAACGAAACACTATTTCTGCCCTCAATTTGACTTTTACCATAGTCTTTGAACCTGGCATTATAATAACATCCTCTGATAAAACACATTTGTATTTGTGGTTAGTACCTCCCTGTTCCACGATCCCATAAATATCACCACCCCTGGTTCTCATTGCATCCACCAAGATCCCATTGTTAGTATCAGTAACAATATCAGTATTAGTATCAGTATCACCGCCCATAACGCCATTGTCAAACCCACCAAAATTGTTACCACCGTGGCCCCCAATATCCCGTTTAACATCACTGCAGTTATTCCCCGTATCATCAGTGTGGATTTTGGTATCACCACTCCCCATATCCCCGGTATCATTACCATTAGCACCGCCAAACGCACCCTCATTTTCAGTAACCTCCATATCCTCAGTTTCACCTGCGTCCTCATAAAGGATAAAAACACCAGGTATTCCAACCGTTATGCCACTAATACCTGCATGGACCGATATCTTGTATCTTCTACATGCAGGATGGCCCAGCAAAAGTCTGTTGCCCAACACAAACCCTTTTATAACCAAAATGGTTCTATTACACTATCACCCAGAGCAAATCGTATTCTAACAAAACCCAGGGTGTTTAATCTATGGGCTTGCACATCACACACTGTCTCCGTTGAGGGTTTCAAAGGGTAATGGAAGAACATGGATTGATACAAATTATGATCCATTAAATTGATAGATGCACCGGTGCCAATAAAGACTGGGATATCCACATCCTCCACTGTTCCATATACTATAGGCCTGGGCTCTGGGGCGTCCCCACGAGACCATAATGGCACGTATCCTTTTTGTTGATTGGCTTTCCAAAAATTTCGCCGATCTCTTTGCCCTCTTAAGTGACCTGCCTGGGAAGTTCTCGTATTGTAACTCCCTAATTTCTTAGGTGTAGGTCTCGCATCCCTCCGTATTTGAGATAGACAGGCTTGCCAACAGTAATCCACACTATTACACATTCCATAATATTTGACTCTACATACTTTCTTTGTGTGCCCTGGTTTATTACAATTGTAGCAACGCAATTGCTGTTGTCTTTGATCAATCGATTCTCTATTATATTCCACTTTTGCACACAAACGGGGAGAAGGAAATTCTTTTTCTCTTTGCACCATATTTCTTAGGCTGGTCCCGTTAAAAAATGTACTATCCACCGTGTGACATTTGGACATATGTTTCTGAATTTGGGCATAAATTAGTTCTTTGTCTGATGTAGGTCCAATCTTTTCATCAAAAGTGTCCACTACTGCATCTGGTACGTTGTGTAATAGCATTGCGAAATGTATCAATTTGTGTGAATTGTCGAGTGAGACATTATTCCCATTTACCCATTTGGAATTTTTCATTTTCTGTATCCATTCTCCCGCTGAGTCAAAAAAGTTTTGAGCTGTGCTCAATAAGGCTTGTTGTGCCTTTCCAGATTTTGTACAGCCCTTTTAAATCTCTTACCATATCACTGTGTTCCTTTGAGCCATAAGCCGCTCTTAAAAATGCTTGTAATTCGGTCCATGACCAACATTTTGTGTACTGAAAACTCCCGCACCTAGAGGATAAATCTCCTTTATTGAAATCTAACAAGGCTTTTGCCTCTGTGAATGCCTCTGTATCATCCTTAATTCCCTTGGCGTTTAAATAGTTATTCACCCCTCAATAAAAATTTGCAATGATTGGGAAAGAACGCCATCTACAATACTAGAGTCTGGTTTCCACTTGCATCAGCCATTTTGCTTTCTTTATGAAACCCCTTATACTTTAGGATTCGCCCCAACCTCAGTAGCATTGATATATTTATGCACGCACAAACCCCAACCCAAAAATTAATAATACATCATCCACCAATAAAAGATAAAATAAACATGCAAAACCCCAATAAACCGCTATATGAACTCGCTGCTTCTCAGGTACAAGGTTAATCAGCTGATTTAACTGGTACAAGGTCACGTTAGTATACAAAAAACGGGAAGAAGATAGTTCAAGAAAGAAAACATATGTCAAACCCTTAATTCGCTGAATCAGCGTCTGTCCACTCGGCTACCTCTCTCTCTCTCTCTCTCTCTCATGCCAAGCACAAAAACGAAACTTACAATACTTTTCTAATGATCTCTAAGGGGAATGCTTTAACCCTTAATGATGCTATTGAGACAGCACAGAATTTCCAAGCAACACTTTCAAATGCTTCCTTATTTGAGAAAAGCACTTCCGTGAATGCTGTCAAAAGAGAACGAAGCCATCCAGTGCAGCAGAAGAGCTGCAGGTATTGCGGATTCCATCATCCTCCAAGGAGATGCCCTGCCTATGGGAAGAAGTGCCGAAATGC
Source organism: Macrobrachium nipponense (assembly GCF_015104395.2). NCBI lineage: Eukaryota > Metazoa > Arthropoda > Malacostraca > Decapoda > Palaemonidae > Macrobrachium > Macrobrachium nipponense. The sequence goes on along the minus strand of NC_061100.1, from coordinate 141,650,912 downwards.
AGTAGAATGAATCACTTTGAGGGTGTCTGTCAGAATATAAAAAGTCGTTCACTGTCCTGACGACGAAGCATGTCAAGGGCCAGGTCCAAGGAAAGGACCAGAGAGACATGTGGAAAAACCCAAGTCCACAGCAACCAAGTGACTGAAGAAGATAAAGAAATCCATTTTGATGACACGCCATTGAATTGTGGATCTTCAGACTTGTCAGAAGTAAATGTAGCTGCCATTACTAATTCAAAAGGGGAACGACAAGTAATTATGGCAAAACTGGATATCAAACCCCCTAACATTTTAAAGAAAGTGACACTCAAGGTCAAGGCCGATACTGGATCCAACGGTAATATCTTACCTATAAGATGTCTCAGGCAGATGTACCCAAACGCTAATGGAAATTTTACAGGGTTACTGAAGCCAACTTTGGCTAAACTTACAGCCGTGAATGACACAAACATTCATACATATGGAACTATAGAAATACCATCAAGTCTGGATCAGTCCCCCGTTGTCGATTTACTTTTCTATGCCTGTGATACCAATGGACCAGCAATTCTGTCATGTGATGCCTGTGAGAGACTAGGAATTATTGCTATAAAGGAAAGCAAGAATATATCGAGTGTCAAGGAGGAACACGAAAACTCGAGGCCTACTCCTATACCTGATGTACAAGCAATGTACAATTTGTACCAAAATGTTTTGGAGATATTGGTGAGATGAAAGGTGAATACCATATTGAGTTAAAACCCCGTTCTTGCCCTGTAGTTGTTCCGCCTAGAAAGTACCCAATTCAGTTAAGAGATGAGATAATTGAAAAAATACAAGAGTTGGAAAATATGGGTGTTGTGAAGAAGTGCCCAGAGGATGAGGCGTCTGAGTGGATACATGCATTAGCCTTTACGAGGAAGACTTCGGGTGAATTGTGGGTATGTCTTGATCCTAAGCACCTGAATGTTGCACTAAAGAGGACTTATCATAGGATACCCACCTTAGATGAGATAGCACACAAGATGTCAGGAAGTGTCCTTTATTCAAAGTTGGATGCCAAAAATGGCTATTGGTCAATCAAGCTTGATGAAGAGAGCAGTAAACTTTGCACTTTCCAGAGTCCTGCTGGGAAGTATCGTTTCCTCCGCCTGCCTTTTGGACTTAGTGTTTCACAAGATATTTTCCAGTGTCGGATGGATAAGATTCTTGGAAAAGTAGGAGAGGGAGTAATTGGTATAGCTGATGACGTTGTGGTTTATGGAAGAGACATACAGGAACATGATTATAATCTTCATAAGCTACTGAGGGTGGCCAGGGAAGAAGGCCTTGTTTTTCGGGCTGAGAAAAGCCATGTGCGACAACAAACCATTAATTTCTATGGTCTTGCATGGTCTAAGGATGGCATGTAACCAGACCCTGCAAAGTGCGATAAAATCAATCGACGACACCCTCCATCAAGCGTGGAGGAACTACAAATTTTCTTAGGACTTGTACAGTACTTTAGCCCTTTTGTACCCCTGATGGCAGAGAAAACTAAGATTTTAAGGCAGTTACTCAAGAAGGAAGTCCCATATGAGTGGACCATTGACCATCAGAGATCATTTGATGAATCAAGGAAGCAATTCATTCAGATATGAGACTACGTTATTTTGATACAACAAGTCCTGTTACTCTTGAAGTAGGTGCCTCGCAGCATGGGCTGGGAGCTGCTCTGATGCAGTTGCTTCTGCCTCAAAGTCCCTCACCCCAGCGGAATCACGATATGCTAATAATGAGAGGGAGATGCTTAGTGTTGTTTTCGCACTTGAACATTTTCATTGTTTTGTATATGGTAAAGCTGTTACTATGATTAGTGATCACAAACCGCTGGAAAGCATTCATCTCAAGCAACTCAGCCAGGCTCCCCCAAGACTCCAACGCATGTTACTCCGCATTCAGTCATATGATGTCACTATTAAGTACAAACCAGGAAAAGACTTAGTTTTTGCAGATTATTTATCAAGAGTCCAGCCATCGCCTGGAGCAGAAGTACAGCTGGAACAAGCCGTTCATCTCATACAGATCTCGCAAAGACAGTTAGAAAAAGTCAAACAAGCTACAGACCAAGACAATGAGCTCTCCATACTCCGAGGGCAAGTGACAAGCAGTTGGCCTGAGTCAGCCAATAGTCTGCCAAAGGCGATTTGCCAGTATTTTTCGGTGAAGGATTTCTTGTCTGTTGAAGATGGTGTTATATTCTTTGGAGAACGTCTATTAGTCCCTCCATCAATGAAGACTGAATATTTGAAGAGAATACACGAATGACATATAGGAATCTCTAAAAGCCAGGCCAGAGCAAAGGAATGCCTATATTGGAATGGTATGTTTAAGGATATTGCTGAACACATAGGTGATTGCCGGAAATGCCTGTTAAATGCCAGAAAATACCCAAATGAACCTATGCTGAAACATTCAACCCCCCGTCTTCCATGGCAATTTATTTCCACAGATCTTTTTGAATGGGATAACCAGAATTTTATAACTGTAGCTGACAATTTCAGTAAAATGCCTTTTATTAAGCAGCTAGGCCGAAATACCACGTCGAGAGCCGTCATAAATTTTCTTGAAGAACTTTTCAGTATCCATGGCCCAAGCCAGATCCTGTACTCCGACCCCAATATTCATCTGCTGAATTCAAGAGATTTGTTGAAGAATGGGATATTATCAAATGGATTTATTGAGAGGATGGTAGGTGTAGTGAAAAATATATTGAGAAAAGCCAAAATGTCTGGCTCTATTACCCACAAAGCCCTACTAACATACAGAGCATGCCCTCTTTCTAATGGAATGAAGAGTCCTGCAGAACTCTTATTCAGGAGGAAGATATCGAATAGCCTTCCTGTTAAAGTGGAGCCAACCTCTGATCTCATGGATCACCACTTCAAGCTACAGGAGACCAGTAACAATTCTAAAAGCAATTATGATCTTCATACACGTTCAGAGCTGAGTGAGTTGTTACCTGGCGTGAAGGTTCTTGTGCAAGATGGCAAGAATTGGTTTCCTGCTACAATAAAGTTAAAAAATCCGGAACCCCGGTCATATATGTTAATAACACCAAATGGTAGTGAAATAAGAAGAAACCAAAAGTTTTTGAAGGAACTTTCAAGGAATGCTGTAAAACAATTTACATTCAGAGAGTTTCCAGCTGAAGACACTGATAGTGATGCAACTGTGCAAGATAACAACAAGGCACGTCCTAAATCTGTCAGTTTTGATGAGCAGAAGAATATTATACATCATCTACCTGCAGTACAACCAGTGATACCATCATCACCTATTAGGCACCCCATAGCCTCTGTCCCAAGTGAAAGACCCAAACGAAACATTGTCAACCCCATACGCTACCGAGAAGACATTTGAGTTAAATTAGAAGTACTGCAGATAAAATGTTCACGCATAAATGTTTTTTCCCATGATGCAGTATATCCAGTTGTGAGTTATGTTATACAGAGTCAAGTTTGTTTCAGATTTTGATAGCATGTTTTCCCAAAATGAGTCAGTTGTGTCACATAAGAAAAATGTACTGTAATTTTCTTTTTATGAAAAGAGGGATGTTTCAATATGATGACTTTGTTTTGATGTACGAATCTGTTGAATAAGAAAAGTGGAATGTAATTTTTCTTTTTATGAAAAGGGGGATGTTTCAGTATGATGACTTATGTTTTGATGTGCGAAGCCATTGTGGTATTCCCGCGTTGTTTACATCACAGACTGACTCGTGCCTACCTCAGCAAGAGTGTTGTTACACAATAAAATAATGCTATTTTACTGGTTGTATCATTAAGACATCCCACCATATAACAGTGGTCGGAAAAGCCACGGAGGGTTGCCAGATGTCACCAGAAAGTCACACTAGTAGCCGAAATTCCTCAAAGCGGCACCCCTGGTGGACCAGTTGATGTCCTTACACGAGAGCATTCGTGATCCGTACATGGTCTTTTAGTGTTACTGTTACCAAAATGCAGACGAAAGATTCAGGACAGCATTCCCATACTCAAAAGTAAAAGAAAAACAAAACAAGGGACTGGCCACACTGCCACACACACTCGTGTCCACAACAAAAACGAAAACATTTTATAGTTCCAATCACTCTTACAATAGTAGTGTAAAGATATTAGAGGAGGATGATGAATCAATTCCTAAATAAATCACTAATAATTAAAGGAATACTTTTCCCATTACAAATGAATTCTTGCAGGTTTCTTTATCAGGTCATTCTCCCCAAAATAAGCCCGACAAAACTGGCATATTCTTTGTAACAATAATGATTGACTGATTTATAGTCACTCAAACTGGCAGCACCACATCTAGTTACTGACGCCGTAATAAAGCTGAACAGGAAAATAAATAAAATAGTTTATAAGGTGTTTCCTATAAGAAAAATTTAGATATCTATATATATTACATATATATGTGTATATAGAACATACCTAAATCTATTATATATTATACATACAAGCACACATACTGCATATGTAGCCTGTATTATCTACGATACAATCCTCCCCGAGAATCGTAATAAGGACAAAATGTGCACCTCGGTCACGTCCTCAGGAGAGGAACCTATGTCCTAGAGCAGTGTTGTCCAAACATTTTCGCCTTTTGTACCCTTTATTACCTTCTCCTACTGTTACGTACCCCGCCCCCTCCCTCGCCCACCATGGCTGACCAAACTCAGTTTTATTTAGGATAATCATGCAAATAGTATATTAATTATGAAAAGACTGCATTATAGGAGTGTTGGCCAATAAATTCAAATTTATTACACAAATAAAAATGATGATTTAATAACAAACTGCTTGAAAATTACTTACACAATTTAATGTGAGATGTGAGGCTGATGTTCACTGATGGGATGTTTCTGTTGTGTGTGTGTATGTGTGTGTTCCTTGTTTATTCACATACCCTCATGATCTGTGTTGCGTACCCCCAGGGCAAGGCGGACCCCAGTTTGGACAACACTGTCCTAGAGCCCCAAGACTGAGGGCAGTCGACCAACAAATGTCACATAGCCAAAGGGACAATGCAGCCATTGCAAAATGGATGGTTTTCACCTGGCATTAAGAACACATGAGCGAGTCTTGCATGTCCAACCCTTAGCCTGCGCAACAGCGTTTGTATTCTCATTGGCATATAGGGATATGACTGAAGAGATGCTGAAGACGTAATGCTGCAGCAGTGGGCATCTTTTGGTTTGTTGTAACATTTTCCCAAAGGGACTGCCAAAGGTCTTTTTATTTTCTTATTTCCTGAAGTATAACAGGATAGGCATTCCTCTGGGTTCTGGAGAGGTAATTGCTGACTTAGCAAGTTGATAGCTTGCTCTTTCCCAAAAACCCCAACACGAGAAGGCACCTTTTTTCACTAACAGCAACCTTTCCAATGTCTCTAAAACCTGTGGCTGTAAAGAGTTCAAAGATTCTAAAGGCTGATGAGCACTTCTCGAGTCACTGACTTAGGGAACTTATGAAATCTGTTCTAGCTCCGAACCAGCAGATGATGGTAAAGTAGATCCAGAGGCATCTCACCAACATCCACAAGCATGTTCTCAGTGGGGGATGACTTAAATGCTCCTGTAGCCAATTTTAATCCTACATAATTAATTGAATTTGATATTTTAAGGCTACTAGTCTTTGATGAGTTGTAGATTTCACGCTTATGAATTAATTTTGAAAAAACTAAAGCTTTGTTTAGCCTCAACATCTGAGATGTGTCAGCACCCCAGGAAGTGTGGGACAGAACTTTTATGACATTCATTGCCTTCAAGCATTTTGTCTTAATATATTTCAAATGTGGAATCCAAGCCTGCTTACTATAAAAAATCAACCTAAGGAGCCTTGTCTCAGCAACACACGGAATTCTCTGCCCATGTGTGAACAGACTGGATCAAGATGGACTCCTCTTATACGGCCAAAGTGCGTGGTTATCGTTTAACTAACTGAAAACCTAAACCCATTCATCTTAACCTAAGTTACTATATTAACAATGCAGAGCTGAAGGTGGCTTTCAGCCACTGCCATCCTTGTTGCGGCGAAAGATATCGAAAGGTTATCAACAAATAGAGTATAAGTTACATTTTGGATACCCCATTGATTGCTGAGGAGGACAGATCGCATTTAGAACACAGTTGTTGATTACTGCTTAAATATTGGTCAGAATGGTAATGTTCTTGAAAGAAACTCTGTTATGGTGCTGATGTATGTTCCAAGCACTCAAGGTGACTCCTATGAACCTTTCTTGTAGTTCTCTTGCCTTGAGAAAGTGAAATATCGTTTGAATTTACTCTTTGTGGCAATCCTGTAAATTTACATTTACCGCAGAGGCTAACCGTTCATTGAGTTCTATGAAACTGTGGCCGTTGTCTATGCTGAGGCAAGGAGCAGCAGACGCCAAATCTGCAGAAACATAGAAAATGTGTCAATCAAATCCAAGTTAACTGCTGAATGGGCAGCACAAGTAAACAAATTGATAAAGTATTTAATTCTTCACTGGTGTTCTTCAATTTTATGACTTTTTTCCAACCTATCTTTCTATTCTGGAATGGTAAATTAAATGCAAACATTCATTGGCAACTCAAGGGGTCCGGTATATTTCGGGTTTCACTGGACAGAACTCTCATTGTGTACAACAATTTTTTTTATGTTATTTTTTCAAATACCGAAAATCATGTATCTTTAATTCTTCTCCCTGTATGGTGGGATTTTGCATCTCTGTCTACAAGCAACTGACATACACAACTTCTTGGAAATAATAGCATGTTTAAGACTGCACTGTTGAGCCTCCCCTTATTATGAGCAAATGAAGGAAATGCCTAATGAGAGAACTTCCAGTCTTCCACATAATAATACCGTCAAGGAAGAAATAACTTTAACCTGTGGCGCTATTTTGACAGTTAAAGGAGGCCCATCTGGAAACTCCTGCAATGTATTCTAGAGCAAAACATTCAAATAGGTCCTGGATGGAGTGGCTGCTGGCCTGTGTTGTTACTCGATCAGCAAATACCTGTATGGGAGGGAATCCCAAAGGGAACCAAGCGCCTCAGTGGCGTGGTTGGTATGGTGTTGGCGTCCCACCTCGGTGGTCGCGGGTTCGATTTACGGCCATTCCATTGAGGAGCGAGAGATGTGTATTTCTGGTGATAGAAGTTCACTCTCGACGTGGTTCGGAAGTTACGTAAAGCCGTTGGTCCCCTTGCTGAATAACCACTGGTTCCATGCAACGTAAAAGCACCATACAAACAAACAAAACCAAAGGGAATCTATAAAATAGAAAAAAGAGGGACCTAGGGATTTAAAAGTCACCATAGTTCCCAGCTTTACTGGAAGTTTACGAGAAAAACATGGGATTGCTTTGGACTTGAATATCTCAAGAAAACAGTACTATTTCGGGAGGACCGGGCACTGTTATTTCAAGGTCATATTCTCCAGACTGGTCAGTGCTCTTTGCTTGCGTCATCTAACTTAGCCTATAAGATGAGTTCCAGTGGACATCAAGAAAGTCGAGACACATGCTGATGACTATTTGTGCATGCTGAAATGTATGGAAAATCAGTACAATGGGTTCTGTGGTGCATCCTTGAAATGAGTGGGCTGGGGATCAGACCTGCCAAGAATTAGTTGTCCTATTA
>NC_061100.1:141575764-141640764 GCF_015104395.2 Macrobrachium nipponense | reverse complement strand
AGTACAGCCTAAGTAAGGTCTGTTAAAGTTCGTCATTGCCATCCTTCTCAATGTACTACGTAGTATATAAGAACTTAATGTATATACAGAAGATAGAAATAAGCAATGGCAAATGTAGGGTAAACAATTTCCGATAGTTAAGACTAAATTTTAGGGGGAAAAGACAATAAAAGAGTGCATTTCCTTTTAAAAATGTTTATTTAATTGGAAATACTTTAAACGAATAACAAGAAATAACTGTACACTATAATACAACAGTAATAGTCATGTGTACAACACGTAGTACAGAGTCAGACACTCAACTTACAAGAGGCAGGACAAAGAAGAGTTAGTACGTGTCCCGAATACTGTTGTCTCTGAGGCAGAAGAGAATCATAAAAACAGCATTTTTCTCTCTAAAGAACTGATTCAGAGATCATCATTTATTTTCATCTAGGCTGAAAAGGGGTGAAAGACGACTGTGAAGAGGGAACTTCAGTAATGAATCTCTATAGATTTAGTGATTACGTCTGTATTCAGGAATCTTATGTTACTGTCTGTTTATCACAGGCATAATGGTATTGTTTTTAGAGAGACATAAGTAACATGTATGAAAAAGTTTAGGAAACTTGGATGCAATCTATTTTTTATGAATACTATGAGATTGGGTAAGTATTAGAGAAAAGATCAAGAGAAAGGTTTTAGAAATCACTGAATCCGTTGCCCAATGGGTCATACAGCCAGGGGTATGTGCGCGGACACTCTTCACAGGTGTGGAGGAACATTTGTTCTTCGTGAGGGAAGAGACGAGGTACCTTGCTTGGGCATGGGTTAGGAAGTGAGCAGTAGGGAAGCCCCGGAGCCTCACATTTGCCCTTCCATTCACCAAAGTTCTGGATAGCAGCGATTTCGGTTGGGAGTTCCATCCAGTTGATGACCTGCTGCATGGTGACAAAGTAGTACTCACCACTCTTGGCAGTTTCAGAAACCCAGCTAACGAACTCTTTCAAGAAGTCCTTGCGAGTTTCAAAGAAGGCAGCTGTGAAATGAAGACCAAGAGGAGCACGGTTGGTGCTGTAGTGACGAGCAAGATTGTGTTCCAAGAAAGCACGGAATTGCTTGGGGTCATTGATGTTAGCACACTGATCAACATAGTGACAACCTGTCAGTCGCTCATCAAACTGGGGATCGTCACGACGATCAAGCTCATTCATTACCATTTCCCAGACAGTAAAGTTACGGGATGGGCAATTCTGGTCAGTACCCAGGCATTTGTGGGGCATACGATGCATAAGAGTGTAAGGCCAAAGTGGAAGACGTCCAAGCGGAGCAGCAATAGAAGAGTCATACAAGAAGCCCCAGTCAACCATCATCTGGAATTGCTGGTTTCCACCAACACGACCGTTAGGAACACGGAGACCCAAAATTTCACCGGAGGTGATGTTGGCAAAAGTTTCGATGATGAGACGAGATCCGTCCATTTCAGCTTCATAGTCAGAAGCAGTGAGGTTAGTCCAGTAGTATGGGTCCTTGTTGCTGGTGATGGAGTTAACAGCAATTTCGTGTCCCTTGCGGTGGAGTTCTTGAACAGCAGAATAGTTGGTGAAAGCATGAGATACAAAGAAGGTACCCTTGGCTGTGCAGTCATTACCCTTGTTCTTGGTGGTATCCTTGAAAATGTCCTGGAAGATTCTGAAGTTACGTTCATTGATGGCTCCAGTGAAAGTAACAGTGATCATCTGTGGGGTCTGAGATGGGAGAAGTTCACCTGGGATGCGAGTTCCATCAACAGAGCAGAAGCATCCTTGTTCCCATCGGCAGGCTCTTGGATCACATACATCAGCGCGGTTGGGATCCTTATCAGGGGCTGAAATCACACGATGATTTGATCATTTATTTGTTATTAAGGCTCTAAGGTGTAAACATTAAACCTATATTTTTGTACATTTATAAATGTATTTTGTAGTACTGCAACATTGCTGATGTAAATGACAGACTATCATTGCTGGTTGCAATTTGTTGGCAATATAAGTTTCTCAGTATTTCATGAGAGCAAATAACTGTAAACAATAAACTGTGTTAGGTACTCACTGCAGATGTTTTCATCAGACCCATCAGCGCAGTCAGGGTGGTTGTCACAGAAGCGTTCCTTACCCAAGCACTCTCCTGAACCACATTCAATGTCAGTTCCTGGGCAGTTAGACTGCTCACCATCAACAAGTGGCCAGCGAGGGACGGGGTCTCTTGGTTCTGTGAATTTGATTTTTATTTTTTACAGATATGTAGGAGTAATGTATTATGTATGATCCAGTGCATTTACATACCCTAAGTTTAAAAGATTTGCGGATGGCCTGTGCTGAGGCTAAATAGTCTGTTTTGTCAAGATTTTGCTTTTGTGTTTTGAAACTACTGACTGATCCATATATCTCAACAAAGACTCTTCGTGGCATTCACCTTGCTTATAAATTTGATAGACATGTTAGTGAAGATTCCAACAGGCCCAGCTATTACTAAACAAAACCTCATCTGTTTCTCACCTTATAGTGGTGTTAAATCTATAATATTCGAATAGTATCACTTTGTCTTTTGGAAAGGTGAAATTCAAATACTCACTGTTTACAAGGTGACAGTTCTTGACTTCTCTTCTGATCTGGCAAATCTGCAGTTTGATATCGAAGGCCATGCTGGTCTGGCAGGTACCCTTGCTGAGGGCCTTCTTGCCTCCAGGAGCTGGGATGCAACGGTAGTACTCGCCGCATTTTTGGTTGTACTGAGAGGAAATTAAAAGAACAATAGCAAATTCATTCAAGCTGACAACATACAATTTACAAGGAAAATAGAGTTCGTCATCTAAAGAACCAACTCTGGTTTAGGGTTTAAGGAAAACAATATCATGAGCATGTTAATGCTTGCATCATTTGCTACCCAAATGCAGGATATAGCATAGAATTGTTGAAAATATACGAAACATTGCAAAAGATCCTACAATATCTTAGCATCTTACGTCTTCATCGGTGGCATCGGGGTCCAGCTCTATCCTGAAGAACTCATTCTCGAAGCGCCCTGAGCAGTAGTAATCTACATCAAGTTCAGCTGTCTCGAAGAGGTTCGGGGCTTGAGCAGACACATATCCCACCAAGACTGCGAAGGAAGAAGAACCCATTCATTGCAATATATGTCGTGTTTCAGCTTACATTGTCCCCACATATCCCCAAAGTAACAGTTTCAAAATTTACGCGGTAGCATAACACAATCGCAATTGTTTTTCCACGTCCGTGCAATGTAACGTTTACACATACGTATAGAAGGTTACACTGGTTGCGCCCAACTGTTGTGATTAAATTTGCACAAAATATTGTTTACCTGAGATTTTTTGAGAAAATGTTTTATTTCATCGTTACTTAAGATTCATTTGCCGACTTTCAGTGACCGCATAGTTTTGTAACAAATAACATGGCCGTTCATTTTTCTTGGAACTCATCGCCTCCTTGAATTTACCAAACCCTAAATTATCCCTCCCTGGCAATCATCCACCCAAGCGCTAAGTCGCTTCCATTCTCTTGCGTTCGTGGAAACCGGCCTCTAAGCTGATGCAAGCATTTTCCAATCACCGGTTCTTTCACATGCATTCAATTCTAAATTCTTCATTGATGCACAACGCTGCCTAAGCAACGGTCTTTTCCAAAGCTAAGAACCAAAAGATTTTACGTCACGGCATCGAATCAGACGCCTAAAACTGAAATACAGAAATAACAGGATTTCCCAAGAGAGAGAGAGAGAGAGAGAGAGAGAGAGAGAGAGAGAGAGAGAGAGAGAGAGAGAGTTGGCTTTAGCTGTAAGATCAGCGCTTGCGCAAGACGCCGAGAAGTTAACCTTGAGACACCTTTGGTGTGTCTTCTGTTAACCGGTGTAAAGCTGTTTTTTTTCTATTCTTTTTTTTTTTTGGGGGGTGGGGGGGGGGGGGTGGGGGGGAGCCACTAACTTGCTCTGGAATCAAATACTATTAACAAGAACTCGACTCAGTATTAACAAGAATACATTTCATGCGAGCGAAGATTTAGCTCGGACAAAGGCTGCAATATTTTTACATTTTGTTCCTCTGGTAGGTAACGAAAATAAGAGAACTCAGTCAATCTGTTTACTTCAGGGAACTTCCCTAATTAGACTGACTGCAAGTTTACCGATTCCAACTCCCTCTCTCTCTCTCTCTCTCTCATGTTCCCCTTATCGCTCACAATCGAGGCCCGCCTTCCCCAACCTCTTCTACACCGTTTACTTTTACTCCCAAATAACAGGTCTCGTATCAGTTCTGATGATCGACGAAAGTCTCGGTTTACGGCAACCCCTACTGATTTCCATCTCTTATAGTCTCGTAGCTTGGCCTCAACAAATATTGTGACTTCTGCGAGATCCTTGTGATACAAAAGGTGAATATATAAGAAAACAAACGTATTAATGGTTATAGGAGAAGTTATTTGCTCATGAAAAGAACGGCCAAACGTACGAGAAGAGAACGGTATCTGGTGAACGAACGTGTTCATTGACATTCACCGAGAGCTGGTCAGGAAAAAGAGGTTCCAAGTCAAGAATGTAAATAGTTGCCAATGGGATGGCAACACTCTCCCGCCACTCTTCTGAATGTACAAAAAAAGAAGAAAAAAAAATGGTGGTAGCCTGCCATTTTGAGTGATGATGATGATGATGTTGATGGTACTTAGTATGATGACAGTAGAAATAAAGTTTTGTTGGAACACGCATTAATAAGTTATCGAATTTTACTTTAATATTGGTGTGTCAAACTGCATTTAGATCGCCATTCTCTGTGGAGATTTTGGCTACCTTTCAAACGCATGCATATACTGCATATGTAGCACATGTGCTTGCTTATGAAACAAAAATATTCTAGAGTGTTTATGCTTGACTTGGGGATGTCAGAATCCAAGGCGTAAAGGCTGTCAGTCAGTCATTATACGGAAAGCGGCCATCCGCCGGTGTGTGAATGGTCAGAAACGGTTTCATGCACGTATGGCTGGCTGGCGCCTAATTTCCTGGCGAAAGAGCAGCCGACTTTCCCCTTCTTGATTTCCACCACTTTCAGCCTGAGCCACTGTAGGCACGACTCTATCTTATGAAAGTTGAGGTGAACCCTTACCTTTAAAAATCCGGATAACGTAAGACTGGCTTTAAAAAGGTTGTTGGTGCGTGTGTGTGTGTCATGCATTTCTTATAGTTAGTTATGTTCTAACAGTAAGTGAAAGGTAAGAAAACGACAACCACATTGTTTCTTGTTTGAGCGATACGGTCGAAGGCGATTGCTAAAGATTTTCGCACGCATAAGGAAGGCATCCAGTCACGTTATTTCAGCTTTCACCACATACTGCTTCAAATTATACGTTCGCAGTAACAGTGAAGCAAGGCTGATTCTATATATATATATATATATATATATATATATATATATATATATATATATATATATATATATATATAACTGCAATAAGATCTTAGACTTTATTGGTCGGGGTCTTAGCATACAGGGAATGAAAGAGGCGATAAGGCACCAGGAGAATACGATTACTGCACATTATCTTGCTTGCAATTTTGGTGTAATGCAACATGAGATTCAGAGCAATTGCAAAGCAGTTACCCACAAGGCCAGAGGAGGGCGGGGCTTTAGGTGGCAAACACCTTCATCTCAGACTTCTAAATCTTTTTTTTCTAAATTGCGTTGTTATATACAATACATGGCACCTCAGACGAACCATTCCTCACCTTTGTGGCCAAGTCAACTTGAAGCTGGAAAGATACAATAATATCCCTCTAGCTGAACGCTTTCACGATTATAACAGATTTAAATCATATGCTTTATCGGCTGCACTAGATGCGACCGTGTGAAGCAAGCAGCTTTAATTTTTAACTAATAGATTTCAGGGAATCGCCTCTGTATGTATTTATATATCATATGTCCGTTTATAGAGTACCATTGATTATGGGCAGTTTTTTTCGAAGTGACTTATATGCCTTTCCATCGCTGATGAATTTCGGTATCACATATAGACATACTACATACATACATATACTATATATATATATATATATATATATATATATATATATATATATATATATTTATATAGATATTTATATATAATAATATTATTATAATATTGTATGTGTGCGCGCGCGCATCATGGCAAAACAAGTTATTACAACGTGGAAGCCTGATTTGTTGTTTGTGAAGTAAAAGTAAATGTTTCGACGCAGCCAACGGGGTTTGGTCAACGGTGGCAACACGGAATCTTTGTAAGAGCAAGTGAAAGTGCTAAATGAAAGTAGTTTTTCGTGAGGGCGGACAATGACAATGTTCGGTCCAACCTCGGTGCACGCAGACAAACGCGATTGCAGACATGTTGAAGTTTAACTACGTGCTGTTGTAACTGTAATTGGACAGGGTGGGGCGGTGGAGGATGTTCCGAACTATTATGAAGGTTGTGAGAGTAAAACTATATAACAGAAGAACGTCAATAGAGACAACCGTACATGCAACATAGGCCTATATAAATAAATAACCAAATAAGATATACTTTTGGGTGACGAATAAAAACGGAACTGAGAAAAATGACAATTGGTCCTTCTACCATGAAGATATCGGTAAAATTCTTCATAGTTTAAACTTTGATCAGCGAATCTCTCTCTCTCTCTCTCTCTCTCTCTCTGTGGTTCAAGCGTTAAAGATATATAAAATATTCTTATAGCTTGCCTATCAAGTATACCGTAAAGCAACTTCATTTTCCATTTGGTTCAAGTTACCAATAAATGTCTTTTTCATGGCATCGTTCTATTTGTTCACCTGATTTTTTGTGTACAAGTATACCATGAATTAGATATGTCTCCTACAAAGTCTTTCCTTTCTCAAACTTAGACAATCGTTGGTATTGCCGGAATTGAAATGATAAAAGAAACATATCGGTAAAAGGCGACATTTTTAGAACATGAGGTTAGACAAAATGCAGAAGATTACGAAATCTATGGAATGGAATTAAATAAGGAAATATGATTTTTACAAAGAAAAATTTTATCGTGATTTTTTTTTTTTTTTTTTTTTTGGTGGGTGTGTGGCGGAAAACCAGTTCTAAATTCGTGTAGTATATGTCTACATTAATCCTTCCACCCAAACGCGCTACCCTACTCTAATTATGAGACTTTTTTTGTTATCACAACACGAAAATTTCCAATTGGTCAAAAACTTTTTGGTTTCTTCATGAACGAAATTAGGGCGTGGTAGCATCGGCGAACGCTTCGAGATTAAAAGTTAGTTAAAGGAAATGAATTCTAAATGGAAGTAGACTAAATTATGGTCCTATGGTTCATCAAACTATGAATGTATTGAGTCATAACAGATAGGAATAAGAGGTCTTTCGTAGACAAATGAGAAATGCTTCATTTGTTATCTATGAAAAAGCTGAGATGTTGCGTTTTAACAGATGATAGAATCTTCAAGCAATGGTATAATGAGAACGAAATTAATCGCGAAATAGTACTAACGTTGGAGTTCTGTACTCTTCAGAAAAAGATCTAACTTCTTTCCTATCGGGTTGTCTTTCACTTTCACCTCGTCCAGCATCTTAAACCTCGCTCTCCTGGTGCCACGCAGTCCATGTTAATTAACAAAGCTGAGGGAACGAAATGAGATGACTATTGGCGTTATATTCACCTCGTAGCGGAGTGAGATGGCATGGAAAGCTCTTGGTTTCTGGAAAACCCGGTTAAAATGCGAGCTCCATCCAGCGGAAGATCGACAAGCGCGAGAAAGGGATCCGAAAGAATGAAAAGAAAATAACGTGGAAGAGAGGGTTGCTGATTCAAAGAGTTTCACTTTTGAAAATGATTATTGCCTTACATCTTCCTTCTTAATCCGTCCCGCACATAGTTGCTATTTTGACATTTCTTGTCTTAAAAAGAGAATATGCAATTTGGACTGATACCGAGACATGTGTGGCTCCAGGAAGGAGGAGGTAATCGAGAGCGGTTTAGCGAAACACATTTACACACCGAGGAAGATTGAATCCCCCTAATTGCACTTCACAGATCTTTATCCTTTTCCGTTGGGTGACAGCAATCTTTCCTCGTGTTGACATTCACACCGTCTTGTCACAAACTTAGTTTGGGTTGTACGACAGACATGGCAGAAAAATGATCACTCACAGAGGGCGAGAAGGGGTGTTGTAACTCGACGTATCATGGTGCACTCCTGAGGTCCAAGAGTAACCGCTACCTTTACTTATATACCAAAAGGCCACGCATGCGCAGATACCGGCCGTGACGGGCGCTGCGCACCTCCCCCGCCCGGTCACTTTCACCGCCCGGAAGGGTCGAGGCCATCGTACCAGCTGTGACCTCTGTGATAGTCCTTCCATGACCTCGTCATGTACTATACAGATGCGTATATTGGCTACAGGGTACCAAAAACACTGTCCTGAAGACACTCCTCCCACTATAGGTGGCCTCCTATGACCTCGTGCAGGTAGGGCTGGTGCGTGTCGGTCGGTGGGTAAAGCGATGGGGCCCCGCCCGTCACCTGGCTAGTCCCCGCCCCTTTACCGACATCACTTCTCCCCCGAGCACTTTGCCTGGGCTAAAAGGCAGTCCTGGGCTGGCAGGACAACTAGTCGCTCCGTCCGAATGCAATGGAGTTTGTTTCGATGATTGCCATTTCCAGTTAAGATATGATGCCTGTACTTCCTTCTACACAGACAAACCATGAGAAGGTTACGAGAACCAGATCTGATGACCTTCATTGGAAAGAGGAAGGCGGAACTCACCTTTAACATAGCCGATAGAAGGACAAAGAACTTGCCAGTAACTGTCAGGAGGAGGAAGACGATGTTCATTCTAGAACAAAAATCACTCTAAATTCGTGTTGTTATTTGTACAGAACTATGTATGTAAAGGTTGATATATGTTTATGTTTATACAGAACTAAAATAAGTTTACAGCATATTTAGTATACTCACCAAATTTCTCTCTCTCTCTCTCTCTCTCTCTCTGAGATTTCTAGGTTGTAAGCTGAAAAGATTCATGTTGATTACAGATTACCTTACAGACTAATGAGAAAAAAAGATAATAGATTTTACATGCGCAGACAATAAATGGGCCCAGAAACTATACACCAAGTATTTTAACAAGAAGAAATAGATTGATTTTGACATTGACCAAAAATGTTGAATTTCTTCACAGAATGAGGTACCGTTATTGGTTACAAATACACGAGTCATAAAAGAACAGAAGCAATCTTTAACAATGCACAAACGCAAACCCACATGAGAAGAGAGAAGTACATCATGGGTTATGCAAACGGCACCACAAACTAAGTTTTAAAGGCGTCACTTATTTACCTTGAGCAGAATTTCATGAGATAATAATAATAATAAGAGTATGACAGTAATTATTATTATTATTATTATTATTGAAGAGAATGGCAGGAATAACTGAATTTATCTTTTATTATTATTATTATTATTATTATTATTATATAAAGAAAGGAAGAGTTTCATCACTGAGGTATAACTGATCTTCGAACTCCTGTTTATGGAAGGTCCATAACGAAGCTCCGAAGACGTTGCTTGCCAGCATTAACTTTGGAGGTTTTAAAATCCCTTTCATTTCCGTATGCCTTTCGATGTTTCTCAAAGGAACCTAGAAGAAATTCGAACCTTATATTGTATATGATCGAGTAATTACTAGATATATGTCGTACTGGCGGTTATATAGATTACACACACACACACATATATATATATATTATATATATATATATATATATATATATATATATATATATATATATATATATATATATATATATATATATCTAGTAATTACTCGATCATATACAATATAAGGTTCGAATTTCTTCTAGGTTCCTTTGAAAATATCAAAAGGCATACGGAAAGGAAAGGAGTTTTAAAGCAAGCAACGTCTTCTGAGCTTCGTTATGGACCTTCCATAAACAGGAATTCGAAGATCAGTTATACCTGTGATGAAACTCTTCCCTTCTTTATATCTAATATGATAATAATAATATAAGATAAAGTCAGTTAATTCTGTCATATATATAGTTTATTGAAGTCGCTAGCCTATCCCCTCCACCACCCTAGATGCGACCATCTAAATTCGACCTACTCTCAGGTATATTAACTATTTTTTTTAGGAAACGGGGCTAAATTCATTCTCGCCGACATGTGACCACTTGTGGGAATCCCGCCGGTGAGGTGAGGCTAGGAACACCTAGACAATTTCTTGTTAAAATTTAACCGCAACCGAAGTCCATTATGTTCTGACCAATAACTTCCAGCTCTTCATTTAAAAGGTCACATTGCACATCGAAAGACAGGTAGGTATAAGACGAAGGATGGAGTGGAATTTCTTCATCATGTAAGGGAGGAGGCTTATCAAAAGTCAAAGTTTGTGAGACATTAGAAATATCTTTTCCGAGTGAGCAACTTGAGCCGCTCAAAGGTGAATCCCTAATACTACTAATAAATTCATCATATGCTTGATCGCTGATTTATAAGCCTTTAGTCAAGGCAAAAGATTAGATGACCGATCGCTCAATAGTAGCTTGTTGCTATTGTGGGCTGAAGGGAATCATTAATTTCAGTCATTATTTTTGCATGAAAGAATACTTTTGTTTTAATTTAGGTATTGCTTTTTAGAACTACCTCAATTTTGTGGATTTGTTTTTCAGAAGTATGTTGTCCATGTTGAATGTCTCGTTTTAATCAAAATAAATCTAAACGAAATGGGGGCTGGTGGAATGAGAATGATTTCTGAGAATTCTCTGAGCAACTTTTCTAGGAAAAGCAGGTTGACTGCAACTTACAAGTTCTGTCCTTGAAGAGTTGCATAAGTAGAATCTGTTTTCTCTTCTTTCTTCAGCGGCGAGTACAAGGATTTGAATTCTCGCTTTTTGCAAGTCACCGACACTTGCGTTTTCAATTTTCTGAGGAAGAGAGAGAAAGAAAGTGATGAAGACAAGCCTTTCTACGCGTCGACGAAATAAATTACCCGCCTCGTGCTGTACGTGCAATCTGTTCCTTGAGCACTAGAAAATCATCCTCGATTACTGTGGGTTTGTTTTGTCTCCGTCAGCAGAAACTGGTTCTGTCAAATTGCATTTGATTTCAGGCAGCTTATCTGTCAGTTGCTGGATTACAGTTAACAATAGCCTGCATCCCAGAGAATTCTACGGCGACTGAGATGACGAGTGGCGGACTTTCCTGGCATAACATTTTATTGTTCTTTTTTGTTAAAGGTTAACTTTTTTATTTACTAATATATATATGTAACTTTCTTCATAAAATTAGACTTAAGAAAACGTAAATATTCTCTCAATAAAGTTCATTAATACATAAGTACAAATAGATACACTCTTTTACTAAAGAGTTGTTGCTTTTCACTTTATCGCTGAATCAAATCGCGTAACGATGTTCTTTTCCTGCAGACTTGCGGTGCGATGAAAATGGAGGTGAGTGACTGGGGATGTGGGTCGCCTGCTGTACTGATTTTAGTGTCGCCACAGAGCTTATCTTTTATGCCAAGTTACTCTCTCTCTTCTATTTGTATTTTTCGGATAAGGTGATCATAGCTTTCTGGAATTCAGTGCAATGTTTAATTAAGTGCAGCTTCGTTTAATGTTCCAGATGGAGTCTCTTTTTATTTATTATTTTATTCTTAGAAAATGGGGTACGTGTTTAGAGTCGAGTCACTTAGCGCTTTCCTGGAAAAATGTTCATGGTGTGGGTTTCAAAGCTAAGTTGAATTAAATTCAGTTTTATTAGTCTTCTTTTCTAAAAAGTTTGATTTCAGTTTTACACGCCTACCCGACAAGGATATCATATGACTTTGGGTGGTCAGGGAGTATAAAATCAATTACAAGGTAACTTTTTTCCTCTCAGCCTTTTGCATTACCTGAGGAGGAGAGGAGAAAACTAAGATTTAAATCAAGTTTATCTGAAACTTTCAAGAAGCTGTTGGACTGTAAGAAATTACTGTGATGCCGTAACCGTATTAATATTGAATAGCTTTAACGTAAGAGAAAACAGGAATCGTAAAACAAGCAGAGAAATAAAGGCGGTGGAAACTTAGAGCAGAATTCGTAGAAGTGATCTAAAGAAAGGGAGGTTGTCATTTGCTAAAGGATTATCAGACATTTATTTAAAATGAAGTGTAGTTGATGAACATAAACAAAAAGCTGGGAGAGGGTAAAGAAAGAAAGAAAAAATTAAACATAGAAAGCATAGATAAGAGGGCGCTCAGTGTCTGAGCACAGTGTAAGGAGGAAGAAAGATCTATTAATTGTTGGCCGATGAAGAGCTTTTATACTCGCTGGAAGCGAGAGAACAAATTGGTAAACAGTAGACCAGGAACAAAATCTCATAGGGGCCTTATTTTAAGGAGTTCGTTCAACCCATACTACAGAAAAGGTAGTTAGTATGGACCCTAATCACTCCTAGGTAAGTAGTAGTCTCAAATTGTGGTATCACTTTGTTTCCACAGGGGTATTTTTGACCCGGTATGAAATGACGCAAAATCAAAATTGTAGCATATATCTAAAGCTTTGATAGGGGAGATTAAAACTGTCATAACTCCACTTCCACATACAATAAGTGAATCATTCAAGTGTCTATATGTTGCTGACCATTAATTTTGATAGGCTACATCAGCATTTTAAAGCTGTAATAAAGGTATTTAACCCGCACATGAAGATCACACTGTGAATGAGTACAAGAAACTTCAGACTTTGCTATATCTTTTTGTAACACTATTTTCATCAAATCTAGATTTTTTTTTTTTTTTAACAGACCAAATTATTCCCGTTGGCTTCCTGTTTATATCTCTGATATGCATCAACTTGACAAGGCTCGTCCTCATGTGTATGAGGAGTTCATGAAAGGTAACCATACAGTCATCAGGCCTGCCATTTACTCAAGCGTCTACTGACATGGTCCTAAAGCAGTCAATCAATTTGGACTCCAAGAAAAAGGGTGGCATCAATGGCATCTCAAAATGGGCAGAGACTCTAGAAAGAAGGTTCTTAACAAGCCATCAGTGAGCAGCCATTACTACCGCAGTAAAGGATATGTGTGGTGTGGGAGAAAGTGAGGGACCTCACAAGGAAAGATCACCATCCAGAATAGCTAGAGATGAGGAGGATGTGCTAACTATACTGCACCAATGTTCTATAGGAATGATCACTAATCCTTTCATGTATGATGAATCTGATGCACTTATGAATCTTGTTACTGGAATGGTCATGCCTGCTGATGGAGCATCACAATTACTTAACACCCATCATGAAGAGGCTGTGGAAATGACAGAATTTGTTGAACAAAGGCTTAACCACAACAATGTCTCATTTTGGGATCCTATTTCAAATCTCAAAATTAAGACATTGGCAAGAAAGGCAAAGACATGCAAGGTCAGAGCTTCTGCTGAAAAAGCGATAACTGTCAGTGCAGATCGAAATCTTCTTAACCACCTTGTGATTGCTGCCAAAGGAAGGAATGTTAACCTGAGAGATGTGCTAGGGTATGAGCTGTCAACAGTTCCCTTGTCAATAGCTCACATAGATGGGACTCTAAGAAAGGCAAACAAAAGTGTTCATCTAAGTGAGTTGCAGGAGAAAGGTGGTGTGGAACCCAAGCTCCCACTTCCTGACTTCTCTACCACATATATCACTGATGGGATGGCTATGATCCAAATGATTAAATCAGGTAGTGCTTCAACATTTGGGAAACTTGCTTCCACTCATTACAAGACACTAACATCATCACTGAGAAGGAATGGCTATAGCAGAGTTGACATTGTGTTTGATAGGTATATACCCAAGTCTATCAAGGCTGGAGAGTGATCAAAGCGAGGTGCATCCAGTGCCCAGGAAGTAAGAATCCAAAGTCCAAACACGCCAATCCCAAAGCAATGGCAGAAGTACTTAACAAACTCTGAGAATAAGCGAAACCGCTGTGAGTTTCTGGTCAAAACATGTACACAGCTTGAACAAGATCTTTTACAAGAGAGACAACAATTGGTGATAGGTGGTGTTCTCAAAGATGACAATGACAGGGCTGTTTAGATTACTCAGGGTCAGCACATTGCAGTAATATCACTTAATTCAAACCATGAGGAAGCAGTCTTCTCTTACATGTCAAGTATGTACCCCTGGACCATCAAAGGATTATCATACAGTCAGTCACCTGACACTGATGTTGCTGTCCTTTGCATAACACATTACAGAGAACTCAACTGCAGGGAATTTTGGTTTCGAACGGGAGTTAAAGACAACCTTCGGTACATTAGCATACGTTCCATTTCACAACAACTTGGAGAAAAGATTTACTCATCATTGTTAATGTTCCATGTAGCAACTGGGTGTGACTCAACAGACTTCTTGGCTGGAATTATTAAGAAGAAAGCCTTGAAAATACTTCTTTGGCAACATTTATCAAGAGGCCCTTGCAAAGATCGGAGAGTCCTCAGAAATACCTGAAAATGTTCTGACTACTTGTGAGACGTTCATTTGCAACTTGTACACAGTTGCAAAGGAGGCAGGCAGTAAAATGAACGATGTTAGGTATTGGATGTTCTGCCAAAAGCAAAATTGCAATGAAGGGCTTCCTCCAACCTCTGACAGTTTTCTTCACCATATAAGAAGGACCAATTTCCAGGCGTACATTTGGAAGAGGGCTCTTGTCCCCATCCAAGAGTTACCTCCTCCAGAGAATCATGGATGGGAAGTTCAAGATAACACTCTACAGCCAATTCTAATGACAAAAGACCCAGCACCCTTTAGTTTCTTGGAGCTGGCCCATTTTGGTTGCAAAAGTTGTAGTAGACCAGACTGTGTGTACAAAGCCAATGACTTAGGATGCACTGAAGCCTGCCAGTGCATGGGCAATGAGGAGCGCCAAAATCCTCTGTCAAATCTGTTGGATGATGATGAAAATTAGTTGTACTTTTTGTTCAGCAGTAGGTGTATTCATTTCTCTTTAAACGGCTCTTCAGATTGTATCATCATCTGTTTATCTTGATATATATCTGTGGATTATTCTGCTATGGATTTAATAACAACAGTTATGCATACTGAAAGTAAGCCATTTTCTGCCTTGTGCTCTATTTTACCTGGATAATGTTATTGGATTTAGTTTTTTCTTTTTCTTATAATTGGCAATTCGGATTTAAGAAACATTAAGACCTCACTATTTCAATATCTGTTACAGTGCTTAATAGGTCATAAATGATAAACTAAGTTTTTGAGGGTGGAAGATCCTTAAGATCAGATGTGCATTATTATAAAGTAATTTTTCTCAGTGTAATGACTTTGAGTCATGCAGTAAAGACAGTGAGTATAGTGTATTACAATTATTAATAATTGACTTCTCTGTTAACTAATCAGTCCAAGCATTATCAAAATGTTTGAAAAAAAAACTCATGAAAAGTGACTGATAAGATAAAACAATTAATGTTTAAAGGAAAAAAGGTGATCCTCGAATGTAGTCATATGCTGTTTTTATTAAGAAATAATTGTTTCTTAACCCATATAAAAAAGGTGAAAGTTTCCAAAGTGTTGTTATTGTGAAAGATCATTTTATAAACTTCATTTTGATATCTTAAGTACCCCTCTAGCATGTGTGAAACTTCAGATATGACCAACTAAATTTCCCCTACCAGATGAAATATCGATTTTGCGTCATTTTACATTGGTTTATAAATTCTCCTGTGAAGAATAACTGACACCACAATTTGAGACTACTACCTACCTAGCAGTGATCTAGACTCTAGAGGGTCCATGCAAACTACCTATGGTATGGTGTCAGACCTTTTCTGTAGTGTGGGTCGAACGAATTCATTTTTTATGGGTCCTTGCTCCCGGTCTACAAAACCTATTTGGAACACAATAAGCTGTAGGTCCCGTTGCTAGGTAACCAATTGGTTCCTAGCCACGTAAAAATATCTAGTAATCGTTCGGGCCAGCCCCAGGACAGCTGTTAATCAGCTCAGTGGTCTGGTAAAGCTAAGATATACTTAACTTAACTCCTGTTGAAATATGTATTTAAAGCCTAATACTAAGGTATATGAAGCTCTTTACATGTATACACGTATACTTGTATGCACGCTTTATTTTTTGAGGGTGTTGAGAATAAATGGTACAGAAAATAAATGTCTGAGAATGATTTTTAAAAATCACGATGGAAAATAAGCCTGCGTTTGAATAGGCAGGCGGGAGAGACTGGTCTGGTGTAAAGATGGGTTTGAGTCTAGGGTTTGTTACGTCCCCGTAGCTGTTCAATATCTCTATGTGGATGGAGTGACGTGAAACGTTAGCAAGATGACAGTAGGTGTCAGTTGAGTATCGTGAGGGTAAATGGAATTCAGGAAGTTCGGGCAATGAATGTTAACATGGATGGCACAAGAGTGTGACAATTGGTTTATACAAGTATGTGGCAGTAATTATGACGAATGGTGTTAGGACGAGAAGGGAGATGAGTCACACCATAGATGACGGCAGAACGCTGGCAGGATTTGCTTTTCTCCATATTAGGGGATAGATAAAGCAGGTGAGGTTGCTTGCTCCATTCATTTCTCACACCCCTGTTGCAACCACCTATAGACTCGAGCCACAACCTTTCACTAACGAGACAAGTATCATGGATTGAAGTAGTTAGTAATATATATATATATATATATATATATATATATATATATAATATATATATATAATATATATATATATATATATATATATATATATATATATATATATATATATATATATCTATATCTATCTATCTATCTATACTATCTATATATATATATATATATATATATATATATATATATATATAGATAGATAGATAGATAGAGCCGTGGGTCCTCATATCAAGGAAAGCGCATATAGCTTCTTGACATATCATAAACTTGTATCTAAAAAAAAAAAAAAAAAATGCAGTCTATCTAGAAAGATATACATGGCATTTATTTTCTCTTAAAAAAGTGACCATTCTTCGGGGTCTGAGTCATGATTGGAGCAGGAAAAAAGAGCAATCGGAATGTGAAAGACGCCTCGTTGGCAACGCTGGGTTTCAGGAAGTGAGTTGTTAAAAAGGGGAGGAGAAAGACAAAAAAAGGAAAAATGCATTTATAAAACAGCAGAAAAGGGAGGATTCGACATTGGCATTAGACAAACCATGAAAATATAATTACTCATGATACAGCAACGTTAAAAACTGTGAGAACTCAGAGACAATTATAACTAGGCAAGCGAGCAACGATTAAAAGATGAAAAACTGTACTCCGTAAGACCAAGACTCCAGATTTCGTACTGGAACCTGAAATTGATTTCTGTGAAAGCCTCCCTTTTGGTGTGAAGGGACCTCAACCGTAAAAAGCAGTGGCCATTAACAAGATCTTTCCTGGCACCCACTTGTATGAAGGCGAAATTACTGCTACTACATCGAATTTGCTATAGCTCTCTCTGGTTCATTGCGGATCCCTTTTATTTATCTGTTCAAGTTTCGTTTTTGTGAAAATCTCGTTTTTACACGACATATAGCGGTTTCTAAAGATGTTGGGTTTCAATTTGATTCAAGGGAGCGCAGTTACTTGATAGACTATTTCCCTCGTAGATAAGGGTATTTTATTAACGAAGGGCCAACCGTTTATTTTAATATAAGCATTCGCCTGTTTTGTTATGACCCTTAGTAGGTTGAAACCTTCGTTAGTGGAGAAAACATTTCTTTTTCATATGAATTACTTTCTCCTTTACTTTCGAAGGCTTTATCCTCTTGCTACAGGCAGAGACAGCTTTTCAAGTGAAAAAATATCTAAAGAAAGAAATTAATGTACCACAAATCTTTCAGCGCTTTTGAAGAGGGTAGACTCGTTCTATGGGCCTTTCTGGTCTTTCTAAGGCAGTTGCCAGATAACTTAATAGTCAAACCGCAACACAAATCCTCAAAAACTGCGGCAATTGCCTGAAAGTAGTAATTTTTTTTTTATCCAACATGAAATAGTGATTGGATAGATAATTATGAGTTGATAAAATGCTTTAGTAATGAAGGAAGTGAAATCAGTCAACCAAGCTCTTGTGTGCAATTATTTAACGAACAACGAAAAACTCTATTACATACGAAAATAAAATGGAATACTCAGTCTTCCATGCTTGGGAACACTGTAAAAGCCATTACAGCAAAGAGAGAAGAACCCCTGTAACAAAATAAAACATAATCTTTACGAGAGCATTGCAAAATGATAAAGTTCTTTTGTTTCATCTCCAAGAACACTTTTAATCGAACTTTTCAAGAGTTCCTCACTCTCCCATTTAGGATTATAATGTTTTCTATGAACACTTCAATCGCGTTCTTTTTTGGCATTTTAGCTCCGTCAACCTTCTCATTGAGTGGGAAAAATAAATTTGACTATTTTTTTTTTTCTTTTCATCTGTCCACCAGCCTGTGGTCCTCGCGCATGGCAACACTGCGTCCCTGGCTTTAAATAGTTACGCTATGTGTAAGTTTTAGGTAAATAAAAGGATAACTGGTTGTACATTTGCAACTGAAGAGTATTTTAATAATTTACTGTTGAATGTATAGTTCCTCGCTGGCCGAGTGGTTTTCGAGCTGGGCTGCCAATCCGGTGGTCTCAGGTTCGATTCCCGGCTCGGCCAACGCGGAATCAGAGAAATTTATTTCTGGTGATAGAAGTTCATTTCTCGATATAGTGTGGTTCGGATCCCACAATAAGCTGTAGGTCCCGTTGCTAGGTGACCAATTGGTTCCTAGCCACGTAAAAATATCTAATCCTTCGGGCCAGCCCTAGGAGAGCTGTTAATCAGCTCAGTGGTCTGGTAAAACTAAGATATACTTAACTGTTGAACGTAAGCTGCCTTTTCGGGGTGGCGAATGGAACAGCCAGACGCAGTGGCGGGAAAATTGCTTCTCTCGCTGTTCACTACTGCAAGGTGTTAACTTTATTGGACCACACCTACGCTGCTGCTAAGCTACGTAACTTGGTTTATGATCTTTTTATTGAAATTTGCGTCTGGCTGTTCCATTCGCCACCCCGAAAAGGCAGCTTACATTCAACAATAATAACAATATCCTATTTCGAAGATTAACGGTGTAATTCGCATACAGTAAATTATTAAAGCACTCTTCAGTTGCAAATGTACACCCAGGTATCCTTATATTTACCTAATAAAACTTACACATAGCGTAACCATTTAAAGCAAGGGACGCAGTGTTGCCATGCGCAAGGACCACAGGCGGGTGGACTGATGGAAAAAACCTCATATTTTGAAATCAATTACCCTCACCGTTTAAATTCCTGTCTAGTGTCTAGACGGCGACAGGCTGTTTGATCAACCGACTGGTAATATATATATATATATATATATATATATATATATATATATATGCTTTAAAAAATATTTATTAAAATCCAAAATAGACGTAGATTCAATCTACGTCTCTCCATTAGAATAAATATGAAACGTTACATTTGTAAAAGCCATTAAAACGGATTTACTGATGCCGCGGTTTTATTTCACCAAAGTAGCCCAGTTTACGGTAAGTAGCGACACCATTTCATAGCCCGCGGCCATCAGTTGAAAAGTAGCCCCCTGTTGGGCGGGTAAACCACGGGTTTGGCAATACTGGATCATCATCATCATCATGCAGAGAAATTTCCTTGTATTAGGGAAATACAGAGTCCAAAAGAAAAACAAGGAAAATAATTCGAAATCGATAAAATAGGCAAATTTTATTCGAAGGCTTCATATTCACGAAAAGATGGTGTTGACAAGAATCTACTTGAGGAATTAAGAACATAACGTTTTTCCTTTATTTACAGTGCTAGTGAACAGGTTACTTTCAATTGAAACAATTCTTCAAAAATTGTTTTCCTCTTTTCAATTACCTAAATTATCAGATGCAGGGTGAGTAACTGAAGCTGTATTTATTGTGCAGTCGAATATCATAAGTGTTCCATAGTCCATACCTTAGTTGAAAGTTACATGAAAGATTGTTATTTGAAAAAATTAATTCCATTACCAAAAATGCACAAGTGAGGGACCCAGCAAACTTTCTTCCTTTACAATTTACTTAGGTGGGAGAGTTGCCATCTCATTACGAACTAATCATGGCATTGATAAACAAAAACTTCATAATTTCCGACTGAAATGCCTAGACTTTTATACCGAAGGGGCAGCTCATATTTAAAAGAGATTTAATTTGTCAGATCCAGTTCTGCAAAGCCTGAGCGCAATAGATCCTGTAAGTGTTTCGTCAAAATCAATTCCATCAATTGCTCCATTAACGACATTTTTTCCAAGATTAGTCGCAAAAAATTACATAAATGAACTTTATCATGAGTGGCGATTACTACGCAACACATAGATACATTTAGAACCTAATGAAGACACGTCAGTCTTTGTTTAAAGTGGGCAGTATGAAGAAGGGTGATGATACATACAGCAACGTTCCCCCTGATTAATACTACCTTTATCGGAATGCTCCACGCCAAGGAAACTTACAGAAAAGCACCCTGCTATGATTTTAAAATAAAACAGACTCATCTTGAACGTATAACAAGAAAATCTTTTACCTTAAACGTTTTTCTTTAGTGTTAAGTGAGACAGCTAATATTTGTTAATGAACAAGGTTGGCATTTTAAGAAGAATATATTGCTCATATACCATGTAGTACAGCAATATATAAAAGAAGGAGTATACTACCAATTGCGCTTTCGTGTTATTTCAACACATTTTCGAGGCCTACCTGGAAACTGTTGCAACACGAAAGCGCATGGTACTCCTCCTTTTGTTTTTCCTGTGGCCCTAGCTAAATACATTGTCACGAGCTATTTAGTGACATAAGCATTATATATATATATATATATATATATATATATATATATATATATATATATATCAGCATTCACACAACAGGGAAATTTTGTTGACCGAGACTTTTAAAAGGAAATTTAGGCTAGTCCATCTGGCAATACTGCTGTAATCTGTCGGTGTCGGAGTGACACTTCGAGTCTGTAACTGTTTCATTCTGTTGGTGGACGTCCGTGAACTGATTATTGACTGATCACGGTTATCCGGTTGCGAGTGTTATTTGTATTTTCAGTGTTATGTACCGGGTCAGCTCCCTGATGAGGATGGCTTTGATTATGGTAAATTATCCACATTTTTTGTTAATAGCCTAGGGTATTTCTACAGAAGCAATCCGCGGTGGCTTAGACTATGGCAATTGACTGATTCCTATGTTATTTGAGTTACTGTACAAGATTTAAAAGTAATATCCATTCAGCCGGCTGTAACTAAGCAGTAATTGACCTTTGAAAGTTACATAATAGCCGCACCAAACTCAAAGGTATATTAAAGTTTAGTTCCAACCAAACGAAAAAAATATTCCTTACAACCCTTGTAAAGCAACTAAAATAACATAGAAAATGTCAATTGCCATAGTCTAAGTCACCGAAGAGCGGTCCTATAGGAAGGTACCAAGTATTCGTTACTGTGAAGGAAATGTAAACACAGCCGCCATGTTTAAATTCCCCAACCACCACGGAGCCATATGTTCACTAAGGGGGGGGGGGGTAAGGTGGAAGGTACGGCAGCGTTGCCGAAATGCCGAATTTCCCCCCGATTTGCCGAGAAAAAACTCTACAGGCGGAGAACCAGACCTTCAATGCCGAGAAAAAATCGGCCTGCTTGTTCATGCCGAGAAAAACTCGGCATTCTTCGAGGGGATTGATTTATCGTCTCAAATAAATTTGAATACTTTTTTTTAAATTAGTTAATGTCTTTTTATGTAAGATTGGGTAGAAAATGATTATTACTACATTATTATTACATAATATATGTGTAAATGATTCTTTAAGAGATTCCACTTAATAGGCGTTGAAAACGTTCAACCCTTCAGTGACAGTATAAGGAAATTAGCATAAAACAGGATATTAAATCTGGAATTAGTAAAATATATTCTCAAACATACTTATACCCTGATATATGAAGAAAAATAATAAAATTTTTTTGTTTTATTTATATAGCCTATATGTTCTATAATGTTGATTATAAAACTGAGTAGGTTACGTATCTACCTATATTTGTGTAATTTCTGTTTTAAAAAGTTTATCTATAAAACTTAATATGTATATATCATTGTTGTTTTGGTTGTAATTGTGTATATACATAGCTAATATATACTTTTGTTGAATGATGCTGAATATAAATCGATGAGGTGTTGCATAAGATTGGTTTATTTTCTTAAAGTACCCCTGGGCCATAAAATGAATTCCGTTTTCTATAAGATGCCGATTTTAGTATGCAGAGCTATCGGCAACGCTGGGTACGAGTTGTCTTAGCAGCACCCCACTGAATAGTAACATACCTTGACGCAACTTTTGGCGAAAGCCTAACACTCACTTTCCTAAAACATAATAATTAAGAATAATGTTTGGACCTTACCTTAAAGGGGTGGAGGGTACAAAGCAGCAGCTGCTTTTAAGAATGCGTGGAGGCGGGTCTTGGGTTCCTCAAAATGCAGCTTGAAATAAGCAACAGCCAAGTACCCGACGAAGTTATACACTCTCCTCCCGTATCTTGGAGTCGACTGAATGGGGGCAAAAGACCTGCTTTCTCAGGAGGCCGTGGTCCTGGCAAAAACCGATTAGTCGATCATAATTACCTGAGTAAAAGGCAGAAAAATCTTTGTAACTCATGTAACAATTGTTACATGAAGTTGGCAAAGAGTTCCTGGTGAGGGGCTGGGGCGAGCGTGAAGGAGATGCAGCAGTGGATGTCATGGCGGCAGATTCAACAGTGTTGGAGTTCTAAAGTTAGGAGGTGGCAGGAGGCCAGACCGTAGAAAACAGGGTAGGAGAGGTGGGGTGGAGTAGTAAAAATGCTTTGATGCTATTGGTTGAGGCAGGGTGGGGCTGAGGTAAATGAACAAGCACTTAACAAGAACAAGCACTTAACAAGATAAGTTGGCAATGTTAAGGGTATTAAAAGTAAATGGGTAGCTAAGGAACTAAATGTAAATGTGGGATGGGTTCAAAATATGAAATAATACAAATACATATATAACGGGCCCAGGAGGGGGTGGGATTTAAGTCCTTGGTGGTAAATGTGTAATAGGGCCTATAGTTGTTTTAATAAATACAAAAGACCAAATTAAACATAGGTTAGCATATAACAAAACTAATTAAACTTGTAGGGGATGTTGCCTGACCAGGGGTGGGGTTGGGCCTGCTGTAACCCCCCTTAAAGAACCAAACCAACCTAACCTAGCAGGGGATGTAACCTTACCTAGTAGGGAACTTAACCTAGTAGGCAATGTTGCCTGACCAGGGGGCTTTGCCCCCCGTACCCCCCTTAAAGGCCTAACCTAACCTAGTAAGGAATGTAACCTAACCTAACCTAGTAGGGAATATTGCCTGACCAGGGGGCTTTGCCCCCCGTACCCCCCCTTAAAGGCCTAACCTAACCTAGTAAGGAATGTAACCTAACCTAACCTAACCTAGTAGGGAATATTGCCTGACCAGGGGGCTTCGCCCCCGTACCCCCCCTTAAAGGCCTAACCTAACCTAGTAAGGAATGTAACCTAACCAACCTAACCTAGTAGGGAACATTGCCTGACCAGGGGGGCTTCGCCCCCCGTACCCCCCCTTACAGGCCTAACCTAACCTAGTAAGGAACGTAACCTAACCTAACCTATTAGGGAAATACTAGGCCTAACTTAACCTAGTAAGGAACGTAACCTAACCTAATCTATTAGGGAAATACTAGGCCTAACGTAACCTAGTAAGGAATGTAACCTAACCTAACCTAACCTAGTAGGGAATATTGCCTGACCAGGGGGGCTTCGCCCCCCCGTACCCCCCCTTAAAGGCCTAACCTAACCTAGTAAGGAACGTAACCTAACCTAACCTAACCTAGTAGGGAAATACTAGGCCCAACGTAACCTAGTAAGGAATGTAACCTAACCTAACCTAGTAGGGAATATTGCCTGACCAGGGGGGCTTCGCCCCCGTACCCCCCTTAAAGGCCTAACCTAACCTAGTAAGGAATGTAACCTAACCAACCTAACCTAACCTAGTAGGGAATATTGCCTGACCATGGGGGCTTCGCCCCCCGTACCCCCCCTTAAAGGCCTAACCTAACCTAGTAAGGAATGTAACCTAACCAAACCTAACGTAGTAGGTAACCAAGTAGGGAATGTAACCTAACCAACCCCCCCCCCCCCCCAGTATCCACCCTTGAAGAACTAACCAACCTAGCCTAACCGGGTAACCCCCTTCAAGGAAGTAAAACTAGTAGGTAAACCAACATATAACAAACTAAACCTAAGGGTATGTTGCCTAACCGGGGGAGGGGATTCGGCCCCCAGTAGGTAAAATGACATATAAACCTAACTGTGATGGGTGTGGAAGTGTTGTAAAATGTTAAAAGTAACCATACATAACTGCATAATAGTAAGGAAAGTGGAAAGGAAGTGTAAATTGTAATGTCTGTAAAACTGTATAATGGAATATATTTAAATGTAGGTTTTATAATAATAATGGCAAACTATATATTTATATGTTATATATTTAAATGTAGGTTTTATAATAATAATGGCAAACTTTAATCTAGGTATTGGTATCGGTGAGAAATGCATTGTAAATGGTGTAACGTAAAGAGCCAGTCGTGAATACTGGAAAGGGGAGGGATTGACTTGTGTATAAATGATATAGGGAGTGTGTATGTAATATGCAACGCAATGTGCAATTTCACGTAACAGGTAGGTAGGTAGGTAGGTATCGAAACGTCCTAAAACAGTTCTATATCAACACGTAGGCATTTTTAGGTGTCTGTCCTCAATTATAACATAATATTTCAAGTTATATATGGTGAAATGATTAGGTGGGGATATTTCAAAACAGTTATTATACAAATACTATGGAAAAAGGAAAAGGAATAAACACTAGAATTCACATAACATGTTTAATAAACAAATTAGGTAAATGCTTTTATGTAACTCAACGTATGGTTACCAGCCAGGGTTCCCAGATGACACCACTACCAACCAGCCAAAGTCTACCATGAAACCAGCCAAAATCCTGCCAAATGGAAATCCAAACCAACCCAAATAACCGGCAAATATATGTGCGTTATATTTATCTTTATAAATGCATATTTTTTATCATGTATATGCTTGTATAGCGGCATCATAGTTTTAGTTAGATAATATAAACTAATATAAGAATACAGGAAAAAAACGAGAATGATTGAAATTTGAAATGAGGCTCGTTCTCTGAGAATCCGGCAGCCTGTTTTGTGGTCATCTGGTGTGTGTGTGATTTTTATTTTAATTCCATCTACATATTTTGCTTAAATGTTACCAAGTTTTTACTGAAAACCTATTCAAATTCCCCAGATTTTCCTGAAAACCTTCAAAAATTCCCAATCTGGGGAGAGATTCCTCAAACGTGGGATCAGTGTTTAGCTCAAATAGAAAGTGTTTGAAAACCAGCCAAAATACCACTAACCAGCCAAAGTGAATTTTTACCCACCAAATTAGGAAAAAAAGCCAAATTTGGTGAGAAACTGCCAAATCTGGGAACCCTGTTACCACCCAATCCTTCACTCAGTCCGGTAGCAATGTAGGGGTCATACTGTAACGTGTTTGGCTAAATACATATATCCCTCCCGTAAACCCCCATTTCTTTCCTCACTAAGAAGTCTGAGTTTAGGCCAAAAGCTCCCTTACAGTTAGCGCATGCGCAGTAGCATTAGCGCATGCGTAGTAGGATTCAGTGTTGTGGTAGTAGTAGTAGTAGACGAATATGGATGTGGAACGGCTCCACTATCGCTAGTTTTGTTATTTCTTATTTCCGCCTGTATTTCGTGTTTTTAAAAGTGATGAATGTGGGAAATACCACAATAACACGGCAAAATCTCCCCCCAAGTGGTTTCTCCCCACCCAAAACCCAAAACCCCGGTTCCCACTGGGGGTTTCCCCCTTACCGTAGGATAGAGTTGGGGTTTTGTCCCCACCCAAAACCCCGGTTCCCAATGGGAATCCCCTTTACCGTAGGATAGAGTTCAAAGGTAAATTAGAGTCGTCCGAATAAATATTACTTCAAATTCTTGTTCAGGAGGTAAAACTGCATAGAAAAACCGCAACTGCCATACTCTGGGCCGCCGCGGATAGGTACACTAGATCTACCTAGCCTAGTGTTACCTACCTATGCTAAGGAAGCTTTATTAGTTCTGTATAGTGGATGCCTTTTCACTTAGGCCTAATGAAGTTGAACATGTAGCCTAAGTCTATGGTGCACCAAACCTACTGCTAATCATTTTATATGTTTTTTGTTTGTTTGTTTGTTTTGTTAACCCCACAGTTTATGGGTCCAAATTCACTGCATTAGGCTACGTGAAATCAAGATTAGCACAAAAAATTATCAAATACCGAGCTAGCTATTTATCGAATCATGGAAAACAATGAAAAAATACTAAGCAGTTCAGCCTAGCTATCTGCCTTCAGAAACAGAGATGGTGGAAGTACAAAGGAATTAAAGGGAAACAAAATAAACAAAAACATATTTTAGGAGGATACGAACCCATAGAAATTTGAGATTGTAGATCTCCGCTACGCTACTGTCAGCAGATAATCTGCTCATTTTTCCAGATTTGTCAAAAAGTGGCCATGCCAGGTTTCTACCTACTTCCTAACTTCTTAAACGCTCGCCACAAGCACAGTTGCGGCACACTACACTTAGTACACTATTCACATGAGGCGCAGAGCTTTAGTAGTACCCCCTTTGTTTGTTTGTTTTTTCTTTTTTACAATTTCTGCTTCTGTAAGCATAAAAACTGTTCATTATTAGCGGTAGATCTAAGTAATTGCTCAACGTTTGGCAGTTCCTTGGAAATTGGCTTATTCCGTAGTATATTGGTTGCTTGCCTATGAAGAATTTTTTTAAATTTTTTGTCGGTCTTCTGTAATTAAACCCCAGGGGCTAGTACTAAACAAGGCAAAATACACTTGACCCCGCAATCTCTAGTGGCTTTCGTATTCGCGTGACTGTTCCTTGCAGTCCTTGGAGTTGCAGTCCTTCTTGGCAAATACCTAGTTCTTGTATGCAGATCTCTCGAAAGATGAAACTGGAAAGAAAACTTACACCACACACAAGGGAGCATAGAATTTTGGACCCCTAAACTGTAGGATTACTGGTCTTTCTATAGGTAAGTTGAACACATTAATTTTTCAATGAAGAGAAAGTTGTGTATCATAGTGCATAGGCTAGGCCTAGGCCAAGATATTTTTGGATCAGCTACTAGGCTAATTATTCAAATTAAAAAAAACAATAGGTCTAAAACAAAGATGTAGGAAACAGCTTTGTATTTTTGGGTGGGAGTAAGTTGTTGCTTTAGTAAAACTACAGAGCACCTCCACACGAACTACCTATTACCTTGGAAATTGGTTTGGTAGCACTACATAACAGCTCCACATGAGGTACCTATCACCTTGGAAATTGACTTTTTCTATAGTGTTTTGGTTGCTTATCAAGAATTTACCATTATTTTTATTGGTCAACTGTAATTAACCTCTGAACTGATGTGTTAGTATGCTGGCCATCCTGGTTTGCTTTGAAACCTGTGCAGTGTTATAGAGGAGCTTCTGGTAAGAATTGAGGTAACACAGCCTACCAGGTTAGGTTAATCTAGTTGCTTCAATAATAGATTTCCTTAGCCAATCCCTTCTTGAACATATGGCACTGTAATGACTTGCGCTGTACGGAATCATTCCATAACAACAATGTGGCCGTCCAGTCTTTCTCCCAAAGATTTCCCCCACCCAAAACCCTGCGTTCCCAAAGGGTCCCAACCTGGTAGATATGAGGTTAATAATAATTGACCAACAATAAACAACACCACCACCTTCATCAGCAACACTTAAAAAAGTTTATCCTATACCACCACCTTCATTAGGAACACTAAATAAATTAGGATCAATTAATTTCCAAGGTAACAGACTGTGCTTAGCTTTCTGTAGTTCTGTTCTTTAGTTTTACATTGATTTTTCCCACATTATTAGTGTCGCTGATGAAGTGTGTGTTTATTGTCGGTCAACTATTATTAACCTCACATCTCTATCCAGTGTAGTTGGGGACCCTTTGGGAACGGGGCATTTTGGGTTGTGGGGGAAATGCTTCGAGAAAGACTGGACATGTTTTTGTTATGGAATGGTTCCATGCACGTGCAAGTCATAAATGAGCCATATTTTCAAGATGGGTTGGACTAAGGAAACCTATTATTAAAAGATCCTGGCTAAGTAACATGGCCTACTAGGTTAGGTTAGATTAGGCTAGTTCCTTTTATAATAGGTTTCCTTATCCAATTCCTTCTTAAACAAGTGGCTTCCATATGAGTTGCCCATTTCTCTGAGTGTTTTTCCCCCATCCAAAACCCCCCTGATGTAGGAAATTCCATTTGTTCCTACATGATGTAAAAACCCTCAATCCTTTTCTATAGGAATTACTTCAGGTGTAGCCTGGACATGGCCGCTTAATTCTTTAACAAGGTGGTTCGGTAGTTAACCCTTTAACGCCGATTGGACGTATTAAACATCGATATAAATTGTCTGTTGGGTGCCGATTGGACGTATGGTACGTCGATATAAAAAAGTTTTTTTTTAAATTCGTGGAAAAATAGTAATAGGCCTACTAGGCGAAAACTTTTGAATCACGCGCCTTGGGGACTGCTGGGAGCTCACGGATCAAGGCGTTGTTTTGTTTACAATCGTTATGCAGGCGCGCAAGCGCAAATTTCTTTCTTATCGCACTAAAAAGTATCAGCAACACATCTCGGAAATTATTTCGTCACTTTGACATAAGTTTTGCACCATTTTAAATTATTCGTTACATGGAGTATTATATATGAAAATGTGCGCAATGTCATGTAAAATACAACAAAAAACAACTCATGGTTGTAGCTTTTATCAGTTTTGAAATATTTTCATATAAATAACGATGTGCCAAAATTTCAACCTTTGGTCAACTATGACTCTACCGAAATGGTCGAAAAACACAAATGTAAGCTAAAACTCTTATATTCCAGTAATATTAAATCATTTATCTTCATTTTGCAACAAATTGGAAGTCTCTAGCACAATATTTCGATTTATGGTGAATTTATGAAAAAAACTTTTTCCCTACGTCTGCGCGGTAACTCTTCCTAAAAAATCATAAATTTTTTCGTCCGATTGTGGTAATGTTTGCACCATTTTAAATTAGCCGTTACATAAAGTTTTATAAATGGAAATGTGCGCAATTTCATGTAGAATACATCTAAAAACAACCCATGGTTGTAGCTTTTATCAGTTTTGGAATATTTTCATATAAATAATGATAAGTGCCAAAATATCAACCTTCGGTCATCTTTGACTCGACCAAAATGGTAAAAAAACGCAATTGTAAGCTAAAACTCTTACATTCTAGTAATATTCAATCATTTACCTTTATTTTGCAACAAATTGGAAGTCTCTAGCACAATATTTTGATTTATGGTGAATTTATAAAAGAAAAATAACATTTTCCTTACGTCCGCGAGGTAACTTTTCCGAAAAAAATCATAAATTTTTTCGTCCGATTGTCGTAATGTTTGCACCATTTTAAATTAGCCGTTACATAAAGTTCTGTATATGAAAATGTGTGCAATTTCATGTAGAATACAACAAAAAACAACCCATGGTTATAGCTTTTCATTTTTGAAATATTTTCATATGGATAACGATGTGGCAAATTTTCAACCTTCGGTCAACTTTGACTCGACCGAAATGGTCGAAAAACGCAATTGTAAGCTAAAACTATTACATTCAAGTAATATTCAATCATTTACCTTTATTTTTCAACAAATTGGAAGTCCCTAACACAATATTTCGATTTATGGTGAATTTATGAAATAAACTTTCCTTACGACCGCGCGGTAACTCTTCCGAAAAAATCATAAATTTTTTCGTTCGATTGTCGTAATGTTTGCACCATTCTAAATTAGCTGTTACTTAAAGTTTTATATATGAAAATGTTCGCAATTTTATGTAGAATACAACTAAAAACGACCTATGGTTGTAGCTTTTATCAGTTTTGAATTATTTTTATATAAATAACGATAAATAGAAAAAATTCGTCCTTCAGTCAACTTTAACTCGACCGAAATGGTCGAAAACTGCAATTGTAAGCTACAACACTTACAGTCTAGTAATATTCAATCAATTACCTTCATTTTGCAACAAACGGGATTTCTCTAGCACAATACTTCGATTTATGGTGAATTTTTGAAAGCTTTTTTTTTTTTACGTCCGCTCGTTACGAATTCATGCATCATACTGTGATAATATTTTCTCTGTGTTGCCTTGATCGTTTTACAATGTGTTATATACCAAAATGATCGCAGTTTAGTGTGCAATACAACAGAAAAAAATTAACTCGTTAGCTTTAACCGTTTGCTCACGGCGCTATTTAAATACTATTATATATGAAATTTTGTTTTCACACTATCATATATCCCATTATTTATATATGATAATGATATTTTTTTTCATTTTTGATGGCTGCATACTAAACCTCACGCAATGAATAAAAAGGAGCCAAAAATTAACTCTTAATCTTGAAAACTAAGCGTGCTGTGAATTTTTGAAAAAAAAATTTTTTCCGCTTCGGTGCTCACTCCCAGACCCCGCCGGCATACGGGAGACGATTTTTATTATACCCCTTCAGCGTTAAAGGGTTAACCACCAGTCCGGTCGTTGGTAGTCCCTCCGACTGGGCACAAACATTCCAATTTGCTTTCGTCTGTCGCTGCGGATAAACATGTTCTCCACCGCTCTCAGCCCGACTGTTTACTGCTGTTTTTTTCATTCACGGTGGGATTTGTTTTGTTATTTCTTTATAAGTTATGATTATTGTTGTGATAATGTGTTTGTGATATACTGAATCTATCAAACCTATGTTTTGCAACAGCCTGTGTCCCCTGCCTTTGGTGCTTCCCCGGGATAGACGGTAGGAGGTGCAGCAATTTCTGTGGCCCGATAGATCGATCTTCACACCCTTTGCCTTTCATGCCAGGGGCGTGAGTGTAAAAAGATATTTTTGCGTGCGGAGTGTTCCGTTTGGTCTGTGACACAGTGGGGGAAGTTTGCAAGGAAGAAGGAAAGACATTAGTAAGACTATCTGTTATGGGGATAAGATACCTCCCACCACACAGAGGTACTAATCTCCCCTCTTCCTTTATATTTACCTCTCTCCTGGCAATCGTCCCGTACTCGCTGTTGCCCCATCGGGAGAGGCTTCATCTTCTCCCCCTTCCGACAAGTTGGAGAGGGAAGAAAAAGGTAGGGGGGCTGTGGTTCCAGACCTGGTGATTGCTCCTCTAGGGACCTCCCCTCGCTTCGATGGTATACTTTGGAATGAAGGGGACCCCCTTTATTAATACAGTGGACCCCCCGTAATCGCGTACTTCGGATTCGCAGACTCACACATTCGCGGATTCCTCTTGGGAATATTTCCCTGCATTATTCACAGAAAATTTGCTTATTGCGGTATTTTTCTATGAGAAATATCCAGAAATTCCTGTTTTTTTTTTTATCAATTTAATCATAAAATGCACTTTTTGTGATAAAACTTTAAAAAAACCAAGTTTAAACATTTTAAGTGGGTTTTCTTGAGTTTCAATTAATAAAATAGGCTGTTTTCAGTGTTTTCATAAGGGTTCCAACTATTTGCAGATTCTAACTATTCGTGGGGGTGTCTGGTACGCATCCCCCGCGAATATGGGGGGACCACCGTATCTGAACTTTTTACTTCTGCAGGCGAGGTGTCAGACTTAGAACAAGTGTGGACTTCTTGCTGTTACGCCTCAATAGAGGTGCCAGCAGCAACACCTGGTCTGGTCTCGTCACCCGATGAATGCATCGCCTACGGTAGTTGGGGACCAGACTATATTTTCAGCCTACCACTTGCTAGCTCATGTCCCGATGCCTCCAGAGGTTCCCACTTGTTCCTGCATCCCTGCACCTGTTCCTGCTCCTATCCCTGGACCTGCCCATGTACCAGCTCCTGGACCTGACGAGTCATCTGCTGCCCCTTGGGGGTCCCTGACAACTCTAGTGTGGAAGCTGTCAAAGCGGAAGGCGAAGAAGAAGAAGAATCCAAGAAAGTGTTGTTGTCTTCAGCCTTGTCTTTGTCCTTGTTGTCATTGTCATTATCTTCTGCCTCCTCACCTCCCCCATCGGAAGCTTCACGGCATACGAAAGGGAAGGTAGCTTCTTCTCCCCCGAAGAAGTCTTGTTTTGAGACTTCGAAGGGTCTGCCTCCTCTTTTCGGGGAGGAAGCAGTTGGCTCTCTCGCTTCTTCGAAAGTGGGGACTGAGACACTCTCCCCAGGGACTAGGCTCTTGTTAGCCTCTGGAGCTCAAACCAAGGTTCGTTTGCCAGCCTCTGCTCCCAAGGGCGCTGCTCGAGGGATAAGGACTGTGTCGGAGTCTTGTTCGCGAGAATCTTCGAATGTACGACCACCTAAGTAGGATATACATCTACAGTCAATGAAGGGGAGTTCTCTCCTTGCCATGGCATTGGCATGGGGTGAGAGTAGGGATAGAGCCATGGCTCGGACCCACCTGTCAAGACCAAGCTTGATTCTTCTACGGGAGCCAGGATCCATGTCACTCTTCTTTGGAGCAAGGCATTGGAGAACTAAGAGGATGCCCCCAGTACAGCCCCCTTTGCATGAGGTTTTTGACCTCAAAGAGGGCTGGGGTGCATCATGTGGACAATGCATGGCCTCGCCAGGTAGGTAGCCACATCTTGGCTAGCACTGTTACCAGTCCTGCTACAGCATGGCGAGAACTGCTGCATTCTCCTCTGGAAAGCCTCTAATTCAGGTGATTGCGCTCTCCTAGACCCACACCATAGTCACCATTGGTGCAAGGGCATGTCTCACTCCCCCGGTAGCAGTGCTACTAGTAGGGGTGAGAGCATCTGATTCTCCTCTTCTATTTTTCTACCTCCTCAGGCTACACCAGGAGGGTTGAGGCGAATAGTAGGAATCCTTTGGAGTTCATTCCTTGCATTTCAACCTTTGAGGGGGCATGTGTTCCTGGAGGGGTTTTAGGACCCCACCAGACATACGTCCTCATCGTTGAGGAAGGATCTAAGGGATTTGGTGAGGTTCTCCCTCAGGGAAGAGTTGATCGGGAAGACTAGTCTCTCAAAGGGCTTGAAGGTTCTCTACCCAGAGACTTGGACACCCCCCAGATTCGAGGACTTTTGCAGAGATCGTAGCTCTGATGCATCAGCATAACGATCTTGGGAAAACGACCATGGCCTGCTCTGTTCAGGGAACGCT
This sequence comes from Macrobrachium nipponense, assembly GCF_015104395.2. NCBI lineage: Eukaryota > Metazoa > Arthropoda > Malacostraca > Decapoda > Palaemonidae > Macrobrachium > Macrobrachium nipponense. The sequence goes on along the minus strand of NC_061100.1, from coordinate 141,607,329 downwards.
CCAATCGTCTTGAAGCCTTTTGGGGTGCCCAAGAGGGAATCCAAGGCCTCGATGGGGCTGCCATTGTCGGGCCTGGCCGATGGTGTATTGGAACAAGTGAATGACCTTGTTCCTGGAACAGGTGAATGACCTTGTCTCTGGAACAGGTGAATGACCTTGTCCTTGGAACAGGTGAATGAACTTGGCCCTGGACAAGAGAATTCACTTGAAGTCCAACATTTGGACAAGCTACATCCTCTTCCTCTACCTGCCAGAGGCATGAGGTTGGTGCATGATCTAGAAGACAGGGAGTTGCGCTGCTGCTAGCAGAGGCGCGGCTCCCACCAGCGCTGCTACTGAAAGAGGTACTGCTATCACCAGTCCTGCTATCACCAGTCCTGCTACCAGCCCTGCTAGCACATGCCCTCAGAGAAGCCTCATCAACAACCAGGTAAACCTGGACCAGGTTTACCTGGGTCCTGTTCTGTCGCTGCAACACCTGAAGAGCAAGAACATCTCTCAACAGGAAGCAGCAACACTGGAGGCTATTCCCATGGCAGCTCTTCAGGCAGTCTCCTGGCTAGACTTGTGATCCCTCACAGTGTCTAGACTTGTTGCTTCCTCTTGAGCCATAGTCCCGGGGGAAGACTCAGTTTTCAGGAGACTGTGCCAGTCTGGAGGCATGGCTTTCTTATGGGTACCAGATGGCTAACCTGTGGGCAAACCTAATTCTCAAGAGACAAGATGCTGTCCTCTCTTGAGTTACAAGGTCCCTTCGCGTGAAGTCGGTAGTTGGTTTTACGAACGGACCCCTGCTGGATTCCACCTCTCTTAACAGAGGACAGGTAGATGCTACAATAGCCAAGCACAGTGAAAATTTCTCGCTGGCTCTCCTGCTTCTTTGGAAGTGGGAACTGAGACACTGTCTGTAGGGACCAAGGTCTTGAAGGCCTCTGGAGCTTGAGCCAAGGTTTGTTCTCCAGCCTCTGCTCCCAAGGGTGCTATGCTCGAGGGACAGGGACCGTGTCGAAGTCTCATTTGTGAGCATTTCCGAATATACAACCTCCTAAGGAGGACGTACATCCACAGTCAATGAAGGGGAGTCTCTTCTTGCCATGGCAGTGGTACGGGGCAAGAGCAGGCACGGCTCGGACCCGCCTGTCAAGACCAAGAATGGTTCCTTTACAAGAGGAAGCCCCCTGAACGGCCCTCTTCACTCGAGGTTTTGGCCTTGAAGAGGGCTGGGATGCATCGTAAGGATGATGCAAGTCCTCACCAAGCTGCTGGCAGCATCGCTGGTAGCCATGACTCTGTTAGCCAAGACGCTCTAGCCACTTCCTCGGGCTACACTAGGGGAAGAAGTATAGAAGACGCTGTAGAGGTCGGTTGTACTGGTCCCCAGGTTACTACAGCCAGGGTTTTTTTTCGTAGAGAAGACCTGGGGGGATGGCGACTGGTCATAGACCTTTTTTCCCTGAACTGATTCTTAGCCAGACTCGGTTCAAGATGGAGACAACATGAACCCTCAATACAGTCTTTCTGCTTGCCCTGGCATTGGTGAAGAAAGTTGGCTAACTACATGGTCTTTCTTGATGTAAAAGGGATGGGGATTGGTTACGCTCGACTTCGTTCTGAACTTCGGAACAAAGAATCTGAATCCATCAGTCCCTAACGCCAGACTCAAGTCCTTCACCATCCCCTCCCTGAGTGACTTCATTGATGATGATGGCTTCGAGAGATGATCAGGAAGGTGCACCTGCTGCTGACAACAACGGTACAGAGTTCATGAGGTCAGGGGCATTGCCCCGTTCCTTCACATTCCATAGAACCTGTCGGTTCATTAGGTTTTGAAGGCAGGGGTCTGGGCACACCAGACCACCTTCTCCTCTCATTACCTTTTGGGGTATTACCCACAGGTCCTTGGGACCAGTGGTGGCTGCTCAACAGGTTGTGTAACTTACCCATCTCCTTAACTGGACAGTATTGCATCTCGCCTCATTGTACAGTATGATTGAGCATGACTGTGGAGTGACTGGTTCCCCTTTCATCTCTTTCATCCTACTCTTTCCCTTTGGGTAGAGAGTAATGCGAACTGTTACATGCTGGACTGAGCGATGGATGTAGGTACACTCCTTGGAGTAACCTATTTATTTTTTTGATCAATTAATAGAAATAATATCCACCTCTTCACTTCACAAGGCAGGGAAGGGAGACCTGGACATAAGATAAACTCATAACTTGTATTTGCCTTAATGTCTCCGACAGAATGGTTCATAGCTTTCTCTTAAGGGGGACATACATTCTCCCCCTTACAAGTAAACCCAGAACACTTACTATGATCATGCAGTTTTTTAACTCCAATCAAAAGTCAGTGGCTGGATTCCCTTCCTCGCTCTTACGACCAGGAAGGAAATCTCAGGTAGGCTGAACCCAAGTCGGTTCACTGGAAATCACTCAGACTCCACCCACCAATCAGTGAGTCTTCCTATAGTAAAGGACCAAGGGTTTGTAAATTGTATTTTTCTTAGCTATAGAAACCTGAGGTCTCTTTACACTAACTGCCCACCTCATGCCACTCCACAACCTGCTACTTGGGCCAAAAGCAAATTGGAATGTTTACACCTGGTCTGAGGGACTACCAATGACCAGACCGGTAGTTAACTACCGAAACACCTTGGTGAAGAATTCAGCGGCTATGTCCAGGCTACGCCTTAAGTAATTCTTATAGTAAAGGACCTCAGGTTTGGAAAGATACAATATGCTTTTGGAAAAATACAATTTACACGTGAGCTCTGTATTTAGTCCGCTAATGGTGTTTTTTACTTTCGGTCGATGTGAGTCGTTAATTGAGGACCAAACCGTGAAGGGAATGCCAAAACACTTCTGTAGAGGATGTGCCATTTTTAGTCCGCTAATGGCATTTGGTTGACCGTGGGTAGAAGCGCCAGAAAACCAAGACTGAGGCGCCGTCTTAAGTTTGTTTATGGTTTTCTGGAGGGATCGACCAAAATGCTCCCTGTCCTATCTGGAGGTCACCAGTTGTGAGGATTGAACAGAGACATTGAGAGAACTGTACTGGTTTATTAATCAGAAACAGATATATATATATATATATATATAGGAGGCTGTAATTGCGCTTTCTCGCACATTCAAATATACATATAATTAAGTGTACTGGATACATATTTTGATATATACAGTGGCAGAAAGCCTGCAAACTGCTCTACATTTTGGTATATATGTATAAAAAAGGAAGAACGGACATTTCAGCAGAAATTCCGTCCTTACTTACTAAAAGCTCCTCTATAACACTGCGCATGCACAATAGCATTCCAGGATGGCCAACATACAGTAACATATAAGTTCTGAGGTTATTTACATTCAACAGACAAAAAATTGTACTAAATTCTTGATAAGCAACCAAGATACTATAGAAAAACTCATATTGCAAGGTAGTAGTGCCCCATTTGGAGCTATCTGTTGCTTTAATAGCCCGAGTGCTGAAAATCTGATTACTCTGGAAGGCAACAACTCAGTATGTACAGGAACTACATGTCATGAACTGCTAGGCCTAAATGGCTCTTTCATGGCACTAGCTCATGAATACAACTTGCAAGTTGCATGGTTACTCCATGGACTACCAAATGAGCACCAGAAATTTTAGCCACCTAAGAATCCTGTTACTATTCTGAACTTATTCATATGATCTTAATCCCATGTTCCCATGGGTTTGTTTATTCGAGTTTTCCTTCTCTAAGAACTTTATTGTGGGCATCTGTGTTTTCCATACCAAGCAATTTCTCTTTCTACAATGTTATGCCACCTAGTTCTCTGCATACCCAGACTTCTACCCTCCACAGCCATATCTTACATTTTCAAAATCAGAGCATCCTTATCCTTGCAAACCTCATGACCATACCCCTGGATCATCCGCCTTTCTTTAGTTTAGTCTGCAATTTTACAAATATCTACTTTCTTCTTACACTTACTTTCACTTTGTTCTTTCCAGTAGTATCACTCCAAGGATCCATCTCAACATTCTCATCTCTGCCCTTTCCAGGGTTCCCTCTTGTCTGCACATAGCACACATAGCTCTGGTGGAAGATTCTAATAACAAGGTAGTTAGGCAGGAGCTGCTTGTCCGATAGTCGGGAGTCCCTCCCGACTAAATGTAAACATTCCACTTTGCTTTCGACTGCCATCGCGTGCAGATGTTCTCTCTCTGCCCGCCTCTGTCGTGAGAAATTGTGAGATCTTTCATTTTTGTTTAGTTTGTCTGGTTTATGAAATTTGTGTTTGCTTTATTATGTTGCAAACCCAAAATTTATGTGCCTTTTGCCCTCCATTTGTGCATGAAATGGGAGGCGGGAATTGCGGAATTTTCGCTTGGAAGTGAACTTAAAACCTCACTTCTTATGCGCTAAGTACCGAAAGTGTGATTGTGATAAGTTAATACTTTCTTTCTGGGCAATTGCCTCCTACCGCTTCTTTGCTTGATTCGTCACGCGTAGAGGAGGAGGGGGCAGATGTGATTACCCAATATTTATGTGAAAATGAGAGTTGTTCCTACACGTTATGTTAAAAAGTTAAGTATATCTTAGTTTTACCAGACCACTGAGCTGATTAACAGCTCTCCTAGGGCTGGCCCAAAGGATTAGATATTTTTACGTGGCTAGGAACCAATTGGTCACCTAGCAATGGGACCTACAGCTTATTGTGGGATCCGAACCACACTATATCGAGAAATGAATTTCTATCACTAGAAATAAATTCCTCTGATTCCACGCTGGCCGAACTGGGATTACACATTATGTAAACTCTCGATCCTGTAATTTGGGCAATAATTCCTTATGTAGAAAAACTTAGGTGTATGGAGTTAGGGAAAATACAATTTCCTTTTTGAGAATTGTGTTTTTTCCTTACGAATACGTCTTTTGCTCCCTCAGGTGTATCTGACCTTGTCTTCGGGAACATGCAGGTCCACGTGGTGGATTTGGGCTTACCTGGCACTCCCTCCTCCAGGGACCCCTGAACCATGTTTTGGCAGCCCCTGTGACTCATGGGAAAGAGGAGGACAATAATAACCATGTCAATACCTGTGTATGTGGCACCACCATATTTGGTGTATACCCAGCATGTGACGTCTATGACTCCCTCTGCTATGGTGTTATCAGTGCCACATACTTTGGAGGTGGAAATTTCCACTTCTTCCTCCAGGCTATGTCATCCTCACTTTCCCAGCTGGTAGTGAATACCCTAAGGTAATGCCCTCTACATGAAGAAACCCTGGACGGTAGAGATATCTGACATGCTGACGAAGCTGATGAAGAAGAGGTCGAAGAGAAGTAAAAGAAAAATTATTGTCTGTCTCCCCTTCTCCCTTCGTCGTCGTCGTTGCTGCCTCATATGCTTTGACTTCTGTGGCTCCCTTGCTGAGTGAGAAGTCTTGCTTTTTTTTTTAAAGACATCTAAGTGCCTGTCTTGTCATACCAGGTGAGACAGGTGGGCTTCCGCTGGTCCTCTTGGTCCCTCATGAATGGGAACCACCTCACCGTCCCCAGGGCATGCAGGGCGGGGACCACGAGGTACTAGCTATTGCTGGTTCTTCTGCTCCTAGTCCTAGAGGCCTGCCTCTAGGACCAGGTCTGTCTTGGGTGCTCGTTTACGAGTTCTCAGAGTGTACGCTCGCCCGCAGGTGAGTGTGCAGCTAGAGTCGTTGATGCTAAGTTCACTCATTGTCCCTTCTCGAGCATGAGGTGGAAGAAGGAAGGTGAGAGTTGCTCAGGTGACTCCCACCTTGCCATTGATCGCTCATACAGCGATCACTTGGCTACCAGAGCTTGACTTCTCGCTACTACTGGTACTTCTGCTCCTGGTTCTGGAGGTTTTCCTCTGGTAATGGGACCATCTCGGGTACTCGTTAGCGAGCTTCTCTGAGTGTGCGCTCGCCTGCGGGTGAGCGTGCAGCTAGAGTCGGTGACACCAAGTCCGCTCGCTGTTACGTCTAGGGCACGGTGCGGAAGGAAGGTAATAGTGGCTCAGGTAACTTCTGCCTTGCTGATGATTGCTCATATAGCTATCCCCCTGATCCCAGAACCGACGTTACGGTACAATACACCGTCACGTCTTGAGCATGGTACAGAGGGAAGGTGAGTTGCTCAGGTGACTTCTTCCTTGCTGATGTGAGTAGCTTCAGCTTCTTCTGAAACTTTTGACGCATCATGAGGACGGTGCCCGCTCTTTTCACGTCATTAGACATTATTTTGCGCCTGATCGACGGTCATGTAGTGTGACCAGACGGTCTGGGTTTCGAGTAGCGATTTCCCAGACAGTATGGAGTGTCGATACCATCCTCGAAAGTGTTTTCCTGCGGGGAACACGCTTTCCTAGACCTGCAAGCTGATCATCACCGCTGTTTGGTCATTGCTCGCACCTTGCACCAGCTGTTAGTTCTGCTAACAGACTGAGTGGGAGCGTCGGATTTTCCTCATCTGGCCCTTCAATCTTCTCACCATCCAACGAGAGGAGTGAGGTAACCAAGGGGAACCGTGGAGATTGCCCTCCTCACGGCTCGGCCACATGAGAAGAGGTGCCTGGCACAATCTTAGCACCTGAGTGGCCATATGCTCGAGTGATTCAGGGAGATCATGGGGGAAGTCTGATGAGGCTCTTCCTTCGGAAGGAGGAGCTAGGAAAGGAATCGCCCTGGAAGGACTTGACAGTCCTTCTTCCCTGGACTCAGTGATTCCAGAGATGCAGGGGTTCCTTGCAGAGGTCACAGCGCTGATTTATCAGCATGGTGACTTCGGGGAAGGATCATTGGTTACTACCGCTGATCGCCCTTCGCAGGGAGTGATCCTGGTCTTTCTTATCCGAAGTGTGTTGGACCGGCAAACAATCTTGTCGTAGGACAGGAGAATTCATGCAGGTTCGACAATCGGACAAATTTACTTCCCCGTCCTCTGCCTTGTCAGTGGCACTTTTTACGTCTTCAGAGAATCCTTTGCCAACTAACAGGGGTCTCCTGGCTGGACCTGGGGTGGGTCCAGCACAGTACCCAAGGCTGCAGCTTCTTTGGAACTGATAGTTCACTTGGAAGGCTGGACCTTCAGGAGACTCGGTTGGTCTGGTGGTGGGGTTGTTAACTACCCGACCCACCGGACTACCAACCAATGTCAACCTGGTTCTTTAAAGGAAGGACGCTGTCCGGACTTTTATAGCCAAGGTGGCTGGTATAGAGTCGGCATTAGGTCTGAAGATGGAATATAACTGCGTGCCTGCTCTCTCCACAGAAATATGGTGGACAAGCAGAGGAATAAAGAAACTACCATCTTATCTTCCAGGCAGTCGCCAAGACATACAAACCGTCTTGCGCAACTGCGGCTATATGCCTCAAAGCCAGGTTACCCAGTCCTCCGACCCCCAAGATTGCTTTTCATCGAAGGGGACACGAGGAGGAACCCTACCTTCCTTTCTCGCTCTGGGAAGGGAACGCAGAATGCCAACCATGCTGAGCAAGAAGGCTGTGATAATCGTTCGAGAGCCTTCATTGAGTTTTTACAGCTGCCTCTGCCTGGGGGAAAAGGCTTACGAGGGCTGGAGACCGGTGGTATCTCTCTCCCTTGAGCTGATTTGTTCACCAGACTCGGGTCACTGTGGAGGCAGCAGGCTTCATGCTTGCCTTTGTCAGGGAGAATGATTTCATGGTTTCAGTGGACCTGAAGGATGAGTATTCTTGGATACCCGTCCATCGGTCGTACAGGAAGTACCTCCGCTTTATCCTCGAGGGCATGGGGTTCCAATTCAGAGTGATTGGCTTTGGATACTCAACTGCCCCTCAGGTGTTCACGTGAGTGTCCACACCAGTATCAGCTTGAGCCCACTCAGTCAGGATCCATCTCTGGAGATATCTTGACGAGGGGTTACTACAAGCAAGTCATTACTCCCAGTTACTAAGGGCAGAGATTGTTTCTCTCTCGACATGTTCATGATTTGAGGATTGTGGAAAAGTCGAGAGGACAGATCTCTTCCCCAAGGAGAGGATAAAGTACCCGGACAGGCTGATCGATGGATCAGCAAGTTCAGGAGGGCTACTCATCTGTTTTCTGTCTTGACAGGAACAACCAGCTTGGCTTGGGCAAGTCGTGATCGATCTCCTGTCGTCCCTGAGAAGTACTAGTCCCTTATGGGAGTTCTTTGACTTCGGTCTCTGCATAGAGACAGAGGGGTTGTAGCGTACAAACCCAGAATCTGCAATCCTTCCTCGTACCTCTCACAGTGGAAGCGAGGAAGGAGTTAGCCAAGTGACGGGACGACAGGAAACTCATAATATGAGAGGTAATGCACACACTCCCTCCGGACATGCTTCTGTCTTGGAAGGCATCAAAGGAGGGGAAAGGCGCACACCTGTAGGTACTGACAACAGAAGTGCGGGATCGACACAACAAGCACCTTCTTATCAGTGTCCTGAATCTTAAGGTGGCATTTTTTCAGCCCCCTAAAGTTTCAGGTGCGGATGATGGGACACTTGTGGTGTTAATGGGCAATAGCACCACAGTGGTGGCATATGTCAACACGACGCGATGTAGGAGGGGGCCCTATTGTACCCTACCATTGCATCGGTTGACAGTGCAGGTGCACGAGTGGACTGCGGTACACTTGATAGAGCTATCATCCAGGTATGTCCCTGACACGAGGATGGAATGGCAGACAAACTCAGCCACCGGAATCAGGTGAATGGGACAAAAGTTCTTTCATCCAGACGGGGCGGAAAGACTGCTTGACTTATGGTGCTTCCAGGAGGGGGATCTGTTTGCCATCCCTCTACAGCTGCCTATGGGTCCGGCACGAACAGATGAAAATCATGGGAGTTTTCTGTTGTGCTGGACCCATAGGCAGCTGTAGAGGGATCATCCCAACACCTGTGGGACGACCTCAAAGTCTACGCCTTTCCCCGTTCTTTCTGATTTGCAAGATAATCAGCAAAGCTCTAGCCACCAGCAAGTTCAGATGGTCCTAGCAGCCACCAAATGGCCTCAGGCCCTTTGGTATCCTGATCTGAGGGCTCTTCTCTCCGGAGCACAGCGGGAGTTCAACCGCATATAGATGGTACCACATGACAGTACTTTCCCGATGTCCTCACAGCTGCCGGTTGGCCTCCATCTCTCACTAGTGAGGGGCTTCCCTCGCCAAGTAGCAACAGAGATGGTAGGTTACTTCAGCTGGTTCCCTACAGCACTGTACCAGGGAAAGTGATCCGTCTTCTGTGGTTGGTGCTGTAGACAGGGCCACTCTCCACTTAGAGCCACTCTTTACAAATCTTGGATTGCCTATCTCTCTTCACCAGGAAGCTCCTCTCTGTCTCAACAGTTAAGGGCGGCAGGCCAGCCTTGGCCTTGGTCCCGAAACCACAAGGATTGGAGGTCACCTCTCCGATGGCGATGTCCCTCCAATGAGGAGCTGTAAGAGGCCTTGCTTGCTCAGGGATCTCAGGCCCCCTGAGGGGGATGTGACTCTTGTCTTAGGAGTTTGACTTGCAAAACTAGAGCCTCTCCAAGAGTCGTCAGATAGGGATCTGACCGTCAAGACCATCTTTCTGTTAAATCTAGTAGTGGCGAGAGGGTTAGGGAACTTCACATCTTCAGGGGTATGAAACACTGTGGGGACTGGGATCAACTACGCTCGATTTTGTCCCGGATTTTGTGGCGGGGACTCAGAATCTTTAGGTCCCTGACGACAGGTTTGAGTCCTTACAATTCCCTCCCCAGAGGTCTTCAGTAACAACGAGCAAGACAGATGCTACTTTGTACCATTAGAGTGGTAAGGCAGTATTGAATGAGAGCTCTCCCCGAGACTTAAGGGGGACTCCTCATCGTTAGCGCTGGGGTGACCAAGGAGGAGGCGTTCAAAGAATACTCTCTTTCTGGCTTCATAAGATGATTAGGGAAGCATACCCCTCCAAAGGGAGTTTCGACACGGGTACTATCGATAACCCAAGAAGTCAGATCTTGGTCGTACCTTTACATTCTGCAAGAACTTGTCGGTATCGCAGGTATGGAAGGCAGGGAGATGGTTCAACCAGACACTGTCCACCTCCTCCTACCTTTGGGATATAGCCCATGGGTCCTTGGACACTTTTCCTAAGGACCCATGGTGGTTGCCCAACAGGTTGTAAAGCTTGCTCATCTCCTTTATCTGGAAAAGTTCGCATCCCACCTTTCGTGACCGCAGAAATGGGTTGGAATAAGAATGGGACTGGCTTCTCTTCCCTCTTCGTTCTGCTCTCCTCCTATAGGCAGAGAGCAGCGTCATTACATGCTGGAAAGGGCGGTTGCTCTTTCGCTAGGGTATAGAAGTGTATATCCATCCCTTCGCTAACAAGGGTGGACACTAGCATGAGGCAAAGTCGACAATGTATATTTGTCTTCTTGCTTCCAAGTATAAGTTCTTGTTTGCTATTCATAAGAGGCCACGTTTGCCTCCCTCTTATGAATAAGTCCAGAGGTCTAACCATTGGTTTTGCAGTTCACTCACATTGATCAATCGGGCAGAGGCTAGGTTCCCCCCACCCCCCCTTGCTCTTACAACCAGGGAGGGAACCTTGGTTGGGCGAACACCAGTCTGTTCACAAGACTCGGATTCCTCCTACCAATCAGTGAGTCTTCCTTATGTAAAGGACCAATGGTTTGTATAATGTGTAGGAACCAATCACAATTTTGGAAAGTAAATTGTATTTTTCTTAACTATACAAACCTGAGGTCCTTTACATATAGGCCCACCTCATGCCACCCCTCAATCTGTTCCTGGGCCTAAAGCAAAGTAAATTGTATTTTTCTTAACTATACAAACCTGAGGTCCTTTACATATAGGCCCACCTCATGCCACCCCTCAATCTGTTCCTGGGCCTAAAGCAAAGTGGAATGTTTACGTCCAGTTGGGGGGGACTCCTGATTATCGGACAAGCAGTTCCTGCCTAACTACCTTGTTATTAGAATCTTACGACCAAGTTCCAGCTGATGCTGAAAGTAATTCCTTATGTAAAGGACTTCAGCTTTGTATAATTAGGAAAAATACAATTTACTTTAAAAAATTGTGATTTTTGTGAGCTCTTGCTGACTAGCCGTTAATCGTTTTCCCAGTGGGATCTTTAATTTTATATTTTTTCAATAAATATGTATATAGTAAGTTTGATGTTAATAATTAATTGAATTTAATAAATAATATGCAAACCCACTTTTTGTGATAACCCTGATAGCCGCCTTTCTACTTTGTGTTAAGGGTCGGTGGCAAAGGTATGCCAACATTTGTATTAGTACATATTTTTGCCCTTTTATGTTAGGACGAGACATGTAGTCATCTGAAATTTACGCTTACACTTTGGAAATATCCGAGGGGGAACTTCGGAGGTTTATCCTTTGTTTCTTCTGGTAATTCTTCTTCTACTTCATCCTTTCACTAGCTATCGGACAAAGGTAGAAGAGTGGGCATGTGGTGTTGGTGTTTGGGATCTCCTCTCATTTCGGAGGGCGGTGCCCTTGGATGCGAAAGGCATATCCTTATTAGTGATTACAGCAGTAAATGGTTGGATATCTCTTCATGTTGGTTATCCTAACCTTGGAATTGTACCTGTGACTTGTAGCATGCTGTGATATTGGTCCTCGAGTGTGTGTACTGATCCCCTGCTGGAAATCATATTCATTAACCACTGCTATCCTGGAGTTACGTCACTGGACAAAGCCTTTGCTGCTGCCCTGTGATTATTAACTCTATTCCTGCTGGTAAATATACCTCATCTTGCAGGAGAAGTCTTGCAGAATTTGGAGAAGTTGAAGAGGAAGAGAGCTTGTCAAGCATTGTCATCTTCTTCTTCAGAATCATCATATTTTTCATCAGCCTCCACCCCTTCGACTTCTAAGGCTCTGCCAAAGAAGGAGAAGGTAGTCTCCCCCCAAGAAGTCTTGTCATGGGACTTCTAAGGGCCTGCCTCCTCAAACTGAGGACGCAGTTGGGTCCTCCACTGGCTCTCCCTTTCCTTCGGGAACGGGAACCATCACACTGTCCCCAGGGTCTAGCATGTTGGGAGCTGTAGAAGCACAAACTTCAGTTCGCTCTTTTGCTGCTAGTCCTAGAGGTTCTACCCCTGAGACTAGTTCTGTGTTGGGCGTTCATTCGCGAGTCCCCGAGTGCATGTAAATCTTCAGATTCGCATGCATCCAGTGTTGGTGACGGCGAGTCCACTCACTGTCATGACTTGGGGATGGAGTGGAAGAAAGGAGCGAGTTGCTTAGGTGACTCGCGCCTTGCTGGTGATCGCTCTCGCAGTGATTGCTCGGTTCCCAGGGTTGATGTGACAGTCCTGCACAACCGTGTATGCAGAGACTGCCAGAGGCTCCCCCATTCTGTCCTCTTGAGAGGTTTCAGCCTTGACAAGGACTTAGACGCCTTGGAGGATAGTATCGGCTCCCTTCCAGTCAGGTGAACACTCAGCCCACCCCAGACCAACCCGTTTCGGTGGTGGCAAACGTTTTGCCTGCCATACGAGAGTTTTGTATGAGAGTTTTGTAACCCTCCTCAGGAAAGTGTTTTCTCCAGACGATGACGCTTTCCTAGACTAGCATCGCGGCCATCACTGCAGGTTGATGGCTGCCCGTGACTCGCTTTTGCTAGTTCTGCTAGCAAGGCGAGCGAGAGCGTCCAGTCTTCTTCCCCTATTCCCACTACTTCCTATGGCTATGCCGGGAAGGGCAAGGTGAATAGGAGGGATCCTGCAGAGTGTTCTCCGTAGAATTCAGCATCAGGGGACTACGTTCCTGGAGGGACCTTAAGGTCCTACCGGACGTATGTCCACATCGTTGAGGAAGGATCTTATGTTAAAACTGGAGACTATGTCTCCATGGCTTTTCCTGTCCTTTGGATGGGTTTCAATTTGCAGTCCCCCATGGGTTCTTGTGTTTTGGGAACCTGGATTGTATATTTTATTGAATTGTACTCTCATTCCAGTCTTAAATGCTCGCATTTAGGACTGGTTTCTATGCCCATTCCTCCTCGATTTTTACAGTTGTGGAGAGGCCCCATGCCAGTGATCATCTGATGAAATTCGAGGGTCTTGCTGAGCGCTTAAAATTCTTTGGAATTTCTACGATTTGCAAACACTTGGGCGAGATGAGAATTCCTGATGATTGTTACTACAATAACTGGGAATCTCGCTGAATGCTCGAATTCCTTGGAATATCTGGCATTCTCAGAGTGTATGGTTTTTCTGTAATTTCCAAACACTCATGCGAGACACATTCCTGGTAATTGTTATTACGAAAATTGGGGGTCTTGCTAAGCCATTAAATTCCTTGGAATTTCTAGCATTCGCAGGGTGATTTGGTTTTCTAAGATTTCCAAACACTCAGGCAATGGGTATTCCCGATGATTATTACAATAATCAGGAGTCTTGCTGAGTGCCTGGATCCCTTGATTTCGTTGGCACTCGCCGAGTGCTTAGCTTCATCATATTGCTGAGTACCAGGGCGAGAAAAGGCTCGCCTCTTTATTGTTATACAAGAGTTGGGTTTTCCTTGCTGAGTGTGGGAATTCTTACAAAGTCTAATGCTTGCTGAGTGCTCACCACTACGAGTGCTTGGATGGAGAGACGAGTCTTTACCAGTCTTTACCTGTCGGATGGCCTGCTCCGCTCCCCCTGTCAGACAGTCCGCTCCGCTCTCCCTGTCGGACAGCCCGCTCTGCTCTCCCTGTCGGACGGCCCGCTCTGCTCTCCCTGTTGGACGGCCTGCTTCGCTCTCCCTGTTGGACGGCCTGCTCTGCTCTCCTTGTTGGACGGCCCGCTTCGCTCTCCCTGATGGATGGCCTGCTCTGCTCTCCCTGTCGGACGGCCTGCTCCGCAATCCCTGTCAGATGGCCGCTCCGCTCCCCCTGTAGGACGGACCGCTCCGCTTTCCCTGTTGGATGGCTGCTCCGCTCCCCCTGTTGGACGGACCGCTCCGCTCTCCCTGGCGGACAGCTCGCTCCTCTCTCCCTGTCGGACGACCCACTCCGCTATCCTGTCGGCCACTCTGCTCTCCCTGTCTGACGGCCCACTCCACTCTCATGGTTGGAAAGTCTTCTCCGCTCCCCCGGTCGGATGATCCGCTTTGCGTTCACACGTGCTCGTGGTTCCATGGCAGTCCCGTGAGAGGGTGGCGCCACTGCCCCGTTGGCCTTTCCCCTGCATGCTCCACCTGCCAGTGGGACTCCTGATGGATCTGCTGGTACGGCCTGTGACTCCGCTTCCAGCGAGGCTTCCACTTCCACTGGTAGCCTCTGGAGTGAGGCGTCCAGCTGCTCCGGAGTATGCACCATCCCTGTGGTCTGGCCTGCTTGGTCTTGAAGGGTGGCGATGATGAGTCCTTTCTGACTACCCAGCCGCTGACCCGATGGACAGACTGGGTCCTGAGGTGGAGAGACGTGCATCTTGCTCACCTGAGGGGCTTCCTGGACAGGGAGGCTAAGGCCCTCCAGAACGCTCCAGGGTCAGGTTAATCCCTTTTCCCGGATCGCCTGATACAAAGAACCACGGAACAAGGGAAGAAGGCGAACCAAGACTCCGTCATCTACAGGGCATCATCCTCAGGCAGGTGACCGGTGCCAAGACAAAGTATCGAGTCACAGAAGCCGAGACAAGGACTCAGACCTGGGGGGGGAGGGGCCCCCTCGGGTATGTCAGAATCATCTGCAGGGGGCTGGGATCATCAGGGAACGAAACCCTCCTCCAGAACCGCTAAAGCCTTCCACTCCTCTTTTAGAGCCAGATCCGCGCCCTCTCACAGAGGTAAAGGTTGCCACTTCCCCAGGAGGAAGTAGGAGGCAAGCCCTCCTACCTGACTTGACGCCTCGTTTTGCGGGGGTCGCAGGTGCCTCTCCATCATTGGCGGGACTGGGAGGATCTCGGGGCCAATCCCTGGACTATCCAGGTCCTCAGGGACGGTTACTGGATCCCCTTCCGAGACATAAACCTCCCCTGATGGGGGAGCTGAACAGTGGGGCGTTCAGTCCCCAGACTCCTCGCTCTGTGCTGGCGGCCTTGAGGGAAGGGAACCTCAAGGACGTATACATTCAGATCCCAGTACACCCCTCCATCAGGAAATACCTCTTATGTAAGGTGGGAGGGATCGATGTACCAGTTCAGGACCCTGTTTCGGCCTGTCCATGGCGTCATAGGTATTCACGAGGATATTCTCCTCCTTGTCCGCCTGGGCCCACAAGAAGGGCATGCGTCTCCTGTGGTACCTGGATGATTGGTTACCCCTTTCCTCCTTAAAGGATCTCTTGAGAGAGCAGAGGGACGAACTCCTGGACCTCTGCGCTCGTCTAGGTATCATCCTGAATTGGGAGAAGTAGCACCTGGAGCCCACCAACAGGTTGGTGTACTTGGGAATGGATCTAGATACAGAAAGAGCCAGGATGTTCCCGTCGGAGGAACGAATTTCCAACTTCAAGGACGTAGCGAACCCCTTCCTGACAGACACACCCTGACCAGCTTGAGAGTGACAGAGGCTTATAGGCCACCTCGTCTCCCTGGAGAAGCTAGTACCCCAGGGAAGGCTGAAGATGAGGCCCATCTAGTGGAACCTGAAGGACGGGTGGGCTTCGGATGGGAAGAACCCATGGGAGATTATGGCTCCCTCTCAGCTGATGGTGGAGGCCCTTCGCTGGTAGCTAGATGACGCAAACCTCCAGCGGGGGTTCTGCTGGCAGACATCCCTCCGGAGATGCTATTATTTACGGACGCATCAAGGGAGGGCTGGGGAGCCCACCTACAGACAGAAATGAGTGGGGGGGGGGGGGGGGGGAGTGGTCGGAATGGGAGCGCAAACTTCATATCAACAACCTGGAGCTCCTGGCCATCCTCAAAGTGCTCCGTGTCTTCAAAACCAGCCTTTGGAAAAATCGAGCAGTAGTCATGTGCAACAACACCACCGTCGTTGCTTATGTCAAAAAGCATGCAGGACAGATCGCGACCCCTGTGCTCCCTGGCGAACACTGTCCTAGAGTGGGGGGAGAGTGCCAGGATCTCCCTGTCAGAGAGGTTCATTCTGGGAAAAGGGAACGTGATTGCCGACAGACTCAGCAGGCAAGGCCAGGGCCTAGGGGCCGAATGGTCCCTACACCCGGCAGTAGCAGGCGAGTTGATCGGGAGGTGGGGCACCCCCTCTGCGGATTTGTTCGCAACACGACTGAACTGCAAGCTCCCGGTGTTCTACTCCCCGGTCCCAGACCCGGCAGAGGTGTGGGAAGATGCGTTCCAGCACCCCTGGGATGGGCTAGTCCTCTATGCATTTCCCCCCTTCGGAGTCCTCAGGCAAGTCCTCAATCAACTCTGGACCTCCAAAGAAGGTTACCAAGAGAAGTGGAAGCTCTTCGGGGCCTGGTGCAAGGGACAGAACTTGGATCCCCTACAAACCAAGATTCCCCACGTCGCAGAATTCCTAGTCCATGGGAGGGGGAACAAGGGGCTCTCCATCACGGCTATCAAAAGGGTCAGGGCGGCCTTGAGCCAGGTCTTTTATCAAAGAGGGGTAGACCTGGGCAATTCCAAGGACATCTCCCTAATCATTAGGGGATTCAAACAGACCGCCCCCCCCCCCCCCCCCCAGGTCCCTGTCAGTACTTCGCTGGGACATGGCCAAGCTCCTGGCTGCTCTGAAAAAGGCCCCCTTCGAACCGCTCAAGGATTTCACAGACCGAGAGCTCACTCTCAAGACGGTCTTCCTCTTGGCTTTAGCATCCTCCAAGAGGGTGGGGAAGCTTCATGGCCTCTCCTACCAGGTGTCCCACTCAAGGAGTTAGAGAGAACAAACCTTCAAATTTGTGCCGTCCTTCATAGCCAAGACACAGAACACATTGGTGGTAGACGAGGAGTTCATGGAGTTCTCCATTCCAGCCCTTCTGAAGTCTGAGGATCCCGAGGCCCTGCTCCGCTGCCAAGTCAGGGTGGTGAGGAAGTATCTCAGCAGAATGAAAGGACTCCGCCCCAGTGTTCAAAACCTCTTCGTCTCTACTGGGCGTGAGAAGAGGACGGTTGCGAAGAACACCATCTACTTCTGGTTGAGGGATACCAACTGGAGGGCTTACAAGGGAGTGGGGCTGGTCCCCATGCAAGGCACGAAGCCCCAAGACTTCAGGGGTATAGGCACCTTCTTGTCTTTCTCCAAGAATCTGGCCGTCGGCCAGATCCTATGGGCAGGGGTGTGGATGATACAGTCCACCTTTACGACCCATACCTCAAGGATTGCATGAGGAGGTCCCTTGATGCCTTTGAGATAGGGCCGTTGGTTGCAGGCCACCAGAGGGTCTAGCCTAGCCTAGGGGGTGTATGAATCATTTGAATGCAAGTGTGTGTATGAGGTGTGTCCATCCTCTATGTCCTACCCTGCTCCTCTACCCCCTTTCCCTACTGGGCCTTCGACGTAATCGCCAAAATTCCTGTCTTCAGGTGAGTCTATGAGAGGAATATTCTTTTTCATACAATCAACTTACCTGTCAGATATATACATAGCTAAGACTCCGTCGTCCCCAACAGAAATTCAAATTTCGCGGCACACGCTGCAGGTAGGTCAGGTGATCTACCGTCCTGCCCTGGATGGCAGGATTAGGAACCATTCCCGTTTTCTATTCATATTTTTTCTGTCGCTTGGAATGTAAACAACGTTTGCAGTTCCTCCTGACTTGATTTTTGGATTTCATCGCCATCGATCTTCTGGGCTATCTTTTGCAGGGAAGTACTGGATCTTTGGTTCGGCATACGCATATTAATTTGTTTTAATAACTTTGGCTTCGAAAATTTCGAAGAATTGTTTACGTGTAACTACCGAACTTTTCGGTAGACACACATAGTTTGCAAGAAGGAAAATTTTAATATTTATTCATAATAACGTGTAGTAAATGTTAGAATTGATTGAGCTAACTTCCTTCTTGAGGAAGTCAGGAATAGAATTAGTTACGCTTCCTTTAGAAGTTTTTATAGCTCTCGTACTAACGAGCAGTTAGAGCATTAACAATACTAGTAGTGTTGTATCCTCATCTCCTTCTTACTTCACAGAATCTTCAAATTCATATTGCAATTTGAAGACAAAGGAATGTAGCTCAAAATACGAGCTATTGAAAGGTAAGAAGTGATTTTAGTGTTAGTGCAGTGGAGGGTGCGTTCTGATCGGCTCTGTTTCGCTCCCAGGCCTAGACCTCTTCCAAGCTCACATACCCAGAGGAGAAGAAAAGTCGAAAGCCTTACGAAGGTTATGGAGAATCCCCACCGATCAGGCGTCCCCTCGGCAGGATCTGTAGAACGTCCCAGACTGCCAAGTTCGCCATTGGAAAGGCGTCCTAATTAGTAGAGGGTGCGTCCGATCGGCTCTGTCTCGCTCTCAGGCCTAGACCTCTTCCAAGCTCACAAGCCCAGAGGAGAAGGAAAGTCGAAAGCCTTACGGAGGTTATGGAGAATCCCCACCGATCGGGCGTTCCCTCGGCAGGATCTGTAAAACGTCCCAGACTGCCAGGGATAGCCATTGGAAAGGCATCCTTTAAAAAGTGTGTCTCTTCTTCCGTTTCTTCATCGTACATCCGAAAAGACGAAGAATGTGCATGTTTGGAGTTCGGATGATCTGGCTCGTTCTCTGAAAACTTAGAGAACACTGAACGAGAGGCTGAGAGCCAGCCAGCAAGCTAGCATGAGCCACGTTCCAACAGCCAGCAGCGAGCCACGCTCCAACAGACTAGCGCAATTCCAACAGACTAGTGCGAGCCTCGTTCATACAGATAAACGCGAGCCGCGTTCCAGCAACTGAGCGCGAGCTGCGTTCCAGAACTTTTTTCTTGGCGCAAGGCGCCTTCAAAGAGAAAACAGACGGCTAGACTGAGGAGCCTTATAGTAGAGTGGCAATCAGAAGGATGCTTCCATTGAACGTTTACTGGCAAGAGGCTCGTATAACAAGACTAGAGGCGCTCAGATCTATCAGGGCGCACGGGACCTTCCATGCAAGCGGAACGTTCCAGGAGCGAGTCTCCTTTCTAGCGTGCGGAACATTCCAGGCGCGCGGAACTATCCAGACGCTAGGCGCAAGGATCCAGACGCCAGGCGTCAGAATATTCCAAATCTTCATTTGAGAGAGAGGTCAGTCGCGAGACTTCTCTTTGAGTTTTTTAACTTGAGCAACTTTCCCCTGGCAAATGTGCAAGATGTCGCACAGGCGGCCGTTGCTTTTGTCAGAAGGATTCTGATACTAAGAGAAGCCCCTTTTCATTATTCAGAAGACTCCTGTGTTAGGCAGTTCCTCTCAATGCGGACTCTCTCCTTCATCCATGCTCTTCCCTCGTTTTGAGGAGGCAAGAGCTTTGGAAGTTTTTCTTAATGAGAATCTCATCGACATTTGGGTATGATGGCGGATAGGAAATATCTACTTCCTTCCGTAAACCCTAGTGATGAACAGGAATTCTGTCTCTTCCGCGATTTATGAGGAAATCATGAAGATTTAAAGACTTCCTGGATTAACTTCCTTCCTTAAGGATATATATTTACTCTTTCTATCGTTCTATTAACGAAAAGAACGAAGATAGTAGAAGGTAGTAGAGTTTCTGCTGTATGAGAATACGATACGGTCAAATCATAAACACATACCGTAGTTACTTCTTTTCTGTGCAACTCAATTACCAGTATCCTTCTACGACTTTCCTAGGAAGGACTTCGCTTAAAGGGATTGTTAAGACAACACCTACTTAGCTTCTAGATTTATCGAAGTCTTGTTTTGCTTAAATATGCTTTAATAAGAACTTCCTGAAGTTCGATAATAATTTTATAAAATTCCTTTATTAAATGGAGTAGCTGGCAACTCTGGAAGAGTAAGGCCAGACGGCTAACGGGGACTGCTTTCGCTGAGAGCCTGAGAGTGAGACCAACGCAGTACCTTGTAGGTGTCAGTCATGAGCGGTCGGGTTTATCTCTCTCTCCTGCAGGATGGAATAACTATCCGTATCTCTCCCCTACAATCGCGGTCTTAACCTCGGATTGAGGGGATAGTTAAGCTAACATAAATAAAATATTGTATGCCTTTTGCTAATAAGCTTTTCAATAAGAGAGATAGTACAACCTTTCAATGCTGTTTACCGTAGGTAACATTATTAAAGGATTCTATCGCAGCAGAACATTATATTATATAATGCTCTCAGGCTTGCGAAAGCATAGCTTATTAGAGTACCTGCTCAGAAGAAGATGGATGAGTCGGATGGGAAACATTCTCTTTGTGGCAGAACTTGTTTCCCTGAATGGACTATACTACGTATATAAAGCTTTTTCCTACTAAGAACGGAATTAACATGTGAAAGGATGTCGGGTACCATAAAGACACAGGTGTTCTGGCACATAACCTAAAAAGAATTAGAAGGAAGCGCCAGCCTGGCGCGCAATGCGCCAGAAGTGCCAACCTGGCGCAATGCTCCAGAAGCGCCAGCCTGGCGCAAATTGCGCCAGAAGCGCCAGCCTGGCGCAGTGAGCCAAGAGCACCATCCAAGATTTTCTCGTTTTAGCGAGTTATTAACCTAAGAGTCCAGTAGCCTCTTGGACAGCAGGCTCGGTAACAGCAAGATTCGTTCCTGATTTCGTTACCCATTTAATCACTTAGGCCAATTCCACGACTCTCTCATATCACAAAGAGCATCGAGAATCTCTTTTTTCGCTCCTATTTGCGTTAACAAAGAGAACCTTCTCGATCGACGATAATAACTGTTAACATGTTTAACATTTATTGGAAAGAGTTGTGAGAACCTGCGGAAAGTCTTCTTCATAGATCTCTTAGTAAGGTAGAAGACGAACAGGCTTCTTATAGACTGCTTCCTTTTCCTCGAACCAAGAGAGGTAGCAATATACGCCATCTTTATTTATTTATTTTTTTTTAGAAAGGGGAATAAACTTTAGTCTTTTTTCCCTTAAATATAAATTATTTGCAGAATTTAAGATAAAGGGCGTCAAAGAAAGAGAAGATAATATTTTATGCCTCATTTTGGCCTTAGAGAGGTTGGATTCACAGAGGTCACGTTCTTCTCACAGCAAGTTTTGGAAGTCTTTTCCAAGACAGTCTGAATATTCTATCAGCATCTATTATAAATGGACCTTAACAACCTCTCCACTCTGAGTCTGTCTGCGTGCAGACTGACCAGAAGTGGACATGAATGAGAGGATTTTTCAAGGTAAATGACAATAGTCATGGACAAGATATAGAATTGCTGCAGATTGTGCTAGAGGGAATGAGGAAACTGTCCTCTTCCGATACCTCTGTGAACCACATAGCGGTTTTTTCTTCCCTTTCAGAGGGAAGAATCACCTTTATATATCTGCTATCAAAGAACGCAGTAAAAGGCTATACTCTGTCTCTATAAAGGGATTGGAGATAGCAGAGGATTAAGATCTTCGGGATCTTATACAATACCTCAATATGACAAGAGTAGGATATCATGTACTTCTAATGAGATCTTTTTTGTGGCCACAGATTCTATGTTCCGACAAGATGGAACTGCTCCTCATCAAACTTCTTTGAGAAATTTTTATGAGGGAATTCTTTGTTTCTCTTGGTCCCAAACGATCAAGAAGACAAGTGAATTTTTTTTTTAAGCATTGGAATCTCGCATCAGATTCTATGGAGATTAGGCAATGGGTTCTTGCCAGCATAGTATGTCTGGCAAAAGAACTAAAACCCCTTATTCCTGATTCAATGTTTTCAGATAGAGGTTTCGTTGTCCAGGCAGGGTACTTACGTTTTCATCTACAGTAGAATGGTTAAAACGTTTGCCTACAGAGTCTTTGGAATGCGATGACGGCTCGAAATGCTTCCCAGAAGGTGTTCAGAGGGATACAATAAGGAGCTAGAAATCAGGAGTACTCCCAATTTCAGCTCGGAGTCTCCTTCGACTTCCAAGCTTCTTCCCTTCCTTCGGACAAGGATAGGGAAGATTCTGCAACGAGAAGCCCCTTCAACAGGTAAAAAGAGATCTCGTGAGCAAGGGAAGTACTCAAGAAGGATCCTCCTCGGAGGAAGACTCTTATCTCTCATACTGTTAGATATCCTATCGTATACTGGATGTAGCTGACTACAATCACCTCCCCTTGCCGGAGAGGCCAAAGCTCAAAGTGGAAGAATTTCTTCCACCCTTCTCCAGTCTTGTGATTTACTATTGTGGATGTTCAGGACTTTCGGACAATGTAGCGCCAACCAGGAGCCTTATGCTAAAACAGGCGTAAAAAACGCCAGAGGCAGACAGCCCCAAGAACACTGTCATTGTCTGATGAGGAGAAAGACCGGGCCTACAACCTGACACAGATGCGCTAGATGCGAACATATAGGACAGATAAGAGTGTCCGAGGCGCCAGCCAGGTGCAAGGCGCCAGGCAGGCACAAAGCGCCAACCTGGCGTGAGACGCCAGCCAGGCACGAGGCGCCAGCCAGGCGCGAGCAGCCAGCCAGGCGCAAGCCAGGCTCTAGGCGCGAATCTCCAGCTAAGGCGCGAGGCGTCAACCAGATGCGAGGCGCCAGTCAAGCGAAAGGTACCAGACAAGCGCTAGGCGCCAACCAAGAGCGAAGCACCAGCCAGGCGCGAGGTTCCTGCCAGGCTTCAGGCTTCAGTCGGGAGAGATCCATTTCAAGAAAGCCCTGGTCTTCTTTGAAACATGGAGATCTCCTAAGCACTTCATAAGTGACTTGATTCCTTCAAACAGCTGAGAATTAAAAGCGCAGGAAGTGCGCTCTTTTGCAAATTCTTGTTCTTTACATAACAATATGTCATATAAGACATATTAGCTGTGTTGTACGGTAGAGGCAACTCTGTGTTGACTTCTCATTACACAAAGGATGTCAAGTTAACCTACGAGAGATCCTTCTCTTTTGGTTTATACGTTTCTGCGGATACGTTACTGGGATAAGGAGCCGACACTGATCCTTAACTTTGAGTTAAAGTTTTTTAACTTAGTGAAATTATTGGGGTTTTTGAAAGGAGTGTGGGGATAACTCTTTTCAATTTGAGCGCGAACCCTCGTGTTAGGATCAGGTGATCGGGATCGGTGTTGCGCTCCTTCATAAGGTGTATTGTCATAGAAGTGGTCCAGTACCCATTGACAAAGTCCTTTCAGGCTCTGCCGAGTAAGCGGTTCATACCCCATCGGCAGACCCACAAGAACTCTTAGCCATAGATCACATATCTCGCTAAAGTCTTGAGGTGATGCAGACTACCGGGCAACAGCCACGAAGTCTACCACCTATCAGATAGGAACCAAGGTTTATTTATACCTACAACATATGTTGTTTACCTGTCTATTCCATGTTAGCTGTCTCTTACCCTCCACCAAAGGGTGTCAATCAGCTATGTATATATCTGACAGGTAAGTTGATTGTATGAAAATGAGTATCTATGGAAGGACGAGTCCCTACAAGGAAGAGGTCAGCCTTCTACAGGAAGGAAGGAGGAGAGGGAAAAGGAGGGAAACCCACTCTGCTGGATTAGGGTGGAGGTGGGGGATGGGTGGAGGTGGGGATCTCCTCACCGTATGGAGGCAATCCCGACTGGTGGGTAGAGGAGGGAATAAAACTCTGAGTGTAATGCAATGGTCTGCAAAAATGATATTGTTATAATGCAATAAAGTTTCATACATACTTACCTGGCAGATATATACGATTAATGGCCCACCCAGCCTCCCCGCGGAGACAGGTGGAAGAGAAAAAATATGAATAGAAAACGGGAATGGTTCCTAATCCTGCCACCCAGGGCAGGACGGTAGATCACCTGACCTACCTGCAGCGTGTGCCGCGAAATTTGAATTTCTGTCGGGGACGACGGAGTCTTAGCTATGTATATATCTGCCAGGTAAGTATGTATGAAACTTTATTGTATTATAACAATATCATTTTTGCAGACCATTGCATTACACTCAGAGTTTTATTCCCTCCTCTACCCACCAGTCGGGATTGCCTCCATACGGTGAGGAGATCCCCACCTCCACCCTAATCCAGCAGAGTGGGTTTCCCTCCTTTTCCCTCTCCTCCTTCCTTCCTGTAGAAGGCTGACCTCTTCCTTGTAGGGACTCGTCCTTCCATAGATACTCCCGCCTCCTAAGGATTAAGTGTCCTAATGAAGTAGTTAGGGGTAAGTATACAGCGTCGGAACAAATCACAAATTTTAAGCAATTTGTATTTTTCCTAGCTATACTTACCCCGAACTACGAAATTTTTACACCCACCCTTCTGTCCCCGCATATCTGAGGGCAGGAGCTCTAGGGGCGTGGAAAGGACTGCAGGGTAGAGGTCGTGATCTTCTTCTACCCTGGGGCATACCTGGCGGGGGGTTGGGAGGGAATAACCAGTTTTTTCTGGTCAGTACCAGATTGACATCCAGGATTCTCCTAATGAAATAGTTCGGGGTAAGTATAGCTAGGAAAAATACAAATTACTTAAAATTTGTGATTTTCTCTTCATGGCTGATGTATGTTCTGTCTGGCATTTTTTTTCAGAAAGGGCCTATCTCAGCTGTATTAAAAAATTTGCTGAGGTGTATAACCCCCCTTATCTATGATTTCCTTGAGGGTCTCGGGAAATTTTTTGTCAGCACTTGCTGCCTTACTGCTTATGGGCACTAGATGCAAGCTGGGCATTTTTTTGAAGTGATGAAACCATCCATGACTTGCAACAATTGTTTCATCTTTAGCACTTTTGTTAGTATTAGCCTTCAGGTTATCGAAAGGACTATTAGCCTTTTCCTGAATCTGCATGAGGCTAAGCAGTACATACCTTTTATTTTTGGTGTTCCATCCAGATAACCAGAAGTTTTTTCATTTCTTCTACCACCCTCCCCATTCTCTTACCTATAATTGTTGACTGATTGGCACAACTCTTTTCACATCCTCCACAATTTTATATTTGTCCCTCAAAAATGTGCCAATGGTTGAGCAATTCATCTTATAATGGCTTGCTGCATCAACCATTTTTTTTTTACCACTTTCAAACTTCTTTATTATAGCAACTTTAGTTTCCATTGAAGTGGCTTACTGCTTTTTAACACTACCATTTTCATCACTGGCCTTGTGCTTCCCATTAGCTATGATATATTAATGGCTGCTGTAAATATTTCACAAGAGAAATGCATGAATGAATTGCAACACGGGAGATGAAATCTTAGTACCAGCATAGTTACAAAGAAATTGGGATGCGTAGTGGCATTAGATACGGTGCTGTCCAGTTTAGCTAGGGGCAGAAATTGTAAGTAAGTCGAGGCAGGTCCTCACAACTAAATTTGGATTTGTGGGTTCTAGCCAGGAGCGCTCCAAACAAAAAATTGAATTTATGAGCACGGGTGTTCATATCTGTGAAAGTTAGTAAGTAGAGGAGGGCCTGTATATCAATCTTCCTAGAAGTATCTTCTCTTCAGTCTGAGAGAGATATTTTACCAGTGCAAAGTCCTTTGTATTGTCTTCCAACTGCCCCTAAAGACTTCACCAGAGTCTTCACCTTTATTTCGACATGCGCGCATTCTCAAAGAATACGGATCTTATGTTACCTCGCCGACTGGCTGGTGGTAACAGATTCTCGTGTAAAGTTAATCCAACAAACACAGGGATTATCTTTAATTTTTTCATGACTTAGGCATTGTGATGAATTTGGAAATGTCAAACCTCACAGCAACAAAAGTATATTCCCTTCAGAACAATGGCTTGAGAAGTTCAGGAACTTTGCCATCTGTTCTTCTCCAAACAGAAGCAACCTGCTCATTAGTGGCAAATCATTCAAGGTTTCCTGTCATCCTTAGAGAACCTAGTCAGTCCCCTGCGGTCGAATACACATTTGATCCCTCTGGTGGAGACTGAAGTAGTTTTGGTCTCCTGCATGGGATCCTCCCTTGTTCCTAGTTCTGTTATCATAAAAAGTGAGGAAAAACTTAGCTTGGTGGCTAGATGACAGGAACCTGACTATAGTAGTGCCCCTTCACTCTCCACCGCCAGAGATTCTTCTGTTCTCAGATGTGCTTGAAGCGCTTTTATACTCCCTTGGAGAGGTCTTTGCTGACTGCACATGTTGACAAGGACCTGGTTCGTCTAGGCCTTGGTCTGTCACTGCAGCAGCTTAACTGTGGAAGGGATCTCTCTCTCTCTCTCTCTCTCTCTCTCCTCTCTCTCTCTCTCTCTCTCTCTCTCTCATCAAGAGGCAGTGAACTGGGACATTGCCTCCATGGTAGCACTCCAGGCAGTCTCCTGGTTGGATATGTGGGCCTTCACAGTTTTCCAAGGTAACTGATTCCTCTGGTTCGATCGCCCCTAGAGAGGACTCCAGAACACTGTGCCATTCTGGAGGTAGGACTATCTTTCTACCTGGACCACCAGACAGCAAACCTATGGGCTAACCTGGTGTTGAGGAGGAGGGATGCTGTCCTGAATCAGATTAGGAAAGGGCTATTGCTGGATTCTGCCTCCCTCTTCCCTAGAGATTGGGAAGATGCTATGTGGGTCAAGCCAGCACTTCCTCGGCTCCTAAGAAGTCCCAGGCTTTGAAGAGCACCTGAGGAAACACCCAGGCTTCTTCTTCCTCTGCCAAGAAAGGAATGCTGCCACACCCCTTTCAATCCTCTTTCCAGCCTGGAAAAGGGGGTTAAGGAAAGGAGGGAGGACGCTAGGACTGGCATCCCCCTCCAGCTGCTGCCATTGAGCAGCATGGCAGCAATATGGAGCTGAGACCTGGGTAGTCTCTGTCCTCCGGGAGGGCTATCTACTCCCATTCGAGTATTCGATTCTCGACCACTCCTCACCAACAACCAGGTCCATCTCCTAACTTACATACCTGACTCACTGAAGGATCTTGCTCTCCAGGAGAAGGTGCAGGTGATGCTGATGAAAGGCACTATAGAAGTCATAAAATATCAGTCCCCAGGCTTTTACAGCCATATTTTTCTCATAGAGAAAGCCTCGTGGTGGTTAGAGACTGGTCATTGATCGATCTCCCCTGAACGGATTCATTTGTCAGACTCTGTTAACAATGGAATTGGAACGGACTGTGTCTGCTTCCAACAGGGAGAATGACATCATGCTTATGATGGACTTGAAGAATGTGTATTTTCAAGTACCAATCTGTCTTTCCTCTTCCAAGTACCTGCGCTTTATCCTGAAGGGGATGGTACTTCAATTCAGGGAACTTTGCTTCAGGCTTTTGACTGCTCTTCAGGTATTCACGTGAGTGTTCACCCTTGTCTCATCTTGGGTTCATTCATGTGGGATATGCCTGTTGAGATATCTCGAAAATTGGCTTGTTCTGGTGGGCTCTCACTCACAGTTGCTATAGGGCAAAGATTGGCTGCTTGAGTTTTGCCACAACCAAGGGATTGTGGTAAATCTTGAAAAGCCTGATTTTATCCCCAAGCAGAGGATAAAGTACATGGACATGCTAATAGATACAACAGCAGCAAGAGCCTTCCCCTCAGACTCACGTATCAGCAAGTTCAGGAAAACAGTGCAGTTGTTCCTGTCTCATCAGGAGCAACCAGCTTGGCAGTGGCAAGTCGTTCTCAGTCACCTGTCATCCATGGAGATGCTGGTCTCTCATGGATACCTTCACCTTTGTTCTCTCCAGTGGAAAATGTAGGAATTATGGTCTCAGATTTGAGATCCCATCCTTTCCTGTTCCTCTTGAGACAAGTAAGACATGACCTAGGAACATCCTAATAGGAGTATCTCTGCATATTCCCCCTCCTTATATGCTTCTGTTCTCAGATGTATCGAGCGAGGAATGGGGCACACACCTGGAAGACTTACTGGTTCAGGTGTGTGGGACTGAGATGACAAACAACTTCACATCAACATCCTGGAACTCAGGGCAGCCTTCCTGGCTCTCCAAGAATTTCAGGATCGAATGGAACACTCAGTGGGGTTGATATGCGACAATACCACAGTAGTGGCATATGTCAACAAGCGAGGGGGTCTAGTATTTCTTCCACTACATCAGTTGACAATGCAGGTATGTGTATGGGTAGTAGCTCACTCAGTAGATCTGTCAGCCAGATACATTCCGAGCAAGAGGACTATATTGGCGGACAAGCTCAGTCACCGTGATCAATTGATAGGCATAGAGTGTTCCCTTCACTCAGACTTTATATACAAGCTTTTCGAGGTATTGTGGCTCTATTCCATTTCAATAGAAAACTTCAGGTAATCTGCTCCATCATACCAGACCCATGGGCGCCGCTGCAGAGGATGCGTTCCAACAACCTTGGGACAACCTTGATGCCTATGCCTTTCCTCCATTTTGTCTGATTCGCAAGGTCATCAACAGATCACCCTGAATCTGAGAATGACCCTTGTGGCTCCCAAGTGGCCACATGCTGTTTGGTATCCGGACCTGCTGGCTCTACTTATCGAGGTACAGAGGTTCCTGTGTCAACTGCACAAGGAATGGTTGGTTCCACCAGACAGTGCAATCCCGGTCTTTTCACAGCTAGACTATCCAGCATTTCCTATGAATGAGAGACTTTTCTCGTCGCACATCAGTGGAGATGGCTGGGTACCTCAGACAGTCCTTTGCAGCAATATACGAGGGAAAAGGAGCAGTCTTCTGTGGTTGGTGTCGTAGAAGGGGGACCTCCTGTTGGAGCCACTATTCAGCAGTTAACAGACTTTCTTGTCTTGCTTTGCCAAGAGAAGCTTCTTTCTGCCTCGGCTGTGAAAGGTACAAGGTATCTCCCTGTACTTCTGATCAGACTAGTAAGGTAACACCACAAGTCCTGTCAATAGTTAACTGCCATGTAATTTTAGTTTGAATGGTAGTTCCAGCTTGCATTTGCAAGGAAAATCCTATATAGAGAACTTCAGGTTAAGTGTTAGGAAAAACTCGAATTATTTTAGAATTTATTATTTTTCCACATACAAACCTGAAGTTCTCCACATACATGTCTCGCTGCTCCCACTCCTCTTGAATCCGGAGGTAGAGGAGAAAGTGAAGTGCAGACCGACAAGGGGCTTATTCCACCAGTCAGCAGTTAACTACCTTGACAGATAAGTTTTGAATTGCTGTTTTCATCTTGTACTTGAGGCACTATTTTTGTAAGGATTTTGTAAGTTTGTATGTTAAAGAAAAGTACAATTTCTTACAAAATTTGATTTTTTTTTATTAACATTTAGCTTTTTAATTTCAATTGATTGTTATCTCATGGGACTGATATGGTTGTCCTACTTTATAACTACAAGGTGGGACAATTAATTAACATTTTAAGTTATTCAGAATAGGAGTAGATGATAATAAGTGATTGTAAAAAGCATTTTTCACTTGTCATTTAAGAAAAAATCCTCTGGGCAACCCTTGAGTTATTCTGGTTCATGGACTTGTTTACATCAGACAGAATCACATTAGCATTCTGTTTAATATAATATATATATTGATATATATATATAGATTATATATTATCATAATATCTATATATATATATATATATATATTATATATACGTTAGTACAAATTCAGTGGGGATTTTATTTTTAACCTGGTATGTATTCACCTTTGCAGTATGTTTAATACAAGCCCGTTGGGGATTGCCGTAAAAAAATAAACAAAAGGCTGTAAATATAAGAAATATGAAGACCCCCAAGAAATATTGTGAATTTTTTCCTCTGACTTTATTACCGGTCACCATAAATTAATGTGCCTTTTTTCTAGTGACTTTTTCCTAGCCAAAATTGTTACCTTTTCTCCGTGGCTTTATTACCAGTCACCTGTAACACTTCGTACATTTTACTTTCTCTGGGATACTGTCATGATAACTGAATAAATTACTAAAGTACCCAGAACTCATTTGTAATGCAGTTCTGATTAAAGGGAAAAAAAAAAAAAGGTTTTCGAATTACAGTCATCCCACCACATCATAGGTAAAGAGCGATTCTGAAAAATGAATAGGAATACTAGTTTGTGATCAGTATGTTTATCCTGTCTGGTAGTATGGAGTCTTCTAATATGTGTTCTGTGATGTGTAAATAAATACAGTTTGGCTGTGGTCTTTACATGTCAACATCTTGCCGGTTGCTTCCTGACCTAAATTAAGTAGAAAAATATCAATATGAAAAATAGTGCGTGGGAAGAAGTTTTTATGGACTGTACTGGCCTAATACCCAGTATTCACTTAGCTTTAATAAACCTTCTAAGACGAGATTTATATATTGTTAGCGGAACTTGTGTGGACTATTTAAACTTTGGTAGAGTTCATTCATGACCTTATGACTGAACAGAGCAGAATATCTGAAGAGAACTAGGCCTGATTGCATTCTCCCAGCCTTCCATATAACTCCCTTAAAAATGCAGGACTGTATGCCACTTCAGAGAAATTTTGTTTTACTTCGTTAATCTCACATTTCTAGCTGTATGCGGGCTTTTACTGTGCTCTCCTTTCAGGTTTCCCATTCATGGTTGTCACGTGAGGCCTAGACCATTTCCCATTTCATAAGTTGAGCAGCAAAATGCTGTACGAATCCACTCAAGGTGTTCCTAAAGGGAAGCGTTCTCTTCCAGGTTTTTCAGGCACACTTATCAAAATTAACACACTCGGTACTTTAAAAACAGCCCATAATTCTTTCACGCACCAGTGAAGGGGTTTGGTTTTAGTTAATCGCCCAAATGCATTTTGTCCCTCAAGCTCCTACATAAATCCTCCCCTTACCTGGATGTTTCTAGTGCCTCATTGAAGGTTTATTTCCCAAAAATCCTGGGGGGGCGGGGGTTCCCTTTTTCAAGTATTGGTGATTATGATAAGATCATTGTTAATAGCTATAGTACTTGCCCTGTTAATAGGTATAGTACTTGCCTAATTTTTATCGGCTTTATTTTTTTTTGCTAGTTCATATTGTCAGAAATAACTATTGATATATAAAGATGAAACTTTCACTGTCTGTACCCTGTGCAATAACACTTCTGATTTTACATAGCATCAGCGTATACAAAGCACAATACATAGTATCAGCGTATACAATGCACAATACATAGTATCAGCGTATACAATGCACAAAGGTACCTTTTTCACACTACCCATACTGGAATTCTTTCATTCTGTATAATCATCCTGATATACGCTTATTGAAACAAAATTAAAAAGCGGTTGTAGTGCAACTAGAAAGTATTTTCATCCTCTTTAGAATTGTCTGACAGTATGTAGTTACATTTATCTTTAAGCTTATTGCATTATCAGTGTTATCAGAATTTTGCAATTTCTAATGGCTTTGCTTTTCGTTTTTCCACACAGGCTTTTCGTTTTTCCACACAGGCTTTTCATTCTGTTAGCCTGTGCTGGCAATATCCGTTGTTGTAGAGGCTTGCTCAGTAAGTTATTGTCCTTTTGGCTATGTTCAGTGTAATTGTAAATATATTTTTTACTGCTACTACTAATCATAATGATAATTCATCACTAATGTATATCTAGATTAAGAAGATATGAATGATTAGCTGTTCGTTAATTCAGGCGTTTGTAATACATTATATATATATATATTATATATATATATATATATATATATATATATATATATACACTAAAAAAAAAAATTACCG